>NW_012102510.1:1123721-1240066 GCF_000951045.1 Mandrillus leucophaeus
ACAAAAATTAGCCAGGCGTGGTGGCAGGTGCCTGTAATCCCAGCTACTCGGGAGGCTGAGGCAGGAGAATCGCTTGAACCCAGGAAGCAGAGGTTGCAGTGAGCCAAGATTGCACCACTACAATCCAGCCTGGGCAACAGAGTGAGACTCCGTCTCAAACAAAACAAAACAAAACAAAACAAAAAACAATATATCAAAATCTGTGATACAGCTAAAATAGTGCTTACAGAGAAATTTACATTAAATGTTTATATTAGAAAAAAAGAAGGTCTCTAATCAATAATCTAAGCCTCCACCTAAATAAGTTAGAAAATGAAGAGCAAAATACAGCCAAAGCAAGAAAGAAATAAAAAGCAGAAAGCAATGAAATTGAAAGCAGAAAAACAATTAAAAAAAAACAAAACCAAAAGCTGATTCTTTGAAAATATCAATACAATTGTCAAAACTCCAGCAAAAAATAAAAGGGAAACACAACTTAACTAATATTAGGAATGAAAGAGGGAATATCACTACAGATGCCACAGACATTAAAAGAAGGGAATGTTTATAAATTTGAAGGCTGATGTTACTGGTATTTTTTGATGAACTGATGTTATCTATGTTTATAAAGGATACTGGTCTGTAGTTCTGTCATCATTGTTTTGTTTTGTTTTGTTACTGCCATTGGTATCAGAGTAATGTTGACCTTATAAAATAAGTTGGAATGTTTTCCCTCTTATTCTAGAAGAGACTGTCATTTCTTCCCTAAATGTTAGAATTTACCACTGAAACCATCTGGGTCTGAATATTCCTTTTTCAGGAGATTTTTAACTATGAATCCCATTTTATTAATGGTTATAGGACTATTTGGGTAATCAATTTCATCTTAGGTGAGTTCCAGTAGTTTGTGGCTTTTTCAGGAATTGGAGCTGCAAGATGTTCTTGTTGAATCCTCAAGTTTGATTCCGTTACTTGATCCCCTTGAATTCCAGAAGAAACCACCTAATCTGGGATCCTCCAGATTGTCACAGACAGGTTCCCAACCTTCTTGGCAACAATCAGATAATGGGTAAGGGGAGCTTAAGGTTGGGGGGAGCTGAGAGGAGGATGCTGATGGATTAAATTTCAGGTTCCCAGTTTCAGAGACCGGGTTGTCACACACCACAGTGGTTAGCACAGCCATCAAAATGCCTATTGCCTGGCCAGGGCAAAGGATTTGAAATGTTTAGTTCTATGAAATGAGCTGGGAACTGCGGGGCCGGAGGTGGGGCCAGAGGTGGTAGGTGGAGGAGGGGTCAGGTCTAAGAGTAAAGCTGGCCAGGGAAGGTCATGGGGTCTTCACCACTCTCTCTCCAACTAGAGCAACTACCCTCTGAAACACCTGCTGGGAGGTTACCTTCTGGGACTCCTCTATTGTACAAGAAGCAAATACCCAGGCACAGGGTAAGTGCTGACACAATCTCTGCCTGCATGTGACAAGGAATATATATTTTTTAACTCTTTATTCCTTTGAAGAAAATTTAGCTTCCACAGAAAAAGTTTGAAAAACACTGCCCTCAGATACCCCAAAGGAGGTGACTTGGGTTTCTGGCATGGGCTCCTCAGGACAACCAGCCAGCCATTCCCAACCCAACACAGGGCACCTGAGTGGAGTCAGCCTGAGTTTGGAAACAAAGTCGTGGCATCCAACTGAATGGCTGCAATTCTTCCCCCATTTAGTCAGACTCATAAAACTGAAAGTAACCTCATAAATCTCTCTGCCCATGCCCTTATTTCACAGATGAGGAGACTTCTAATGAAAAATTTCTATCAGGGTTTGACAAGTTAGTCTTTTAGCAGATGTTTCCCCCACAACTGGCATTCTCATGATGGGGAATAAGCTATACTTTCAAGGGACAAACACAATGATGGAATCTGAAACTTGAGGTGAAACTGGCTACCATTTAAGTTTTGCATGTGGCAAATTGCCACAAGGGAAGGTTTAAAAAAAAAAACAGACTCAAGTCTGTAGCCCAGGAACCAATCATTTTATTATAACAGGAGGTCAGGCTCTGTTAACCATTATGACCAACAGATGAACAAAAAATTGGTATGCAATTCCATATGAAGCATAGAGCTTTCCGGAAGCAAAAAACAAAAACAAAAACAAAAACAAAAAAAAAAAAAAACAACATCAAGTCAACTACAAGATGGCTAGGACAACTACTAGAAGAGCTGTTCCTGGGAGATTTTAAACTGCATTGCAAACCAGGGTCAACTGGCCAATCGTTTTGGGATAGAAAGGCAGAAGAAACTGTCAGGCATTGTCATCACAGTGGGTAAGATTCCGGCCACACCAGTACCAAACAGGTGTGTGACCACCCGCCTGGGACTCTGCTTCTCATTTCATAACCTCTAAAGGTGCTTATTTTGGATAAAAGTATAGAATTTAGGATTTTAAAAATGCTTTTCATGTATTCAACTTAAAAATCACATTTATTCCATCCAACTCTGATGGGGCAGAAATAATTTATCATCATCACAACAGGCTGTAAGGTTCTAAAGCAGCAGCTACCACAAGGCTTAATGGAATCTCCCTCCTTGAAAATTATGAATAATAGAATGGTTTAGGTTGGCATTCCCTCCAGACCCTCAGAAGCTGGCTAAGTAACCTCAGAAGTACCCTGTTAGTTCAGTAATTCCGTGAGTCAATGGAAAAATAACAGCAATTAATCTTGGGCTCTATGTTTCAATGCCTTGCTATTAAAGAAAGAACATAATGAAATATGCACATATACAGCTTCTTTCTAGTTTTATCTCAGAACCTGATAAAAATAACTTACTTTTGCATATGCTCACTGCTGTATCCCCAGCACCTAGACAGGATCTGGTATAAAGTGGAACCTCAAAAATATTTTTCCAATGTCATTATTACCCCAAAATTCTGCAAAATGAAAACCGTACCTTGAAAAAAAATTGGTTATTTACATTGATACATGAATAAGAAAGGAAATCTCAAACTCGACATCCATGTTGCTGTATGTTTTTTCTTGGTATAGGCTTGGTGAAATCAGACAAGGGAAGGTAATGCATATCCTCTCTATCATTTACAATGTGATTTCGGGCAAATGACTTGAAGGCTCTCTTAAGTATCTATGGCCTCATTTCTAAAATAAGGCCAATCATCTCTTCCTCACAGTGTTGCAGTACAGGTGAAATATGTAATAACTGTTTCAGAGCCTGGCACATAACAGATAATTAACAAATAAACACCCATGAGAGAATATGGGGAAACCTCTTATCTTCTCCTTTGACCTCAAACATGAGCCCTGAGTATCATCCATGTCACTTTCTGAGTTTCTCCGCAAAAAGATGAGTCCTTCATTCATTACAGCGAGAATTCTCTACCCTGGCTGTGATCAGAGACCCCAGGGGAGCTTTCTAGCCAGGTAATTTGCTGACCTTGACTCTCCAGGCGTGGGCAGGAAGAGAGGGGCTCTCTGGTGTGGTCTCCCGCCTGCTTCTGAGCACTCAGGCCCTGACCCAGGCCCTCCAGGAGCCCAGGTAACTTGAAGACAGAGGCGCACCAGAAAGGTCACAGGCAGTGTGATGCTTCAGAGGCAGATAAGAAGCAGGCACAGCATGGGGAGCACCAGTGAAAGAATGGCCAGCCCAAATTAGGAGAACACGAGCTCTGCCTGAGAGAAGCATCCTTAATTTAACCAGTACATGAAAAGCAGTTTGGAGATAGCTTCTTCAAGCTGTGATTTGACAGAAAGTTCAAGTGAATATATACCTAAGCTTTCCAAAAAAAAAACAGATCTGAAATTGGCTTGTTAATTTGGCTCAAACCATAACATATGGATAGATCGAAATGCTGCTGAAAGCCTCCATTTTAAAAGTGGCATATGTATTTTTTCAATGTAAGTTTTAACATTTTTTTAAAAATCATGAGTGATGTAATCTGAAGGTCAATAGTTACAATGCTGAGCAAAAGCATTTCTCTTTAAGAGTGAGCCAATCAAGAAGAAGTTTTTCTCATCTTGACCTCCTAGACAAGCCAGATGCTACTTCAGTTCTTTGTATAATTTCAAGGATGTTATAACCCTTCAGGACTCAGTTTCTCCATCTGTTTAAAAAAAAAGCAGGGAGGGATAGATCTAGCTAACTCCAAAACACTACACTTCTCTTCTGAAAATATAAATCATTGTTACTTCCCTCTGGGCCAGGTATTTCATTGCCAAATATGCGGTATCTTTGAGTATGTGGTTCGTGAGAAGGGTAAGAGGAAAGACGGTTTGTAAAATAACACAAATTCCCACAGCCTTTAAGAAAAAGTTCCTAGAGACCTTGCTCACCTCAAAACAGGACAGACCAAACAATATTCCCCCTTCTTTTTTCTTTTTAATCAAATTTTCATGACTCTATCTCCCAGATGCCACAAACCTCTCTCATATAAGCCAAGGCTTAAGATAGAATAAATCTGCTTATAGGCTGGGAACTGTCTTGCTAAGTATGGGGTTGTGATAATCACATAAGATGAGCATGGTATGGAGCTGAAAGGCTCACACTGCGGATGGTGAGAAGGCCACATTGGGCCTGGTGCTATATGCTATTCAACACCCCTGCTCAGCTCATAGTGAAGGGTATATGACACAGACAAGGAAAATCCGAGGCTTAAAAAAGTGTTTTCATTTAATATTGATGAGGGGAGAATCACATATATTTTTATGATATATGCAAAGTATAATCAAGTTAAAATACCAGCGAAGACCCTATTTTGTAACATTCCCTAATCATAATGGAAGAAAGGTCACAAAAACCAAATGCGGCCAAGACCAGTCTATTTTTAAAGCATGAGGTATTTAGAGTACACGAAGAAAAATGAATTTTTCAGTAACTCCAATACACAGAAAACCTTAGTATTCATTCAATGTCATAAAAACTCTTCGCATAGGCTTTAAACTTGATAATGCCACATGCTCTAGAAACTCAAAGTAGCTATAGAATATTAACGTTTATTAAGCACTAAGGACTGCAGAGTACATAAATAAGGAAACTGCTCACTTACAAATACAAGAATTCAAAAGCATATAACAGCAACCAATCCCAGGAGCAGTTCAACAGTTTAACTCACTACAACAGTCTGATTCTGTAAGCACTTGAAGTGATCCTGGTTTGCAGTGATAAAAGCTCATCTTTAAAAACTAAAGAACTACTGCTGTAGCCAATGGTTAACAAAGTACATATGTTGAGTCAATGAAAGAAAATTAATTAGGAATAAGAGAATTTGTACTAACATAATGCCTGCAAAGTGAAATGTCTTCTCTCAATACTTACAGGGGGAACATGGATCCCTCCTTTCCTTACACCATCTCTTAGGCATATAACACTGTGCATAAAATGCCCAACTTACACCGTTTTGTCCTAAAAGGCGCAAAGCCATTTTTAATTACAGACAACTGCAAGAAGAACCAATACAACTCTTTTCCCACTTGCTGTAAGGGGAGAAATATACAGAGAGCCAGAATGTTACTGAAAATACTTAATGATAAACTCAAGTTGCCAAAGATGGAGGTCTGTGAAAAATAATCAATCCTGCTAAACATTAATGTGAAAATGATCTCTTAGAAATCCAATCTCCAATAAACATGTCAATAGAAAGTTTTAGAAGTATGTAGCTGAACAGGCAAATTATTTCTCCCATTTCCTTCAGAATGTTTTCACATTGCTTTTACAGTTGGGTTCATGAGATGTAATATGATCTAGTACACTGTGTAAATGGATTCATTTGGAAAGTCTCCTTTCATTCACAGGTCTGAAAAATGCTTGCTTGCTGCGTTCCAAAGGAGGCCATTTTATAATCAGTAGTTTTTATAAGATTTACTTTGCATGCTTCTCATGTGATTAGACACTGGCAAGGTCAGCCCTGGTGTGGGGAACAACTGAGCAGTAGCAAAATGCTCTTGCTTGAACGCTCACAAGCCTACAATGATCAATTCTTAGCCTTCAGTTATTACCTTCCCATGGCATCCATTAAGTTTCAAGTATTTTACCTGAAAGGAGTAATAAGTTAACAGCCACAAACACATGTCTAAATGCTACATGCAAGTTTACTTCTGTCAGTAAAGAGAGCACAGCGGTGGGAGGACACCCAAAGCCTCCCATGACCCAGTTGGGTTGCCTGAGTGGTAAGGAAAGGAAAAAAAGGGGAGAGGAGGGACAGACAGTGAGAAGAGAGAGAAGGGTGACAGGGAGAGAAAAGGGGAAGGAGGGAAGGAGGAAGGAGGGAGAGAGAGGGACACGGGGAGAGTCTGGGGAAGGAGGGAGAGAGAGAGAGAGGAGGGTTCCTAATAGTAGGTGAGAAATCAAAAAAAGACACTAAATTTCTCTGCTTCCCTACGTGGCCTTAAAGGCAGGTAATTCTATGTTTGCTTTCACTTTCAAACAACTTTACCTATGCATATAGGTGAAGCCTAAAATTAAAATGAATTGATAAAAACAAATTGAGAGGGCCCGATTACACAATTGATGGAAAAGCAACACGTTTATACCTCCCAGTCAAGAAGAGCATTCCGGGAAAAGAGACTTGCCAGCTTCCAAAGGCACTCGGCCTTGACAGCTTGGCTACTGCACGGGCTGACCGCAGCTCAAAGACCTGTTGGTATCTTGGAGCCGCAGCACATCCATTCTTCCCTCACGCCAACATCAACCTGATGGTGAGCTTTCCGAGTAAGGTGTCTTTGTTCGTTGGTTGAGGCCTTCGCCTCCTTCTTAGTATGGGAGGCACTTGCATTTCATAGAGTACCACCACATCTATCAGAGTCGATTTGGGGAAGGTGGGTGTGGAGCAACGATAAAGGAAAACGTTACATCCTCTGTGGAAATTCCAGGCCTTTCCCCCTTCTTTCAGGTACACCAGAGTTCACTGTGGTCATTATATTCAGAAGACTTACACAGTGCAAAAGGCAGTATTTTAAGGAATGAAGCCATAAACCAGTAAAATAAGCCTCAGACTGTTTCCCCAATTTATTATTCTCATCTCCCATACACAGCATGTTACATGGGGTGCAACGAAACCAGAAGTTGTTTAAGGATCAAAAATCACTTCTATTTTTAAAAGATAACTTGTAATAGAAATATTTTTTTCAGTATTTAAGGCAGTAAAAATTTAGCAGTCTTAAAGATAGCCCAAACTATGACTTTAAAAATGAGATAAATATATATGATGCTTAAATGTGGCAAATATTTTGAAACATTGACTAGTATTTAAGATATCAGTTTTAAAAAATAAAATATTTGATGAATTAGAGTAATTTGTCTTGTTTTAAAACTCAATTACTGTCATAATAAAAAAAAGTTGGCAAAATAAGGTTCACTTTTCAATTGCTTTGTAATTTGTCGTCCTTTTTCCTACCTGCCAGTGTGTGAGAGACGGCTACACAAGTTAAGGCAAAATATAAAACTCCCCTATGGCTCAATTTCCTTTTAAGTAACGCAAGGAAATTGTCAATGATTTGTTTCTGCCCCTCATAACTTTTGAGAATAAGTAAAACTTATAAAGTACTTTGCAAATATAAAAAGCTGTTTTAAAAGACAGGGGATGGAGAAGCAGAATTAATATTTCTAGGTCAAAATTCTTATTTCATAACTACCTTTGAATTTTCTAAGCCTCCTGTATTTTCAAAATGTATTTTATAACAGCCACAATCCCTAGAGAAGCATTTTCAGTAAACATTCTTTGAACTGAGGAAGAACTGTCTCAGATTTGCAGCCTAAGGAGACATGATGACTAAAAACACTGTGGGATCCTGGATGGGATCCTGGAACAGAAAAAGGACATAAGTGGAAAAACTGGTGAAATCCGAATAAAGTCTGCAGTTTAGTTAGTAGTTCTGTACCAATGTTAATTTCCTGGCCTTGATAAGTATACCACGGTTAACAGAGAAAGCTGGGCAAAGGGTATACGGGAATTCTCTGTACTATTTTTACAATTCTTTTTTTTTTTTTTTTTTTGAGACGGAGTTCCACTCTTGTTGCCAGGCTGGAGTGCAATGGGGCGATCTCAGCTCACCACAATCTCCGCCTCCCAGGTTGAACCGATTCTCCTGCCTCAGCCTCCCGAGTAGCTGAGATTACAGGCATGCGCCACCACGCCCGGCTAATTTTGTATTTTTAGTAGAGACGGGGTTTCTCCATGTTGGTCAGGCTAGTCTCGAAATCCCGACCTCAGGTGATCCGCCTGCCTCGGCCTCCCAAAGTGCTGGGATTACAGGCGTGAGCCACCTCACCCAGCCTATTTTTACAATTCTTCTGTAAATTTAAAATTAGCTCAAAATCAAAAGTTTTTTAAAATCATTCTTTGAGTAAGAAAATCAATTGTTACATGTTTTATTAAGAACCTAAATCTTGGCCAGGCACGGTGGCTCACACCTGTAATTCCAACACTTTGGGAGGCTGAGGCAGGAAGATCGCCTGGAGCCCAGGAGTTCAAGACCAGCCTGGGCAACCTGGCAAGACCTCGTCTCTGTAAGGGGGGGAAAAAAGAACCTAAATCTAAATTAGTGTGTACTCTAATACGTTATAGTGAAATGATTCCACTAGATGGCACTCTGTTTTCTTCAGTGACCAGGAGACACATCTTCACACTTCTAGTATCCATCCCCTGATAGAAATATTTCTTGAGCTTATTTTATAGCTCCAATGGGCACACGTCTTTGTATAATTTATTCTGTGATTTGAGTCTCATTATACAAAATATTATTTGCTTTGTTTTCTTAAAATGTCCTCTTTCAGGTTTCAAGCCTCACTATCATTCCAGAATTTTAAGACAAGGTTTGTGAATCCAGTCATTCAACACATTCAGTAAGCCATTACTTTGTGCCACTATTATCTCTACAGTCAGAGGAAACCCGTTCTCTTTAGCATTGACCAACATAAAAACTGTCCATCCTCCTACACATTTGCAAACTGCCTAAGATTCAAAGAGTAACTCTGAGCAAGGAGGAAACAAATGCTTTCCACCTTGTTTGCATGACTCTTTGATGATGCTGGACACCCCACTGATTTTTCCTGCTTAAACAAAGGGTTAGCTATTCGATAATAACTTCTAGCTTCCTTTTGTATGTCAAAGCTGAAAACCAAAGTTCCTTTTTAAATTAAAACCAAATAGCTAGGAGTTCACCAGTTCCAATGAGGTTTGGCTTCTGCACTCCAATCATATTTATTAATATCTGTAGCATTTCCTGGTCCATTCAATAACCTCCTTAATAAAACATTCCTGTCATCCATACTCCTCAGCTCATCACTGCTCTCTGCTGAAAATCTCCAATAAACCCAAGACTCTAAGTTCCACCCAATACTGAAGTTTCATTTTAGGAAAGGTATTTCAAACGTTGTTAATATGAGTTTTTGGGGTTTTTTTAAACGATTAAACTCATTTGGGGGCTTACGTATCACAATGAAAATAGAGTCATGCTATTTATTAATCAATTTCCAAAGTGCTAAACCTAGATGAGACTGGAAAACTTTCAATCTCTGACTTCACAGAATAAGCGCTTATAGTACTTCAGAATGAACTGGAAACAGTGATTCTGCATAAGAAAGACGATACTAGTAATATCTGGCACTAGCCAAAACCAAAAGACATAAAAACAGGAGACACCCTCAATTTGGACTGAGGTGTCCTGCAAAGACTTGAGGCAATTCTTATACCAAACGTCCATATAAATCCCTCTGAACTGATTTTTCATTTATATATATCAACAAAAACACTGAAGAGTAGAATACAATAACCAAATTGGATTTTAAAAAGTATTTCCTTTTAAAATAAGCAATCTGCTCTAATTGTGAAAGCAAAACTCTTAGATAAAATTTTTCCTAAATACAAAAAATTTTTCCTAAATGCAACACCAAGCTCCACAGGATGGTTTCTCTGGACCCCTTATCTGGCCCAGGGTCAAGTGAAGTTAGGAAAACGGAGTTTCAAGGAAAATAACATTTAAATATTTTCAAGAAGAATGAAAACAAAACATATTCTGATGAACACACAGATAATAGAATTCCACAACAGACTATTCTGTCCTTGTACATTTTGATTAGTTGTATGTTTGCTCTATTTATAAATAATTTATGATCTTTCATTTTAAAAAGATAGCATCTATGTTTATGAAAAAGATGGTTGGTCAGTTCTTGTACTTTTTATACCATGATAAGAAAAAAAAAAAAAACCCTAGGAAGAAAAATTCAAACAAACCTTTTATGGTTTCAGTTCACAGACAACACTGCCAACCTTGTTTTAATCAACTGGTTGCTCTTGCGTACTGGACATCTATGGTATTTCTTCAATGCAAAACAACGAGCAAGCTCATCTGCCAGGAACTTCCCCCAGGAAGCCAGTGGAAAAGAAGCCATACTTCTAAGAATTCTAAAGGAAACAGAACTTTGTAAGAGTTACTTCCGAATCTCCCTAAGGGAATCCTTATTGTGACCACTTCAGCTGCCTTTTGTATTAAAGCAACCTTTAAATAGCTCTCCTTCTACTTATATTCCTTCTAAATTCACTATTGTTACTCATTATGAGTTCACCGATATTAGTCAGCACAAGTCAGTTAGTCACCATATTTTTTAAACCACCAAGCCCACCCCCACTCCCCAACCAACTTCTGGTTTTCCTTTCCCTTCGGTATTTTGCAACATTTGAGAAGATGAGTAACTATACCCAAGAAATGCGCTGGGCTTCTTCTGTTTGTTTGTGGTCTAAACAGTGACCATATCTCCATTAAAAAAAGGAATGCAACTCTTCACAACTCTTTCCGGCCACTTTCTTCTCTCTCCCGAAAAGGTAACGCCCGGATTTAGGGAGTTACCTTCAGATTAAAAATTTATTCTGCACATTTTGTTTGGCCACCATTTCTCTTAAACTTATTTAGTAACAGGTCACACAGTCAAATTCTTTATTTCTTTATCCAAACAATAAATAGGCAAATGAGTACCATTCTTTCTTTTGAAAGTCCCTAGTCCGTGGTTCCTGTCAATCACAAATGAGAAATGAAAAATGATCCTGGAAACTCTGGCCTGTGTTGGCCTTCAAAATTATCTGTCAATTGAGGTCCTACACAAAGGGCCCCAACATATCTTCTCTATCTGCCAAGACTTTCACAAACCCGCCATCACCATAACATGCTTGCTGAATTGAAAGAAAAAGCCTCCTTGCTCCGGGCAATTCACAGGGAACTTGAAAGTTCCCCTGCCCCTCTGTCTATCCATCCCCAACCACCGAAACTAAAGGTTCCCCGAGAAACAGAACTGGAGATGGAAATGGAAAACTTCCCTAACCACCGTGACTACCAGCCACTTCCCGCTCTCTGGACTCACGGTGCACTGACATCTCATCCTTTCTAACCCACCATGTACCCACATCTTCCCTTCCCAACTCACAGTTTGCTCCTTCCAGTGATTCTACCCTGAAGTTTCTCTGTTTTACCCACAACACCTGGCATTTGGATGCACATACTAAATGTCTGCAAAGCCAAACCTCCCTCATTTTTTAAAGGTAGGACATCCGAGACCCAGGGCAAATTCTTGTCCTACCCATGTGTGGGTTTCATTCAAGCAACCTGGAATAGCAGTGGTGTATAATCAAATAAATAACACAAGGGAGAATTCCCCCAGGGAACCAGTAATCACCATCTGCACCTCCTAATGAGCATGACAAATGTGCTCCTCACAATACTAAGGTAATCTGCCACTTCATAGGGACCTTTTCTTCCACATGGACAAATGCCACCATGAATTGCCATGGAATTGTCTATTTGGCCTTTACAGAGTGGCTGTATTGAACAGAGAGAGGGGTTTTGCTTGCTATGCAATACTGGGTGTAGACTTTCTCCTTGAATTTCTTATGAAAAGGAAAGATGGAAGAAAGTGGTTGTCAACATGCAAACATTTTTTAACTAGCCATTCACATTGGTATATGGAAAAAATCTTCACCCATTAACTGCTCTACTTTCTCTCTCTTGTGTGTGTTTGAGGAGGGAAGAGGTGAGAGAACCAAGAGAAGAGCCAGGAATGATAAGGGAACAAACTTCATATTAGAGTAAACGTGATTTTTCCAATACACTCATAATATGCTATCATCCCCAATTACCTTAACAACTGCACTTCTCATATAATGTATTTGGGAGGCCGAGGCAGGCAGATCACTTGAATCAGGAGTTCAACACCAGCCTGGCCAACATGATGAAACCCCGTCTCTACCAAAAATACAAAAATTAGCTGTGCGTGGTGGCGGACACCTGTAATCCCAGCTACTCGGGAGGCTGAGGCAGGAGAATCTCTTGAACCCGGGAGGCAGATGCTGCAGTGAGCCGAAATCATGCACTGTACTCCAGCCTGGGTGACAGAGTGAGACCATGCCACAAAAACAAAACAATAACAACAACAACAACAACAAAAAACAGCACTTTGGGAGGCTGAGGGGGGAGGATCGCTTGAGGCCAGGAGCTCAAGACCAGCCTGGGCAACATAACAAGACTCCATCTCTAGTAAAAAAAAATATATATATCTCCATACCATAAATATTTTGAATGAGGAAAATTAATTATGTACCATTATTTGTTATAAAGTATTAATTTTTTTAAACTTTATTTTTTAGGTGATAGGCATATATGTGTTCACTGTAAAATCTTTCGACTTTGCCATAGACTTGAAGATGTCCATTAAAAATAGGAGGAAAAACTTATTTTTTGAAGCTATATATACACAAAAAGAGGGCTTCTTAAAAGTCTCTTTAAAATATTTCTTGTTGTCTCCAAATTGGCCTCAACAAAGCAAGGAGTCCTTGGCTTCCACCTGCTTTCCAAAGGGATCCCTCACTTTGGGAAAAAGATTTGCCAAGGCCCTTACCTGACGCACACCTGAGAAACAGCTGACTGCCCTGACAGTTGGCAGGGCTTAAGCGTGCAACTCCTCCTCAGCATTCTGTAGTATAAAGGAGAGGACCAGCTGTCACTGCTGTAAAATGGTGCACCTGGTCCTCCCTCTGCATCCCATTCTCAACTCAAGTGCGTCCGAGGGTCTGGGGCCGCAAGGAAGCCACATTCTACAGCATGCAAGTATTTCCCCACGCACTTCAGACTTGTCTGTCAGCTTTTTCTAAAGCTTTTCTGGGGGGAAAAAAGAAAAAAAGAAAAAAAAAAAAAAAGCTTATTCTTAAGCTTTTCTCCTCTCCATCCAGTCAGCTGCACACTGTCTTGCTTTCTGGAGGACATCAAAGAAGCAGAGAAAGGCAAAGCATTCCCTGACTCCCCTTAACTCCGGGCAAGACAGAGGCATTTTTAGTGTTGTAGTGGAGACCACACACTCTACTCCACATCCCAGCTCACAGAGGGGCCCTAGCCAACTACAGGAAAAGTTAAAGAGAAGCTCCCACCCTCGGTTGCTTCTCACCCTTATCCAGGAATCCTAAGGGACGGGGAGGAGGAAAAGGCTCATTCTCACAGCTTGTACCTGCCAAAGACAGGCAATCACTAACACTGTAGCATCTGTGAGGACGAGGACCCCAGCCACTCTCAAAATCTGGCCTCTCCAGCTGTCTCATCATTTTGCTCTCAGGAAAAAACAAAGTTGAGAAAAAGTGAAAGTAACACGACGCGTTTCAGATTCTCCCTATCAGATTCTACCTCAACACGTGTTCTTTCAAGTCAAATCTTTGTCTTCTGGTTCTCTGGCAGCACTTCTTAGACTAAAGCCAGACCACAGAGCATATTGCTGCTGTGGTTTTGCTTTAGCCAGAACTGCTGCTTCAACTCTGAGTGGAGCTGGAAACCATATAGAAGCTGATCTGTGAGAAAAACCCACAAAGTCCAATGGGAAAACCCATTAACTAACCTTTATGATCTCATAGGTCATCTATCCATCCTTTCACGGCTCCGACAGCTCCTTTCTCGCCCCACCCCCTTTCCCCTTATCTCTTCCCGCTAGACATTCTATGGAAGCACAGACAACTTCAGGAGAAAATGCCACGTTTATCACGCTCTCCAGTGAGCACTTGAGCACACGCCTCAGTCTGTACCCCTAAGGGACAGTCTGAGAGACTGTAACACTAAGAGAGAGCCAGATGGGGTGTACGAGGACGGGGGTTTTGGAGGAGTGTGAACCTAAATTGCTCGTACTAGAATTTCAGTGGAGGAAATTCCATGTTTTGCAAGTATGAAAGTCTGATATTAAATATCACAAACAAAAATTCCATCTCTTAGCGTACATGTCTCAGATTTAATTTCTCTATGTTCTCTGTGGTTTGGATGTTTTACCTCCCAAGAAAAGCTTTCATGAGGCCACTCTTTACAAAAAGACAAACTACCTTCACAGATGAATGGGTAAACAAAATGTGGTATATATACATAACGGAATACTATTCAGCCTTAAAAATAAGGAAATCTTGTCATCTGCTATAACACGGATGAACCTGTTGAACATAATGTTACATGAAATAAGCCAGACACAGAAACACAATTGCTGCATGATTCCCTTTATATGGGGTATCTAAAGTATTCAAACTCTTAACAGAAAGTAGAATGGTGGTTGCCAGGGACTGCAGGGGAGAGGAAAATGGGGAGTTGTTCAATATACTTTCAGTTTTTCAAGATGAAAAAGTTCCAGAGATCTGTTGCACAACAACGTGAATATATTAACACTACTATACCATACACTTAAAAATGCTTACCGTGGGAAATGTTATAATATATGTTTTTTGCCACAATTTAAAAGGTACCACCTTCGTCCTACATTTTTGGATACTCTAAATCGCCAAGTCGGCATTTTGATATTTAAAAATAAAGCAAATATTTGGGTGACTTATATCTTACTGAAAATGAAAACCCTAAAATTAAATTGCTTTGAAGACTCAAAAAGGATAATTAAGAAGCACTTGAAACCATTGCTTGAGCCAAACCTTGTCATTTTAAGCATGCATGACATTTTCATAGCAGGAAGGATCCTGGCATTCTTCTCAAATGGTATGCGTGGTATGCTGAATCGGCTTCTAAATCAAATGAGGCTGCTGATATGTAGCCTTTTAGCAAAAGAAGGATATATCACAAGACAGCCTTAGAGACTGAACACTGTGGCTATTATAACAAAGCGGCAAAATGAATCATTCATGCGTAGAGGGAGTATACAATCATTACTAGCTACTGCCACTTTTTGAATGGTTCCCGCACCGGTTCCCCCTCTACCAAACCTCTCTTTACTCTCTCATTACTCTAAACACTAATCCATCATCCGTTCCTCTGAAATGTAGACATTTCTCTAAGGAGACAACATTTGTAAAAACAATAACTCTTAAGTTGAAAGAGCAAAGAGGCAAGGCAAACTTATTCACATAGCGTTCCGTTCAGAAAAGCTAAACTCAAAGGAAACTGCGCATTTGTAAAGTTCATGATTTCAACTTTCCACTGTAAGAATTATAATGTAAGGGAAAGAACTGGAATGCTGAAGACTATTTCCCCTATAACAGAAATCTGTTGAACATTTCTGTAACTTGGCTATGGAGATTAAAAAACAAGTACTATATAACTGAATTTCCCAATAGCTCATGACTCCTTAGCTTTTGGGATCTATGATTCAGAACATTCTCCTTTTGCATTTCACCAGAGGCATTACTGAGGTATGTGAAAACATGAACAAGATAGGAAATACATTTGCAGAGTTTCTATATGATTTGCACACTCCTCCACAAATTGTAATTTATTACACACACACACACACACACACACACACACACAGAGTACAGGTTAGTTTCTGAACGCCATAAGGCATGCCATGATTTTTCTTCTGCCTCCATCTCAATTAATGTGTACCTAATGCCACTATCACCGACACAGAGTACCACCTTAGAGGTACAGAAGATGAAAAACCAAGGAGAAGCAACCCTGTGAGGCTTTCTCCAGGGCGAGCCTTCAGTGCACATACTGGCCTAAGAAAGGTTGTAGTAGGTACATACCCAGGCATATTCTGGCAGGGGTCTGAGAAATAAAGGAGAGAGAACAGACTGAACTGCAACGTCATGGTTCAAGCAATACTTTGTGTCCCAAGCTATAATCAGCAAAGTCTCCCAAATTCGCATGCTGTTGAACAAAAGAGAGGCCTTAACTATGAAGCGTGCAAGGCTTGGCCCTGCTCTTCCCATCCCTCCTCATCCAAAGGCCCCCTCCTTGCTCATACTTCATCACCCATCTTCTCCAAATCTAGTCATAGGAGCTGCTACTAAATGGCTCGTTACATGGTCCTTGTTTGGGGAAGCTGAAGCTCTTGTCCTCTCAGGAGTGTGTTCCTGTTTTAATAAAAAGCATCAGGCTGGGCATGGTGGCTCATGCCTGTAATCCCAACACTTTGGGAGGCCAAGGCATGAAAATCGCTTGAGAACCAGGAGTTCAAGACCAGCCCGGGCAATAAACTGAGACTCCCCCTGTCTCTACAAAAAACTTAAAAAAAAAATTTAGCCAGGCATGGTGGCATGCGCCTGGGGTCCTAGCTACTCAGAAGGCCAAGAAGGGAGGATCGCTGGCGCCCAGGAGATCGAGGCTACAGTGAGAGATATGATGGTACCACTACACTACAGCCTGGGGAACAAGGCAAAACCCTGGTCTCAAAAAAAAAAAAAAAAAAGCATCAAAGTATCAAAGACCTTCCATCAAGAAAGACAGAAGCCCTGGGTGAGGAGTCCTAGAGGCCAGAGACAACTGTTTCCAATGGCCAAAGCCTGGGCAGCACCAGGCTCCTGACAGCAGCCCTGATGCACAAGTGGCAGGGCTGACATGAATGAACTGCTTCTTTCTGGTACTGTGCAGTCATGTATACCCCCCACCCAACCCTGTAAACTTCTTCCCCCCTGACATCAGGCTGGGTGGGCCACATGGTGATGTGAACGGAGTACCTGGGATCCTCAGACCAGAGGTTCAAACTCAGCACCAAAGCAGACAGCAGGGCCTCCTCAAACCAGCCCTCTCCTGTCCCTGTCTAAATAAAGGAACACAAGAAACACATTTAACAACTCTTAGAATGACCTGGACCCTCTAGCTTTCTAGTGACCCAACACTAATACAAGACACTGCTATAAACAGTTCCAGAATTAGAATCAGCATCTGTACCTTGAAGCTGCAAAGAGAGAAGGGAAGCTTTGATTGAGGGTCCTTTGGGACACTATTTAGATCTAAGTGGCCAGGAAGAGGCACACTGTGCACATAAAACTGACTAGAAGAATTAGGGACAATCCCATCTATTAATAGCCAACATTCCCTATAGGAGAGAAAAAAACGGGGAGGGGAGACAGGGAAAGTGAAGGTAATAACAATTCTCCATTATTGTGTAAATGACATAACTCAGGCTTCACTTTCCTCACTACAACTTAGAGAATTCGCAGATTATCTCGGGGATAACTTACACTTATATAATGGTGGGTTACTGTGGGCTTTATGGGTCCAACCCACAGACCTAATTCAGAGTTGTGATAATCCACCTCACACACCATCTCTTCCCTCCCCACCTGCCCAAGAGATAGCCAAACCCCACAATTAGACAAAGGAGAAAGGAACAAAGAAGAATGAAGGACAAAGAATACTATGGTCAAGCTTAAACCACATATGGCCAGCGGAGATATTTTAAAGAGAAGACAGAGGTAAAAAAATAAAAGAGGGGAAAAAAGAAACAGAAGAAGCCACCATGCCAGGGACTTCACAAGGGACAGAGGATAAACATGGGCATAGAAGAGGCCTTCCCCTTATCCTGAAAAAAAATGAAGAGTTGCACTGTTTTGTGGCCAACCCCACTTACCACCTGCTCTTTCTCACATTCTTCCACATGCAAAAGTGCTTGGAAAACTTTAAACCAGCCACTACATGACATAAGTTTAACTTTTTACTACATCTCTCAGTCCCCAATGCTAACTACCTTAAGAATCTGATCGAGGCTGATTAAAGTCCAAAAAGAATATGCTAAATAATCACTCCCTTGTATGTATCTTCAACTCCCTCACTTTGTCATCCTTGCCTGGCAAGACCCAATCCCTGTTTAAATCCAGTTATTTGTCAACATCATGTCTGTACCACTCAGTCCATAATTATAGGAGAAAAACATACCCCCATACCAACTACTCACTTTATATTCATGGCCACCAAACTCACATGGGCCCTGAGTGCTTTCTGATGATCATGATACATTTTACTGGCTCCATTACTCTCAGATTCTCCCCAATGACTATTTCATACACATGGCTCTCCTCATATCTCTGATGTTTCCTTGCTATCCTCACACTCGGCTTATCTTCCTGTTTCACTGAAATACCAGGCACAATCAGAACAGACCTATCACAAGTGGCCCCCTGCCCTCGCCTACCCATCACATCTGTCCTCCTAGCTACATCCGTGCCTTTATCACTCAAGACAGGCCAGCCTATGCTCTAACAACAACCACTACAACCATCAGGAGCTTAACAACAAAAGACAGTAAATGTTCATCATGGTCAGCTGAGGGGTCTGCTCTACCCTGCTCTTACTCAGGGATGCAGGCTGATTGATAAGCAGCCAGATTCTGGAACATCACCAGTCACCAGGCATAAAGGAAAATAACTTTTGAAGATGTTTACACTGACTATTAAATGCTATAGCACAGAAATGCCACATGTCATTTAACACAATTCACTAGCCACAACTAGTTATATGATCCCAGCAAGCCATCAGAAGCCAGGAAGAAGAGTCCTGCCATAGGCCCAAAAGTCAAGAGAGTTGAACAGCTTTGACATTAGTGCTAATGACTTCTAAAGTGCCCATATAGTCTACCTTTCCTCCTATGAATATACTCTACTCCTAGCTAAGGCCAACCCACTCATGTACTAGGATCCTTCTTGCCTCCGGAAACATAACAATTCTACAAGTGGCTCCTCTGTCTCCTGTCTCATAAATATTTCTCTCTCTACTGAATCTTTCTTAGCATATAATCATTACAATTACTTACCTTAAAAACAAAAACTGGCTGGGTGCATTGGCTCACACCTGTAATCCCAGCACTTTGGGAGGTTGAGGTGGGCAAATCACTAAAGCCCAGGAATTTGAGACCAGCCTGGCCAACACAGGGAGACCCCATCTCTACAAAAAAAAAAAAAAAATAGCTGGGCATGTTGATACATGCTTGTAGTCCCAGCTACTTGCAGGGCTGAGGTGGGAGGATCACTTGGGCCCAGGACTCCAAGACTGCAGTGAGCCATGTTTGTGCCACTGCACTCCAGCCTGGGCAACAGAGCAAGACCCTGTCTCCAAAAAAAAAAAAAAAAAAACACTGAAAGCTTCAACTTCTATTTCTCCGTTCCTGTCAACAGTGGATTTCCTTTAAGAAAGTTGCTATACTCACTGTAATTCCCCTACCCCACATTCTCTTGAACTCACTCCAATAAAGAGTATCCCCTTCTATATTAGTCCATTCTTGCATTGCTATAAAGAAATACCTGAGACTGGGTAATTTATAAAGAAAAGAGAGTTAATTGACCCACGGTTCCGCAGGCTGTACAAGAAGCATGATGCTGGCATCCGCTCAGCTTCTGTGGAGGCCTCAGGAAACTTACAATAATAGCAGAAGGCGAAGAAGAAGCAGGCATAATTTACATGGCCAGAGCAGAAAGAAGAGGAGGGAGGAGGTGCTATATACTTTTTTTTTTTTAATTTTTACTTTAAGTTCCAGGATAGATCTGCAGAACGTCCAGGTACATAGGTATATGCTTGTCATGGTGGTTTGTTGCACCTATCAACTCATCATCTAGGTTTTATGCCCCACATACATTAGCTTTTTGTCCTGATGCTCTCCCTCCCCTCCCCATCCCCAACAGGCCCTGGTGTGTGTTTTTCCTCTCTCTGCATCCATGAGTTCTCATTGTTCATCTCCCACTTATAAGTGAGAACAGGTGGCATTTGGTTTTCTGTTCCTGTGTTAGTTTGCTGAGGATGATGGCTTCCAGCTTCATCCATGTACCTGCAAAGGACATGATCTCATTCCTTTTTATGGCTGCATAGTATTCCATGGTGTATATGTACCACATTTTCTTTATCTAGTCTATCATTGATGAGCATTTGGATTGGTTCCATGTCTTTGCTATTGTAAATAGTGCTGCAATAAACATACGTGTGCATGTATCTTCATAGCAGAATGATTTATATTCCTTTGGGTATATACCCAGTAATGGAAAAACTGGCTAGCCATATGCAGAAAACTGAAATTGGACCCATTCCTTACACCTGATACAAAAATTAACTCAAGATGGATTAAAGACTTAAATGTAAAACCCAAAACCATAAAAACCTTAGAAGGGAACCTAGGCAGTACCATTCAGGACATAGGCATGGGCAAAGATTTCATGACGAAAATGCCAAAAGCAATTGCAACAAAAGCTAAAACTGACAAACGGAATCTCATTAAACTAAAGAGCTTCTGCACAGCAAAAAGAAACTATCACCAGAGTGAGCAGGCAACCTACAGAATGGGAGAAAATGTTTGCAATCCACCCATCTGACAAAGGTATAATATCCAGAATCTACAAAGAACTTAAACAAATTTACAAGAAAAAAACAAACAACCCCACCAAAAAGTACGCAAAGTATATAAACAGACACTTCTCTAAAGAAGACATTTATGCAGCCAACAAACATATGAAAAAAACCTCAGCATCACTGATCACTAGAGAAATGCAAATCAAAACCACAATGAGATACCATCGCATGCCAGTCAGAATGACAAATATTAAAAAGTCAAGGGCCGGGCATGGTGGCTCACTCCTGTAATCCCAGCACTTAGGGAGGCCAAAGCGGGTGGATCACCTGAAGTCAGGAGTTGGAGACCAGCCTGGCCAACATGGTGAAACCATGTCTCTACTAAAAATAAAAAAATTAGCCGGGCATGGTGGCGGGCACCTATAATCCTAGCTACTCAGGAGGCTGAGGCTGGAGAATTGCTTGAACCTGGGAGGTGGAGGTTGCAGTGAGCTGAGATTGCGCCACTGCACTCCAGCCTGGGCAACAGAATGAGACTCCATCTCAAAACAAAACAAAACGAAACAAAACAAAACACAAAAAGTCAAGAAACAACAGATGCTGGTGAGGCTGTGGAGAAATAGGGATAGTTTTACACTGTTGGTGGGAATGTAAATTAGTTCAACCATTGTGGAAGACAGTGTGGCAATTCTTCAAGAATCTAGAACCAAAAATACCATTCGACCCAGCAATCCCATTGCTAGGTATACACCCAAAGGAATATAAATCATTCTACTATAAAGGTGCTATACACTTTTAAACCACCACACCTCATGAGAACTCTATCTTGAGAATAGCACCAAAGGGATATTGCTAGACCATTCAAGAAGGATCCACCTCCAAGATCCAATCACTTCCCACCAGGCCCCACCTCCAACACTGGGGATTACAATTCAACATTAGATTTGGGTGGGGACACAGATCCAAATCATGTCACCTTCCCACCATCCCTTCACCAAAACAGGTTAAGGTCTCCCAAGACCTCTACCTTCCTACAGCCAATGGCAAAGTTTCAGACCTTATAGTACCCAAACTATCAGCTACATTCAACATAACTGCACACTTCAATTCTTAAAACATTTTTATACTTCACTCCAAGACATTTGGTTCTCCTCCTACCTTCCTGAGCACAGTTGCTCAGTCTCTTTTATTTGTTATTTCTATACTCATTTACTGTCAACAGTAGGGTATCCCAGGGGTCAGTCAGTGCTCACGTCATTCCTCTTCTTCGCTATACTCCTCACATCATTTGAGTTCATGATTTTGAATGCTATATCTATGTACTGATGACTCCCAAATGTATATCTTGAGCCTACATGGCCACACTGAGAAATATTCAGCTATCCAATGAAGTATGCAGTATCACCACTTTCATGTTTCAGATTTATAGAATTTTGTTAAAGAATTAATGACTTGAAAAATCATCTAGTCCAATCATGTATTTTGGAAGTAAAGAACCCAAGACTCCTAGAAATAAACTAATTTCCCAAAGATTAAAAAGGGGACTTGTCACCAGATGCTTTCAACCACCTCCCTACTTTCATTAAAAGGCATAGTACTGTATGGCACCCTAAAGGTGAAAATAAAGACAGAAGTATAACAAACATAAAGTTAAAATGGAAAAGAACTGGAGCAAGAAGAAATTCATAAAGCCCTAATAGACTAATAAGAGATGACAACTTTACCTACTCGTGGAGTTTTTCAGGTCATTCTAGCAAGGACTCGACTTCATTCTCAAGATATTCCATCCATAGCCTAAATACCAGAAGGGAGTGTTAACAGAGTAGGTGGTTTGGGACTCTGGGGCTGGCCAACTGATAAGAAAGCTTGAAAGAGCTGCAGCATTTCTAAGAGTGATTCTTCACAAGTAGGGCTACCGATTGATCATCTCACTACCTCACCTCACTGTTTCATGTTTTCTATTTCCCAGCAGCACAACAAGGTTAAATTTCACAGCAAAAGACACATCTCTTTCACATCCAAATGGACAGCTCACTAAGAATTTGAAAGCTGATGGAAAATAAGGTAAAGCTCAGTTAATATGCCTAAGCAGCCGGTCACGGCGGCTCACGCCTGTAATCTCAACACTGTGGGTTGCTGAAGCGGGTGGACTGCTTGAGGCCAGGAGTTCAAGATAAGCCTGGCCAACATGGCAAAGCCCCGTCTCTACCAAAAATACAAAAAAATTAGTCAGGCATGGTGGCACACGCCTGTAATCCCAGCTACTCGGGAGGTTGAGGCACAGGAATCTCTTGAACCTGGGAGGCGAAGGTTGCAGTGAGCCGAAACTGCACCACTGCACTCCACCCTGGGTGACAGAGCAAGGCTCTGCCTCAAAAAACAAAAATAAATAATAAATAATTTTTTTAAAATAATAAATAAATAAATAAAAGAAAATAAAATAAAATATGCCTAAGCAAAGATCACCGTACATGCCATTTCACAGGACTCAGATCAGCTTCCTATGGTGCAAGCCATCATTTCCAAGCTAGTTACAATACTGTGGCATAGATAAATGTATTGATAGGCATTTATGCATTTAATCACACCAAATTTAACTATCCCAACAAATTAACTCACAAGTTTAAATTCAATACATTTAACTATTCTTGCCCGGTGTTTCCTTGTGTGAAAAATGAGGTGACTGGACCAGATCATTTTTAATAACTCCTCCCACATAACTCTTACCCAGGAGGAACATGAACTACTTTGGAAAAGCTATGGCTGGCCGGCCACAGTGGCTCACGCCTGTAACGGAGGCTGGTAGATCGTTTGAGCCTAGGAGTTCAAGACCAGCCTGGGCAACAAAGTGAAACCCCGGTCTCCACAAAAAGTACAAAAATTAGCTGGACGTGGTGGTGCACTCCTGTAGTCCCCAGCTATTTGGGAGTCTGTGAGGTGGGACAATCACTTGAGTCTGGGAGTTCCAGGCGGAAGTGACCTATGATTGTGCCACTGCACTCCGGCCTGGGTGACAGAGTAAGATCCTGACTCTATTAAAAAAAAAAAAAAGAAGAAGAAAAAGAGAAGCTATGACCTAGATAGTCCCTAGTATGCTCTAATGGTCTATGAATGTAAAGTAGTTTAGATGATGAAGCAAGACACAGAAAGCCCACCTTGTCCAGAACAGATATTCAACTAGGGGTATGACAAACTTAATTAATATAAATTTTATTTATTTATTTATTTATTTATTTATTTATTTATTTATTATAGACAAAGGGTAATGCTCTGTCACCTAGGCTGGAGTGCGCTGGTGCAATCACAGCTCACTGCAACCTCGACCTCCTGGGCTTAAGTGATCCTCCCACCTCAGCCTCTGTAGCTGGGCCTACAGATGTGTGCTACCACGCCTGGCTGATTTTTGTATTGGTGTGTGTCTGTGTGTGTGTTTAGAGACAGAGTCTCACTTTATTGCCCAGCCTGGTCTGGAACTCCTGAACTCAAGTGATCCTCCGGCCTCAGCCTCCCAAAGTGCTGGGATTACAGGTGTGAACCACCATACCTGGCCAAATTTCAAAATATTTTAAAAGCAAATCCAACTTCTGCGATGGAAACAAAGCTACCTAGAATAGGAAATATGTATTTTAGAATATGATAATAGCTAAAGCTTAAAAAGCTCAGTTCCTATCTCAAGACATTAAGAAGAGCAAAATAAACCTAAAGAAAACAAAAAGAAGGAAAAATTAAGAGCAGAAATGAAATAAAAAACGAGGATAAAATAAAGATGATCAACAAAGGCATAAGTAGGCCATTTGAGAGGATTAATATGCCAAATCTTTGATGAAGACTGATGAATAAAACAGAGAGAAAGATACATAACTGCACACTGTAAAGATAAGTAAAAAGCATATTTCAATCAACTTTAACTCAAAAAGTTTTAAATTTTGGACAAATTGGGGAAATTCTCAAGAATGTACAACTTAACTGTCACAAAAAAAGTGTAAAATCTGAATAGTCCTACAGGAAACTGAATCAGGCCATGTGTGGTGGCAGGCGGATCACAAGGTCAGGACTTCGAGACCAACCTGGCCAACATGGTGAAACCCCACCTCTACTAAAAATACAAAAATTAGCTGGGTGTGGTGGTGCACGCCTGTAATCCTAGCTACTCAGGAGGCTGAGGCACGAGAACTGCTTGAACGCAGGAGGTGGAGGTTGCAGTGAGTTCAGATCACGCCACTGCACACCAGCCTGGCCGACAGACCGAGACTCTGTCTCAGACAAAAAAAGAAACTGAATCAGTTGGCCGAGTCCAGTGGCTCATGCCTGTAATTCCAGCACTTTGGGAGGCCGAGGTGGGCAGATCACTTGAGGTCAGGAGTTCCAGACCAGCCTGGCCAATATGGTGAAACCCCGTCTCTACTAAAAATAAAAAAATCATGTGGGCGTGGTGGTGGGTGCCTGTAATCCCAGCTACTTGGGAGACTGAGGCAGGAGAATCACTTGAACCCGGGAGGTGGAGGTTGTAGTGAGTCGAGATCGCACCACTGCACTCCAGCCTGGGTGACAGAGTGAGACTCTGTCTCAAAAAAAAAAAAGGAACTCAATTAGTAACTTACAATCTTCCTATGGTAAAAAAATAAACTGTATGTCCAGATGGCTTCACCAACAAGTTCTAAGGAAATAATAACACTCCACACAAAGACTTGAGAATAAATTATACAAACACTGTCAGAGAACAGGAGCAAAGGGCACCTTTCCTAGCTTAGCGTTTAGAATGTGTTCAATACAAAAACACAACTAGAACTGAACAAGAACTGAAAATTATAGGCCAATCTCATTCATGATCACTTATGCAAAAATCTTCAAGAAAATAGTAGCACATCAAATGCACATTTTAAAAGGATAATACACCCCGATAATACACCCAGATAAAAACTGGAGTTATTTTTTTTTTTTTTGAGATGGAGTCTTGCTGTGTCACCCAGACTGGAGAGCAGTGGCATGACCCCAGCTCACTGCAATCTCCGCCTCCCAGGTTCAAATGATTCCCCTGCCTCAGCATCCCAAGTAGCTGGGATTACAGACCTGCACTACCATGCCCAGATAATTTTCATATTTTTAGTAGAGATGGGGTTTCACCACATTGGCCAGGCTGGTCTCAAACTCCTCCTGGCCTCAAGTGATCCTCCCACCTCAACCTCCCAAAGTGCCGGGATTATAGATGTGAGTCACCGTGCCCGGCCTCAAACTGGATTTAAACCAGGACTCCACACTTTAAATTTTTGACTGACATTAAAAGTCAGTCAGTGTAACTTACCATATTAACAGATTGAAGGAGGATACTCATATTCTCATCTCCACAGATGTGGAAGAAATGACATAAGCAAACAGAAGGGAAGTTCCCACTCTGAAAAGAGATACATATCAAAAACCTGTAACAAATTCCATACATCAAAAGCATTCCCTTTTAGAAAGGGGAATCACACAGGATGCCCACCGTCATCTCTTCTACTCCACATTGTACTGCTAGAGGTCCTGGCCATTGCAGTAAAGCAAGAAAAAGAAACAAGGAAGAAAAAAAATGATATTATTTACAGATGAGAAGGTTGTGTTCATAGAAAAAATCAAAGCAATTACTAAAACCACTATTACTACAAGTTTAAAGGGTTGAGCAAGATTGCTGAATATATTAATGTACAAAAATAAAATTTTTATTTATCAGCAATTGTTAGAAATAAAATGTTGAAAGAGATGCCATTTTGTTAACATCAACATAGAGAACAAGTACCTGAAATAAATCTAATAAAATATGTGAAATGTATTACTGGATATACTGAGCAAATAAAGCCAGACACAATCTATTTATAGAAAGCTCAACAACAAGCAAAACTATACAATTTAGAGATAAATATTTAGGTGGCAAAATTTAAAAACAAAATTTAAAAACAATTTAAAAGTGATTTTTCATAAAGTCAGGATACGTTTGGGAGAAATGGATAATGATTGGAAGGAGACGGAGGGGGCTTCTGGGGTCCTGGTATGTTGTGTTTGTTGACTTCAGTGGTGGTTAGACAGGGTTCATATACAACATTTCTTTCAGGTATACATTGTTTACACCACACTTATATTTCATACATGTGCATACATGCATTAGAATTTTTTTTTTTTTGAGATGGAGTCTCACTCTGTCGTCCAGGCTGGAGTGCAGTGGCACTTGGCTGGAGTGCAGTGGGCTCTGCTCACTGCAAGCTCCGCCTCCCAGGTTCACATCATTCTCCTGCCTCAGCCTCCCGAGCAGCTGGGACTACAGGTGCCCGCCACCACGCCCAGCTAACTTTTTTGTATTTTTAGTAGAGACAGGGTTTCATCATGTTAGCCAGGATGGTCTCAATCTCCTGACCTCATGATCCGCCCACCTCGGCCTCCCAAAGTGCTGGGATTACAAGCGTGAGCCACCACGCCCGGCCTCAGAAAATTTTTTAAATTCCCAAGAAGCAGCTACAAAACAGGGGAATCCATACGGTAATTGCATCTTTTAAGACGTAAGGAAAACTAATTTGGAACAATCACTTTGATGAAATGCCTTTATTAAACGTCATATTTTTTAAAAACAGAGAACTAACAGACGGTCTTCTGACCAAGACAGCTAAAACCATGGGTTTTAAAGTCAGAAAATCTGGGTTTCAATTTTGCTCCACCACTTTCTAGAAATGCAATCTTCAGAAAGTGTTTTAGCTAAGTCTACTTTTCTCTACCACAGAATGAGAGTTCTACTTAACTCATGAGGCTCAGAGAAGACACATCTAAAGCGTCTTATCATATTATAAGAGAAATTAAGTGGGAATTGCTTTTGTAATTATCACGACTGTAACCAGAAGGTGGGTACCTTCCCACTTTTATGAATAAGTCCACAATCTTGAACTGACACAAAAAGTTCTAAGCAAAGGCATTCCCAGCCATTCAGTTAATAAAAACTGACCATGAGGAACAATATCACTTGAATTATTAAATGGTGACAAGTTTTACAGAACTCACAATAAATTACATTTAACACATTCAAAAAATATGGCTTTATAGGCTGTTGTAATATTTTTTTCTCTGAAAGAATCCCTTTTACATATATATGACCACAGTATAACTTTCACATAAAAATAATAAAGAACCTTCACAGGCTGAGAACATTAAGGGTATATTAACATATGTCATTCGTCCAAGATCACTCATCACATTAGTCCACATGTATTCAAACACACAGATATTCACCATGACAGCATGAGCTGCCCGCAAGCTCTTACTCTCCCAGTCTACCTCAATCCTATCCATTCACAGCACAAGCAACCAAAGGCCATGGAGAATCCACTCAATGTTTGAGACACAGTGTAAAAAGATGGAAAAAGAACACATCTAAGAGACAAACAAATCTGCTTTCAAACCCCGGCTATGCCACTTCCTAAGTAGGTATCCTCTTTAAGCCTCAGCATCCCAAGTTGTCCACCTGGAAGAAAAACAACCTCACAGGACTGTTTTATGGAACCTCTTCACTGCAGAATGCTGGGGCCGCCATTCTCGTGAGTGAGCCACCTCAAATACCCCATTCCACCAGACTGGGCTTACTTCCTCACAAAGATTGACTCCTTGCTAAGTGTTTTGTAACAGGTGGCTAATACAACCATTAATAAGACATCTCCTGAAGTATGTGGGTTAGAATCCCAGAAACTCAGAGACCTAGAAAAGAGCTCTGAGACCACCAAGACGTAATAGACTCTCTCCTGGATCTACCTAAACTTACATGTTTTTTCTATCATTTTGCAGATCAGTACAAGGTAGTTAACTGTTAAAAGATTTGGTCTACATCGACCAAGCGCAGTGGCTCACGTCTGTAATCCCAGCACTTGGGGAGGCCAAGGTAGGTGAATCACCTGAGGTCAGGAGTTCAACAACAGCCTGGTTAACATGGTGAAACCCCACCTCTACTAAAAAAAAAAAAATTACAAAATTAGCCGGGCGTGGTGGCACATGCCTGTAGTCCCAGCTACTCGGGAGGCTGAGACAGGAGAATCGGAGGCAGAGGCTGCAGTGAGCCAAGATCATGCCACTGCACTCCAGCCTGGGCTATAGAGCGAGATTCCATCTCAAAAAAACAAAAGAGATTTGGTCCACATGAAGAATACATGATTTCAAAATTCAAATTAATACAAATCCATCATTTCAGGTCAGACATCTCAAGGGCAAACATTTCATTGCTTATTAAAAAATATGCATGGGGGAGGGGGGAGGGATTGCATTGAGTTATAACTGATGTAAATGACGAGTTGATGGGTGCTGACGAGTTGATGGGTGCAGCACACCAACATGGCACAAGTATACATATGTAACAAACCTGCACATTATGCACATGTACCCTAGAACTTAAAGTATAATAATAATAAAAAAAAATATGCATGGACTCTCTAGAATTGTCCTGCCAGAACAACATTGCTTCCTTAGTTAATTTGTCTGACTCAGTCACTCACATTCAATTTCCCTTAAGTATGGCTTTTAAATCTAAGGTTGAGAATTTCAGTAATCAAACTAAATATTGATTCTTTTTAGTGCAATCAAGTTTTCAGTTTTCCAATTTTTTTCACCCACAGGGTAGCTGGATATCCTACAGCAGCAGTTGGCGAACTTTTTCTACAAAAGGTCAGACAGTAAATATTTGTGGTTTTGTTAGCCATATGGTGTCTGTTGCAACTATTCAATTCTGCCCTTGAAAGACAAAAGCAATCACAGACAATGTATAAATAAATGAATGTAGCTGTTTTCTGATAAAACTTTATTGACAGAAGCAAGTGTCCAGGCCAGATTTGGCCTACCCAAAGGCCTTTGTTTGCCTGCCCCTGCCACAGAATAGTGCTTCTCAAACTTTAATGCACATCTGACTCACACGTAGGTATCTTGTTAAACTGCAGATTCTAATTCAGTGGATCTGGAGTGGGGCCTCAGATTTTGCATTTCTGACAAGCTCCCAGGTCATGCTGATGTTGCTAGTCCAAGGACTACCCTTTATGTAAGAGTCTAAAAGAATGATTGTACATTACAATCATATAGGCAGTTTAAACACACACAGACACACACACACACAAATGCCCATACCCCATCTCGGATCAATTGAATGAGAATTTGAGGAACACAGTCGTCTATATTTTGTAAAAACTTCTCCAGATGATTCTAATGGGCACTTAGGACTGACACTACCAAATTAGAAGAAAAGATGGTAAAGAAACATATTTGTCAGTACTTCGTAATCAAAAGATGGCTTTAATAAGTATGCGGTACTTTTCCCATCCTGCTGAAAAGAGAAAGAAAAGTTGGGTGAAGAGCAACACGAAAGATGAGGCTGTATTTAAAGAATTTCATGATTAAGTGAGTTACTTGATATAAGTGAATTAAAGACATATAATCAACTTCTCTAGAGAACCGTATTTCATGTTTGAGCATATCTGGGAATTGTCATGTTAAAAAATGACATGAGGCTGGGTGCTGTGGCTCATGTCTATAATCCTAGCACTTTGGGAGGCAGAGGCAGGCGATCACCTGAGGTCAGGAGTTCAAGACCAGCCTGGCCAACACGGTGAAACCCCGTCTCTACTAAAAATACAAAAATCAGCCAGGAGTGGTAGCAGGGACCTGTAATCCCAGCTACTGGGGAGACAGGAGAATCACTTGAACCTGGGAGGCGGAGGCTGCAGTGAGCGGAGATCAACCCACTGTACTCCAGCCTGGGCAACAGAGCAAGACTCTGTCTCAAAAACAAAAAAGAAAAAGAAAAAGAAAAAGAAATGACATAGCATTGCTTTCTCTTAGCACTCTGCAATTTCTCAACATTCTATCCAAACTAAACAGTGCATTAGAAAGTTACTCAAAATGTAATGTTTTAAATCATAAAGGAAAGCATTCTTAATAAAAAGTAGCAAATAGAATTATGATTTTTGTTGTTCTGTATTGTCTGCTTTGTGCAAAATATATTTCTACCCAAATTCCAGGGATTCTTACTTTATTTTCCAAATTTTTCCTATAAAAAATAAGTTACTACTATAGCAATATTTTCCCTCCCTGATTTTATTTCCCACTCGTTTATTCTAGTTTTTTGCACATAGCAACCACAGAAATCTCTGTTATAAGCTGCTTATAGCACTAGGATCCTTGGCAACATTCAGGAATGAATATATCTTAAAACTATGAGAACAATTAGCTGAATACCATAGTTTCAAATATCTCTGAAGTGCTATTTCTGCTGAATCTATCCCAGATCTGTCAATTCTTATGAGTAATACATCTCTCTTTATCCTCATCCAGGCAGACTAGTGAAGGTTAAAGCAGAATAAACTGGTTCATAAGTGTGCTCATTATTACTGTGTTTTAGAGCTAAAGACATTAATTCCCTGCATGTATAGCTGAACTACTGATTATTTAGTATGTATGTATTTTATTTCCCAACAAAAGCATCAAATAATGGGATCATCTTTATTCAGATTTTGAGAATGTTTTAGTCTTTAGGTAAGAATTTAGCTGTTAGCATCATAGCTATTTGAATCAATAGAATATTGGTGGGCTGCTGTGCTCTATCAACATATTTTACCTAGAAATAAGCAGAAATTAAGACAATGAATGTGACTCTTTGCATAAGGTACTTCTGTTTGTTGACGAATTTGTAAGTGAGTGATGGATTAACATCTACCCCAAAAAACCTCATCACATTTAGGCATGGATTCAGATACAGAAAGGGCCGGTAAAGATACAATCACAGCCTCTTCTCTTAAACTCCTTCAACAATGAGGCTTACCAGAATCAAGATTAATTATACACATCCATGTGTGTACACACAAAAAACATGGATACATACAGAGATATGTATGTGTACACATTATTTTAAAGCATATATGTAACCATGTACAGCAAAGTATGAAAAATACTGCATTATCTAAAATGTAATTAGGACTATCCCCAAAAAGCCCTAATGAGTCATTTCTTAATTCTTTTTTAAGTGTTTCCTCTTAAGCCCATATATAGAGAAGGCACGGGGGAGGTTGATAATCAGTAGAATGAGGAATTTTTTCCACGTTGTGTCCACCAGCAGGTTGTTCCAGTCTAATGATTCATGACCTCTTAGGTATATGATGGGACAGCTTACTCTTGGCAGGGTTTGCCATGAGTCACTCCATAGCAGATTCACAGTCCTTGATGACTAAACTGTGCAGTTTGCCCATGAAGGGCTCACAGCCCACCACAAGGCGGCACCCTAGGGAAGGAAGAGCCTAAGGTCGGAAGGTTCCAGTGAAAAATACATACTGGTCTGTGTGAGGGAAGTGGCATGCATCAATGAGATATATAAAAACACAATTCACTGATGAAATACTGCATTTGTGCAGCAATGTCAGCATCTGATGACAGTATTATCTTCAGTACTTTGAAAAGGATTGGTTGAAGGGGCAAAAGTCGTTTAACCTGTAAGGCCCTAAGACAATCTAGAAGATTGATGTAATCTGTAAGATAACAATCTATTAAGTGTTAGATTGATTCAAAGAGTCAATCAAGATTCTTCAGATACCTTTCTCAATTTCACACAAATACAAAAAGTTACCCTTTACTATTGATAGCGGGGTGCTAAAGTTGTTCCATAAGGGCCAGATAGTAAAAGTTTTAAACTGTGCAGGCCATATAGTGATCTCTGTCACTCTGACATTGACATCATGAAAGTAGCCATAGACAGCCAGGTAAATAAATGGACGTGGCTGTGTTTCAGTGAAATTTTATTTATAAACACAGGGACAGATTCGGCCCCACAGGCCATAGTTTGCCCTAAACCCAGGCAAACATCTTACGTTGAGTTGACTAGGCATCTGAGAATTTAGAAGCAATTTTCAGGTCGGGCCTGGTGGCTCACGCCTGTAATCCCAACACTTTGGGAGGCTGAGGCGGGCAGATCACGAGGTCAGGAGTTCAAGACCAGCCTGGCCAACATGGTGAAACCTCATCTCTACCAAAAATACAAAAATTAGCCGGGCATGGTGGTGCATGCCTATAATCCCAGCTACTCAGGAGGCTGAAGCAGGAGAATCGCTTGAACCTGGGAGGCGGAGGGTGCAGTAAGCTGAGATCACACCATTGCACTACAGCCTGGGCAATAGAGTGAGACTCTGTCTCAAAGAAAAAAAAAAAAGAGTTTTCAGTGCCCACACCACGCTTCCACTGAGTTAGGTCTTCTGACACACAATCTATACATAAGGAAACTCAAGAACATGATTACATATCAAGTAATAGGGACATGCAGCAAAAAGAGTATTTATTAACAGTTCAAGAATTATCATTTTGTTTCAAAGATTCTATCTTAGTCTGCTTTCTATTGCTTATAATAGAATATCTGAAACCGGTTAATTTATAAAGAAAAGGAATTTATTTCTTACAGTTATGGAGGCTGAGAAGTCCAACGTCAAGAATCTGTGTCTGGTGAAGGTCTTCTCTCCGGTGGGGACTCTCAGCAGAGTCCCAAGGCAGCATAGGGCATCATGTGATGATGGGCATTTTAGCTCAGGTCATTCTTCCTCTTCTTATAAAGCCACAAGTCCCACTCCCCTGATAACTCATTCATCCATTAAGCCACTGATCCATTAACCCACGAACCCATTAATCCATGAATGGATTAATCTATTCATGAAGGCAGAACCCCCATGACTCAATCACCTCTTAAAGGCCCCACCTCTCAATACTATCACATTCTTGGAGGGGACATTCAACTCATAGCAGACTCTAAATGTTGCATCTTAGATTACTTATACTACTGTTGGAGTTTGATCTCCTAAAATCAAAGTAAGACTTCTCAAATTCAAATAAACCAAATAAAATGTCATGAACCAACAGTTTTTGTAATCAAGATTAAATCATGTAGGTAAAATAAAGTTTTCTTAGAAGTTCAAAAAAGAAAAACCACACTTCTAAATTATTACTGCTCTAACTATGCCTGTTTTTAAATACTGTATACACTAAAGAAAATTCAGGCCGGGCGCGGTGGCCCAAGCCTGTAATCCCAGCACTTTGGGAGGCCAAGACGGGCGGATCACGAGGTCAGGAGATCGAGACCATCCTGGCTAACACGGTGAAACCCCGTCTCTACTAAAAAATACAAAAAATTAGCCTGGCGAGGTGGCGGGCGCCTGTAGTCCCAGCTACTCGGGAGGTTGAGCCAGGAGAATGGCGCAAACCCGGGAGGCGGAGCTTGCAGTGAGCTGAGATCCCGCCACTGCACCCCAGCCTGGGTGATAGCAAGACTCCGTCTCAAAAAAAAAAAAAAGAAAGAAAATTCATTGTTTTCTTAACACAGAGTCTTGCTCTGTCGCCTAGGCTGGAGTGCGGTGGTGCAATCTTGGCTAACTGCAGCCTCGACTTCCCAGGTTCAAGCCATATGCCTGCCTCAGCCCCCAAGTAGCTGTGACTACAGGCGTGTGCCACCACGCTTGGCTAACATTTGTATTTTGTGTAGAGATGGGCTTTAGCCACGTTGCCCAGGCTAGTCTCGAATTCCCGAGCTCAAGCGATCCACCTGCCTTGGCCTCCCAAAGTGCTAGGATTATAGGCATGAGCCACCACACCCAGCCAGAAAATAGTTTTTAAAACTGTAAATCTTCTTGATTTATTCATTATGGTCAAATTAAAAGGGAAATAATAATTCAAAAAGAAAACACATCCATTTCTTTTCTTTTAAAACATCCATTTCTCCAAAAGTTTCCTAAGGACTACCTACATCATTGCTGTTGAAAGTTTAATGTACATCTAATGTCCTGGGGATGCTGTTAAAATGTAGAATTTTATTCAGTAACTCTGAGATGGGGCCCAGGATACTGCATTTCTAACAAGGTCCTGAGTATCTTGGATGCTTATGGTCCTTAGACTGCCTTTTCCATAGCAAAGAATATGTAACAATCACCAAGGATACCTGTTAAAAAGTTGATTCCCTCCCCTACACCACCACTTTGGGATGTGAGGCCAGGAATTTTAAATTATCTCCCTAGTAATTATGTACTTTTTAAAGGACTTAAGAAGAATAATCCACAAATTCAGCCTATATTTACTTTAATGACCCACAGCATTGTGTATATTTGTGTTAAAACTCAAGAAAAGTCAAGTTCCATCCAAACAACAGGACCAAAATAGCACATTTAGTACCATGGTAAAATTACATCTTTAAAGGGAACTAGCATTTGCTGGCAGCCTATTTATTTTGTAAGGCAATGTGCACCATGCTTTCTATACATCATTTCTTTTAATCCTTCCATTTCAGTGGAGGCAACTAAAGACAGAGTCCCTGCCTAAGGTCAGAATCTGGATTCAACAGAAATCAGCCTGTCTCTACCTGCTATTTTTGCTTCTTTCTATTTTCATGTTCTATCTCTTATCATCTCATTCCCTCCAGGTAGTAGATAGGATTATTATTCCCAACTATTCTTCCCTCCCTCCCTATAATAGGATGAAGCATCCCTGCTCATTGTCACAGGGGAGAAGTGTACAACCCCACTTCATTGACTTTGGGTTTGGCCCTATGACACACTTTGACCAATGAAATGTGCGCAGATATGACACTGACTACCTCCAAGTAGAAGTTTTAACTGAGTTTCATGGTTGAATCAGGCCCTCTTGTTTTCCTGGTCTCCACCAGTGGCACATCCCAGATGGAAACTGTTCTTTCAGCATTACTTTTAACAAGAGGAACTTAGAAATAGTCTATTGTCTATAACAGATAATAATGATAAAGGTTAACATGGGAAAATACATAATGTAAAATGAAAAAAGTATAATATGGTTATGATTACACTTGTGGTAAACTGCAGCACACATACGCACCGGGGAAAAAAAGACTGAAAGGAAATATATACCAAAATATAATCAAGATTTTGTTAGAATTATGATTCATTTTTGTCTTCTTCCCTAAGTGTTACAGTGTCACATTGCTTCAATAATATACAGATTCCTCTGCGACTTTCAAAATTGAAGGCAAGACTTTTTTTTTTTTTTGGAGACGGAGTCTCGCTTTGTCGCCCAGGCTGGAGTGCAGTGGTGCCATCTCGGCTCACTGCAAGCTCCGCCTCCCAGGTTCACGCCATTCTCCTGCTTCAGCCTCCAAAGTAGCTGGGATTACAGGCGCCCGCCACCACGCCCAGCTAATTTTGTGTTTTTTGTAGAGATGGGGTTTCGCCATGTTGGCCAGGTTGGTCCCCAACTCCTGACCTCAGGTGATCCACCCGCCTCAGCCTCCCAAAGTGCTGGGATTAAAGGCATGAACCACTGTGCCTGGCCTAGAACTTTGCTCTTTATGTGCAATAAAACCTAGGGTCATCAGGAGCAGCATGACCCGGCGTAATTTAACCACTCCATGCCTGTTTCCTCACCCACAAAAGGATTTAATAATATCTAGGTGGCTCAAGCCTGTAATCCCAGCACTTTGGGAGGCCGTGGCAGGTGGACGACGTGAGGTTGGGAGTTTGAGACCAGCCTGGCCAACATGGCAAAACCCCGTCTCTACCAAAAATACAAAAATTAGCCAGGCATGGTGGCACACACTTGTAATCCCAGCTACTCAGGAGGCTGAGGCATGAGATTCGCTTGAACCTGAGATGCAGAGTTTGCAGGGAGGCTGAGGTTGCAGTGAGCCTAGATCACGCCACTGCACTCCAGCCTGGCCGACAAGAGCAAAACTCCGTCTCAAAAAAAAAAAAAGAAAAGAAAAGAAAAAAGAAAGAAAAAAAGAAATACATCAATGAAGCATTAACCAAAGATAATATTCAACGCAATTTAAGACCCCCCAGCAGTCCATGGACTCAGCTAATAAGGCAATCCTACAGCAGAGACCACTTTCGAGGACCCTCATGATTACACTGACTCCATCCAGATAATCCAGGATAATTTCCCTATTTTAAAGTCAGCTGAGTAGCAGCCTTAATTCCATTTGCAAATCTTAATTCCCCTTTGCCATAAAATGCTCACAGGTTCCAGGGATTAGGATACATAAGACATCTTTGGAGGGTGTCTTAGTCCATTTTGTCTTACTCCATTTTGTGTTGCTATTAAAAAAAAAAAAAAAACCTGAGACCAGGCAATTTATAAAGAAGAGGTTTTCTTAGCTCACAGCTCCGCAGGCTAAAAAGTTCAAGGGCATGGCCCTGGCTTCCAGCAACGGCTTTCATGCTACATCACAACATGGCAGAGAAGGTCAAAAAAGAAAGAGACACTTGTGAAGAAAGAAAACCTGAGGGGTGTCCTGGCTTTATAACAACCCAGTCACTCAGGAGCTAATCCACTCTCCGTGGGAACTAATTCAGTCTAGGGAGAGCAACAACTCGCTACTGTGAAAACAGCACCAACATTCATGAAGGATCCACCCCTATGACCCAAACACCTCCCATTAATTAGGCCCCACCTCTAACAATGGGGAACAAACTTCAACTTAAGTTTTGCTGGGGATAAACCATATCCAAACCACAGCAGACAACCATTATTCTACCTATCACACTGGGCTACTTCGTATAAAATAATTTAATATTTAATAAACTGGCTAATACCATAGATTCCCATAACAACATACACCATGAAGTCGTTTCTGATCTTACACTTTTCTCTTCCCTGCGGCTAATCAACATTCAGTCTCTTAAAGCGGAAGAGTACTTATCTACAGAAGTGTACTTAAATGAATGATTGCTGTCTCTCATTTATTCAGCACTGACGGAGGGTCAAGTCCCATAGAAATAAATCAGACACAGTCTCTGCCACAAGGCACTCACCTGCTAGAGGCAGGAATAAAATGGAGAGGATGAAGTGAAATCCCAGCACTGAAATCAGGGCTACTAGAGGGGCCTTTAAAGTTCTATGGAGCTGTTCACTCTGATGGTAGTTTCTTTTGCTGTGCAGAAGCTCTTTAGTTTAATTAGATCCCATTTGTCAATTTTGGCTTTTGTTGCTGTTGCTTTTGGTGTTTTAGACATGAAGTCCTTGCCCGTGCCTATGTCCTGTATGGTATTACCTAGGTTTTCTTCTAGTGAACAGGCAACCTACAGAATGGGAGAAAATTTTTGCAAACTACTCATCTGACAAAGGGCTAATATCCAGAACCTATAAAGAACTCAATCAAATTTACAAGAAAAAAACAAACAACCCCATCAAAAAGTGGGCAAAGGATATGAACAGACACTTCTCAAAAGAAGACATTCATACAGCCAACAGACACATGAAAAAATGCTCCTCATCACTCGCCATCAGAGAAATGCAAATCAAAACCACAATGAGATACCATCTCACACCAGTTAGAATGGCAATCATTAAAAAATCAGAAACAACAGGTGCTGGAGAAGATGTGGAGAAATAGGAACACTTTTACACTGTTGGTGGGATTGTAAACTAGTTCAACCATTGTGGAAAACAGTGTGGCGATTCCTCAAGGATCTAGAACTAGAAATACCATTTGACTCGGCCATCCCATTACTGGGGATATACCCAAAGGATTATAAGTCATGCTGCTATAAAGACACATGCACACGTATGTTTATTGTGGCACTATTCACAATAGCAAAGACTTGGAATCAACCCAAATGTCCATCAGTGACAGACTGGATTAAGAAAACGTGGCACATATGCACCATGGAATACTATGCAGCCATCAAGCAGGATGAGTTCGTGTCCTTTGTAGGGACATGGATGCAGCTGGAAACCATCATTCTCAGCAAACTATCACAAGAACAGAAAACCAAACACCGCATGTTCTCACTCGTAGGTGGGAATTGAACAATGAGATCATTTGGACACAGGAAGGGGAACATCACACACCGGGGCCTATTGTGGGGAGGGGGGAGGGATAGCATTAGGAGATATACCTAATGTAAATGATGAGTTAATGGGTGCAGCACACCAACATGGCACATGTATACATATGTAACAAACCTGCACGTTGTGCACATGTACCCTAGAACTTAAAGTATAATTTAAAAAAAAAGTTCTATGGAGCTGTAACTGAGGTTGCTGGTGAAGACTTCTCGGAAGAGTGCATTTGGGCTGAATGTTTATGAAAGAAAAGAGAAGCAAGGGGCTGAAGCCTTAAGATTCAACATGGTGTCAAGGGTGTGAGGAAGCAGCCCACCATGCTGGTGAGCACAGATGGCAGCTGAGTAGGGAGTTGACTACAGGTTGATGCTGAATTCTACTAGAGAAGAGCATCACTTAGAAAACTAGAAGGGGAGGAGGAATCCAGCCTAGATCCTGAGAAGAAAGGATCATGTAGGCTAAAAGAAGAAGAAAAAGTACCAAGAAACTGGCAGCAAGTTAAAAACAGACAGGTGTCATTGAGAAACAGCCACTGGAGTCCATTGTTAGGTCATTGATGAGCAAAAGCCAGATCAGTGTCCCCAAGGGAGGCCAGGAAACAAATTGCAACAAACTGGGGAGTTAAGGGGACAAGAGAAGGCAGGGAACAGAAAGAAATAAGAGGAGGAACAAGAGGGAGGTGGAGGACAAGAAGGCAGGGGATGACAGAGAGGAAGGGGAGAGTCAGGAGGGGGGGAAAGAACTTTCCTGAGCTACTACAAAGCACCAGTCCCTGTACTTGTACATTACCATATAAGGAATTAATCGAACTTGAAAAAGCTGTGACTCTTCTTACCAGTTTCCTTTTCAATAGTCAAGTATTGAAAAGAAGCAGTATGTAGGATGAAGTAAACAGTCTTACAGGTTTGGACACATCTGTAGACCAAGAAGAACCGACAGAAAGGGAGAGCAAGACAAAATAGGTCATAGACAGAATGACTGCTAGATTAGGTCCCGGAGGAGGCAAAAATGGGTGGGAATCAAGAGCACAGGTAGGGGATTGGTTTTGGGTGAGAGATAGAGGACCCTCTTCTCTGAAGTGGGTACAGGTACTATACCATCCAAATGGAAGGAGAGGGCTGTGAAATAGGAGGGAAGTGAAAGATATCACTGGGGCTAGGGAGAAGGAAAATAGAGAATCCCAAAGTTTGAAAGCAAAAGAAATCTCCTTCATTATTTTGGTCCTTGATCAAAATTATAGTCCTAATTATACAAATCAGAGTTTAAGCAAAATTCTTTGTGGTTTTACCTTGAAGCAGCTCTGTTAACTTAGGTAAGTCAATTCAACTTCATAAGCTACATCTTAAAAGAGGGGAATTTGGTGATTCTAGTGTCCCTTCCAGCTCTACATTTCAATGGCTTCAAGGACAGAGCTCAAACCCTAACCATAGTGTCAGCTTACCTACCAAAAACAAACAAAAAAAGTGACATGGGAACAAAACTCAAGGTGAATGTAATTGAAATACCTTTGGGTCATTTTCACATCTTGCTTTTGAGAGCGACAGCCACAACAGATGGTTACTGCTGACAAGGGCTGCATCATTAGTCCTAATGATAATCGATGTTTTCATAGCCCTTTACTATTTATAAAGAGCCTTCACACGTGAAATGTTTTATTGGCTCCCCCAAACACCCACGTGTGATAGGTAAAGCTACTGTACTATTCTATCCACTTTCTAGTTGAGGAAACTGAGGCTTATGGTTGCTGATTTGCCCAAGGCACCAAAGCAGACAGTGCCTATGACTCGAATTCAGGTACTCCAGATTCAAAAATCACTGTTTCTTTTTTATTTGTTTACACGCCATTTAGTGCTCTTCACACACAGCTCCTTGCTTCCTCATTAGGTCGGAAATAGAAAATTTTAAAGAGTTAAAAGAAATTTGCATATTTTCATTCCTTTAAATCGATCCTGGCAATACAGTTTATTGAAACGCATGTATAACCTTAATTTCCAAGTGATAAATGACTGATTGGAATCCAAAGGGCAGAGACAGCATTAGGATTCAAGTATTTCAATGTTCTCATTCTCGGGATGAGTGAACAGAGGCCTCACTGGCAAATGGCCTGTGGAAGCAGAGCCAACACTAGAACTAAGGGCCTCCATTGACCCTGGGGCTCTCGGCACTGGCCAAGTCTTACACAGCTTCAAACAAAAGTTAACGGAATTGCTCTTTAACAATGAAATGGTTCAGATTTAAATAATTTGAGGAGCTCATTCTCTTGTTTTTACATGTGCAAACCATATGGACACTGCCTATTAGTGGTACTAGAATTCTCTGGAGCAAATTCTCTTCTCAAATGCGAGGGTTTGTAATGACAGTCATGCCTCATTTTACTACAAGAGAAGTAAATGGATCCAATAAGGAATCCATCTGAGGGAGATTTAAAACAACTGAGACTGCCTCCATTACCATCTTCTACCTACAAAGTGTTTTCTAGATAAATTAAAATTTGAAAAACTTAAAAAATGCAATGAAAATATTTTGAAGACAACCATATTGTCTAAGTATTCCCATTCTCCTCCTTTGAAAATATTGTAATGAGTCAGCAGGTGCTTACGACCAAAATTACTTTTTATCATGAAGCTGAAAAATGTTTAATGTTTAAACAGAAGACCCCATGAGAATAGATGAGGACATGCAAATGCTGCATATTATGAAATTACAGATCCCATCTTACATGTCTCATGGAGAAAAAACTCTGAGGCTTCCATTAGACTATAAGGGACTCAAAAACAAGAATGCCAGAGGAAAGGAGCGCTTCGGAGGTGAGCTGATAATCTGATTTTCCTTCCCTCCAGGGAACTGGGAACTCTGGGCTCTTGAGACTTGCGAAGACAAGGGATTTCTGCTGCGAGAAAGAGAACCAGCAAAGCTCTATGGTGAATACACAAAAGCTGATGTGACAGCTGGGAACTATTCCCATTTACTCAGTTCTGGGGAAGGAGAGTGAGATATTAGGCTAAGCGTTTCTAGAAGGCAGAGTGAAATCTCCTACAGTTTCATAGTGCTTTGGAGACAGCATTTTAGTAGAGTATGAGTGTTCCCTCACATACATAATCAGTTTTACCCTCAAACAGTTGCAAGAATTTGAAATTCGGGATGGGGCATGAAGTTAAACTCAAGACCTCCAAGGGGCAGGACTGAATCTTCCACAGTTTTGCAGGACTAAGGAAACAAAGGTCTTCCAGGCTTTTGATCAAAGTCCAGGAGAGCCACGCCTGAGAAGCACAGACAAGGATAGCTGGATTGAGTCTTCGTAAAACTGCAGTCTGGCCTTAACTTAGCTTAATTCTCAGTGGAGTGAAAGTGTTCAGTCCTTCACTGCATTTACCTAACAAAGTAAAGAGGGGAAATTTTCTCTGGAGGAAGATATAATCTAGAGTTAGTAAGGTTCTTTTGGGCATTATGCCCAACATAAAATTAAATAAGCGTTAGACCTGAGAACTGCAAGAAACTGTAACCAATATTCAAGAGAAAAATAAGACTGTAGATGCAGATTCACAGATGATCCAGATATTGGATTTAGATAAGACCTTTAAAATAACATGATTGATTGATTTTAAAAGTAAGAATAAAAAGAGGAAATAGATGAAAAGAGAAATTCACCAGGAATATCAACAGAGAACTAGAAACTAGCTTTAAAAGAATCAAATGACATCCTAGAAAAATAAAATATCTGACATTAAGAAAAAATACAGTTAGCCGAAATTAATCCACTGGATGGGTTTAATGGCAGACTGGACACAGCAAAACACAAGATTAGTAAACTGAATATAGAGGCTAATGAAAAATATCCATTATTAAAACCCAAATAGAAAAAGGGGGAAAAAAGAAGCAGATCCTAAGAAATATCAAAGGGTCTCATGTCCTTGTAATTGGAGAACCAGAAGGAGGGGAAAGACAGAATATGGCAGAATCAAATGAGATGATGGCTAAGAGTTTTCCAGTACTGATAAAAGACATCAAGCTTTTCAGAACCAAGCTCACCAGCCCAAAGCAGGATGAATATACAAGAAAATCAGAGTTGGACTTGTGAATGTCAAATGCTTAGTACAAAAACTTGGCAAAAACTGAGGAAGTCATATAGTAGCAGCAAACTGAGTCCAATACAACTCAGCCTCCTCTCCTTGGAAAGGTTATGACTGAGAACAGTGACGGGGGACTCACCCTAACGCGATAATAAAATGTTACACTGTAGCAGGGTTGTAGTCACTCTGCTCTTGACCAAGTACAGAAAACCCCACAATAACATAAATTTGAATATGCAGATGGTCCATGGTTCCGCTTATGATTTTTCCACTTTACGATGGTGTAAAAGTGATACATATTCAAGAGAAATCATACCGGAGTACTCATATAGGCATTGTTTTTCACTTTCAGTACAGTATTCAATATGTTACATGAGATATTCAACACTTTACTATAAAACAGACTTCAGGTTAAGACGATTTTGCCCAATTATAGGCTAATTTAAGTGTTCTGAACACGTTTAAGGTAGGCTGGGCTAAGCTATGATGTTTGACAGATTAAGTGTATTAAATGCATTTTCAACTTAATGATATTTTCAACTTACAATGGCTTTATCAGGTTAGGTTGACGAGCATCCATACTGTGATGGATGATTACCTCCTGGTTTCCACCTGGCCACTGATTTCATTTCATTAACATAATGATGCAACTCCAGTACACCACCCAAGAGATATATCTGCACTCCTATGTTTATTGCAGCACTATGCACACAACAGCCAAGATCTGGAAGTAACCTTAAGTGCTCAGATGAATAGATAAAGAAAATGTGGTACATATACCCAATGGAGTACTATTTAGCCATGAGAAAGAATGAGATCCTGTCATTTGCAACAACATGGATGGAACTGGAGGACATGTTAAGTAAAATAAGCCAGGCACAGAAAGACAACCATTGTATTTTCTGACTGATGTGTGGGAGGTAAAAATTAAAACAATTGAACTCACGGAGGTAGAGAGAAGGATGGTTACCAGAGACTGGGAAGGATAGTAGGGGGTTGGAGGAAAGTGGAGATGATTAATAGGTACAAAAAATAGAATTAATAAGACCTACTATTTGACAGCACAACAGGGTGACTACAGTCAAAAATAATTTTTTTGTTTTGTTTTATTTGAGATGGAGTCTCACTTTGTCGCACAGGGTGGAGTGCAGTGGGGCAATCTCAGCTCACTGCAACCTCCACCTCCCGGGTTCAAGAGATTTCCTGCTCAGCCTCCCGAGTAGCTGGGATTACAAGTGCCCACCACCGTGCCCAGTTAATTTCTGTATTTTTAGTAGAGATGGGGTTTCACCATGTTGGCCAGGGTGACCTTGAACTCCTCACCTCAAGTGATCCACCCGCCTCAGCCTCCCAAGGTGCTGGGATTACAGGCTTGAGCCACGGCACCCAACCTAATTTTTAGTGTTTTATTGTTTTTGTTTTTTTGAAACAGGGTTTGGCTCTGTCTCCCAGGCTGGAGTGCACTGGCGCAGATCAAGACTCACTGCAGTCTTGACCTTCCGGGCTCAAGTGATTTTCCCACCTCAATCTCCTGAGTAGCTGGGACCACACGTGTAGCCACCATGTCCAGCTCACTTTTCTTATTATTTTTCTGTGGAGACAGGGTTTTGCTATGTTGCTCAGGCTGGTCTCAAACTACTGGGCTCAAGAGATCCTCTTGCCTAAGTAGCCCAAAGTACTGGGATTACAGGCATGTTCCACTGTGCCCAGCCCAAAATAAGTTAATTGTACATTTAAAAATAACTAAAAGAGTATAATTGGATTTTCTATAACACAAATGATAAATGCTTGAGGTGATGAATCTGCCATTTAATTTACCCTGATGTGATTATTACACATTGCATACCTATATGAAAATATCTCAGGTAACCCATAAATATATACCTATGTGCCCATAAAAATTAAAAATTAAAAACTATACTCAGATTCTAAAAAAATGCAACTCCACATTTTATGCAATCAAATTTTAAAATCTCAATTATAGTTTTATGATGTAGTTTTTGCTGAAATTGTGTGGGGGAGATCCAACCATAGTATTAAAACTTGAGGCCAGGCACGGTGGCTCACACCTGCAATCCCAGCCCTTTCAGAGGCTGAAATGGGCAGATCATCTGAGGTCAAGAGTTCGAGACCAGCCTAGCCAAATTGGTGAAACCCCATCTCTACTAAAAAATACAAAAATTAGCCAGGCATAGTGGTGAGCGCCCATAGTCCCCAGCTACTCGGGAGGCTGAGGCAGGAGAATCACTTGTACCCGGGAAGGCAGAGGTTGCAGTGAGCTGAGATCATGCTACTGCACTCCAGCCTGGGCAACGGAGTGAGACTCTGTCTCAAGAAAAAAAAAAAAAAAGACTTGAGTGTGAGAATGTGATGAGACTTCAGAGATCAATAGTCCAACTCTCGGCCAGGCGCGGTGGCTCACGTCTGTAATCCCAGCACTTTCGGAGGCCGAGGTGGGTGGATCACTAGGTCAGGAGTTCAAGACCAGCCTCGCCAAGATGGTGAAACCCTGTCTCTACTAAAAATACAAACAATTAGCCAGGTGCGGTGGCAGGCGCCTGTAATCTCAGCTACTCGGGAGGCTGAGACAGGAGAATCGCTTGAAACAGGCGGGGCAGAGGTTGCAGTGGGGCGAGATGGCACCACTGCGCTCCAGCCTGGGCGACAGAGTGAGACTCCATCTCTTAAAAGAAAAAAAAAAAAATAGTCCAACTCTCATGTTAAAGATGACAATACCTGAAGCCCAGACCAGTAAAAGGATGTGCCCAGACATCATAGCTACTTAGAAGCTAACTGAGGACAGAACAGCAGCTTCCTCACTTCTAGTTCAGCCGTCTGATTCCAGCATCATGCCAGTCCAAGGCCACATCTAATTCAGGGTCAAAACTCTTGGTGAAATATTGTTATTTTCATGAATATATAAATATATATTTTTTCACTGATAGCGATGGAAAATCACCAATAGTGATAAAAAATACAGCACACTAGGTACTCATTCACTCTGACCATATAGGTAAGAAAAATCTGTTACAATCACTGGGAAGAACCACCCCGCCCCCACCTCACTACACACACACACACACACAAACACACACACACACACACACACACACACACATATACATACACGCTATGACTATACCTGATGTTGACCAGCACAGGCAGAGCAGGACCACATGTCAAAGAAGCAAGAAAGGTTGCGGCATTTGAAATGTGTATGTTCTAAAATTTCCATTTAAAAGCCTGCAGGGACTGTCACTTAAACCCCAGCAATCAGATTATGTCTGAGTCTTGAGGTCTTCCTCATAACATGGATAAGAAAATGCATAGTATTGGCCGGGCACGGTGGCTCACGCCTGTAATCTCAGCACTTTGGGAAGCCAAGGTGGGTGGATCACGAGGTCAGGAGCTTGAGACCAGCCTGACCAATATAGGGAAACCCCATCTCTACTAAAAATACAAAAATTAGCCGGGCATGGTGGCGGGCACCTGTAGTCCCAGCTGCTAGGAAGGTTGAGGCAGGAGAATCACTTGAACCCAGGAGGCGAAGGTTGTGGTGAGCCAAGATCACACCACTGCACTCCAGCCTAGGTAACAAAGCGAGACTCCATTTCAAAAAAAAGAAAAGAAAATGCATAGCATTATCATATATATAGGTGACTAAAGGAAGAGCTCCTACATTGCCCTCCCTGGAGATAAAGAAAGAACAACAGCTGATCCTATGAATGGTTTGTCAACAGGGCACAAGGTGTTCCCTCAGTGTGCATGGCATTTTACTTTCCTCAGCTATTCTAAGGAAAAATATCATCTGTTCTTTCAATCGTGTACAAATCTGAAGCATTGGGATTGGCTGAGATGGCCACGCCCTTTCCTCTTTAGGAAATTCATTAAGACTCTATTGTCTTTCCCCATTATATTTTCCTGGTCAAATACCTACCTGCACAGCTGGGCTAGTGGATAAGCAAAGATGCTTCTGCAACCATAGATGCCTCTGTGCCCAAGCCTACATCCAGAAATCCAACATACTGACAATGCCATGACAGTAAGAAAATTTTTGATTACATCATTAATCAGGAACAAAAACAGAATATTTTTATAAAACATATAATTCATCCTAAATATTTTCCAATGTAAGGATTAGTATTCAAATGATTGGAGAGTAATTGATTACCATCTAGTCCATCTTAAATGTGTGCATTCTAAAATCTCTTTTAAAAGCCAACAGGCTGGGCGCAGTGGCTCACACCTGTATTCCCAGCACTTTGGGAGGCCGAGGTGAGCATATCATTTGAGGTCAGGGGCTCAAGACCAGCCTGGTCAACATGGTAAAACCCCATCTCTACTAAAAATACAAAAATTAGCCAGGTGTGGTGGCAGAGAGAAGAATCACTTGAACCCAGGAGGCAGAGGTTGCAGTGAGCTGAAATGGTACCGCCGCACTCCAGCCCAGGTGACAGAGCGAGACTCCATCTCAAAAATATAAAAAACATAGGCCAGGCGCAGTGACTGACACCTGTAATCCCAACACTTTGGGAGACCGAGGTGGGTGGATCACCTGAGGTCAGGAGTTTGAGACCAGCCTGGACAACATGGTGAAACCCCATCTCTACTAAAAAGAAAAACACGAAAAAAATTAGCTGGGCGTGGTGGCACACGCCTGTAGTCCCAGCTACTCGGGAGGCTAAGGCAGGAAATCGCTTGAACCTGGGAGGCAGAGGTTGCAGTGAGCCGAGATCCCGCCACTGCACTCCAGCCTGGGTGACAGAGTGAGACCCTGTCTCAAAAAAATAAATAAAAATATACAAAACAAAAAAATAAAAGCCAACAGTAGGTCCATTAACATCACTCAGTATGGCACCTAAGGCTCGTAAAACTACCACCTTGAATTTGTTAGTTGTTTCTCTGTCGCAGCCTTCCTTCAATATAAATATACTTGTTAACTAATAATCCCTTCCCTCATTGAACTTAATCACTGTCCTACATGGCTGTTTTAACAAACATCAGCTCTACATTTACTTATGCTTTTCAAATAGCTTTTGCCAGTATTTTAACCTTTCACAGGAGGATGTGTGGGTTTGTTCGTTTTCTCTCTCTCTCTCTCTGTCTTTCTCTCTCCCTCTCTCTCCCACAACCCACCCCCAACCGCAACAGAGACATAGTATAGTACATATAGACCATTTTTTGTTTTGTTTTGTTTTGTTTGAGATGGAGTCTCGCTCTGTCGCCCAGGCTGGAGTGTAGTGGCGGGATCTCGGCTCACTGCAAGCTCCGCCTCCCAGGTTCACGCCATTCTCCTGCCTCAGCCTCCCAAGTAGCTGGAACTACAGGCACCCGCCACCAGGCCCGGCTAATTTTCTGTATTTTTTTAGTAGAGATGGGGTTTCACCATGTTAGTCAGGATGGTCTCGATCTCCCGACCTCGTGATCCACCCGTCTCAGCCTCCCAAAATGCTGGGATTACAGGCGTGAGCCACCGCGCCTGGCCTAGAACATGTATTTATACATCAGTAAATGTAACTTAGAATTCACATTATGCATCATGTTGGTAATATAGTGTATAAAATGTTTTGTGGTTGCTTATGACATCAAACTATTTTTTTTTCTTTTTCCTTTTTTTACTCCGAGACGGAGTCTTGCTCTGTCACTCAGGTTAGAGTGCAGTGGCACGATCTCAGCAACCTCCACCTCCCAGGTTCAAGCAATTCTCCTGCCTCAGCCTCCTGAGTAGCTGGGACTACAGGCACCCACCACTATGCTCGGATAATTTTTGTATTTTTAGTAGAGACCAGGTTTCACCATGTTGGCCAGGCTGGTCTTGAACTCCTGACCTCGTGATCCGCCCGCCTCGGCCTCCCAAAGTGCTGGAATTATAGGCTTGAGCCATTGCGCCCAGCCCAAGCTAACTCTTTTGGATAAGCAAAAATTAGTATCTTATTTTAGTCTGTTAAAATACCTTGATTTGATACATTTTTAATAGATAAAGACATTGATTTCCTAACTCAAATTGTTGTGGTCTTCTAAAAATATTTAACTATGACTAACTGAGTTTATGTTGTCATTAAGTAAACAACAAACACTACACAGAATCCAATAAGGAAATGATCTACACACAAGGCATGGTGAGATAAAAACTCAATCTTCTGTTGAATAAATGAAAAGCATGAGCATGCCATAAGAAAAAATTTGGAAAAGATAATTTTTAACATAAATTAAAATTCCAGAGGGGCAGGAAAAAAATTCTATTTTCACCCGCAAATGGCACAGCTGTTATTTCAGCAGAGGATTACTCAGGTTGTGGATTTTTCATGCCTCCAACTGTGTCAGCAGCCAATCTAGGACTGGCAAGAGGCGATGAGAGTTCACTGAGCGGTCATGAGGGGTCTTAAGACCCTGTAAGTGCCTCCTATTCTTTTATGCCTTTTGGTCACTTCACAGTACTGCTCTATCTCTAGGATTAGTAGAAATGGGCATGAATGGGGTGAAATTTACATCCGCTTTTTTTTTTTAAACTACTTCTAACAACTCTACTAAAACAATCAGATGTACACTGAAGCCAAGTTCTGGGAAAGATAGAACTTATTCATGGTTACTATACTACCTCTCGAAAACTAGGATCTCTTCATACATGTTTTAGCATATTTCAATTGAGTTTCTGTATTGTATACTGTAATTATACTTTTTCCTAATGTAGTCTATTCCTCAAAAAAGGTTCCTCTAATGGGTGGTGTATCAGAGACATTTAAATTCATGTTTCCACTCCAAAGAGTTTGTAACAGCTGGGAAAGCACACAGACATTACAATTGGGTAAATGACTACTGTTTCTCAGTAGGAGAATATCTTAAATTTTCACACATGGTGAGGAAGAACATAGATGAACAGTCCCAATCGATCAGATCTCTTTTTGTTTCCTGACACTCTCCTCTCCCAGAAAACGCCTTTTAAATCAGAGGATAGAGACAAATCAATGGCAAATACTTGAGGGTGCTCCACAGTGAGAAAGCCCCCAATTTCCAAGGCTATACACAGCAGCTTCCAGGATGAAGAGGAGAGGTGTTGTTCCCTTATCCAATACTGAAGAGTTCCTTCTCATCCCATAGCACCACCAACGGTATTTCCACTAGGCCAGCCCAAATTACCAATGCCAAAAGGAAACTGGGGCTGTCTTAGATATGCTTCAGATTAAAAAAAAAAAAAAAAAGTGGGGAGAGGGGCTGAGGATTTGAGAGGAGGGCCAAAGGAGGATGCTAGGAACCAGAGAGTCATCTTGGGTTCATGTTAGGTGCAATTAAACCTATGAGTGAGGGTCAGAACTGCGCCCCCTGCTGCTGATCTAAGTGGAATAAACCTTCTTGGCCCAGCCTGCTCTAATCTCCATTCCTGCTCCCAAATAAGTGCAGTAGATTGCTTGCAAAAACGGCTTCAATTATTCTCTCCTCTCTATCCATGTTCCTTGAAATGTGATTGTATAAATAGCTCCTTCCATCAAGAGACAGGACCTAGTTCCTCACCTCCTGATTCAGGGCTGGCCTTTGTGACTTGCCTTGGCTAACAAAATTCAGAGGAAATAATCTTGTGCCAGTTGCAAGTCTAGGCCTCAAGAGGCCTTGGTTGCCTCTGCACTCTCAATTAGAACCCTGCCAGCCATAGTGTGAACAAGCCCAGGCTAGCCTGGTTACAGATTAAAGACCACATTGTCGAGCAGAGGCCATCCTAGAAGAGATAGCCTCCAACCCACACAGCAGATCACAGACACAAGTGAAGGTGGCCAAGGTCAGAAGACCTGCCCAAATTGAAAGAACTATCCAGCTGAGTCCTGCCCAAATTGCCAACCCACAGAATCAAGAACTAAATAAATGGTAGTTGTTTAAAACCACTAAGTAAACTGATATTGTGATGAGCTGTTAAGCAACAAAATCTGAGTACAGATGGGTTCTTCATGAGTTCATTCATTCCATGAACATTTATTAAATACCTTTTGTTTTCAAGCAGTGCCCCAGTAGTTGCTGGGGGTACAATGATTAATGTGCATTACTGCCTGCAATTATGAATCACTTCCTCCAACCACACTAAATGAGAGATGAATAACAAGATCTACTTAAAGAAAAGGAAGGCTCAAAGAGGCCACTTTTCAGCTGGCTTTTAAAGGAACACTAGTAACTTGCCAGGTAGACAGGCATGAACATCAGAAATAGAAGAAACAGCATGTGCAAAAGCATAGATGCAGGAAAGAACTCAAGGAATGTTCTAGGAATGGAAAATAGTTTAGGACAGATGGAGTGTGGGGAGGAAATGGCAGATGATAGAGCAGAGAAAACAGATTGAAGGCAAATAATGAAGGGTCTCACATTGTAAATCATGCTTAGGGATTTGAATGCCTCTTGTAGGCAGTGGAGAGCTACAAATCGTTTTTTAAGTAAGAAACGGCATGATTAAATCTGTGTTTTAGGAAAAGAAAGCTGATGACAAGTGGAAGATGGATTACAGGCAAGAGTAGAATCAGGGAGATCAGATGGGAGGCTATTACTACAATCCTAAAGGGGGATTAAAGAACCAGAACCACGAGGTAGTGAATATGGGGAAGAGAGGATGTCTATGAAAGATGTTTCAGAGAAAGGAGAAAGACTCAGCAGCTTTGATGACCAACTAAGTATGAGCTGTGAGGGTGATAAAGGTCGTGCAGGAGAATCGGGTACAGTGCCAAGACTTCTACTTCAGAATCCTAGAGGAATGGTAAATATATTAATTAGGGTGGGAAAGCAGAAAAGCAGACTGGAGAGGAACAACACATGTTTCATATGAAAGGCACCTGTGGGACATCCAGAGGGAGACGTCTGGGAGGCGATTAACAAATACATATCTGCAGCCTGAGCTGAGGGATAGTAGTGGGAACAGGAGATAAAGAGGTGGGGGTTGAGGGGTCTGAAGGGTCTGAAGAACATGGGGCAGTGAGAGGGGGACATTTCAAGACATCCAAGTGACAGAAAATGCAGACCTTTCAAGAAAAAGATGAAGGGAAAAAGCTAATGAATGGCAGGATCTTGAGGGGCTAAGGAAAGCTGTGGCACTGAACAGCAGCGACTGTCCTTGGGGATGGAAGAGGGGAGGGGAAGAATCATCTGGCAAGCATGGACTACAAATTGAGAAAGTCTAAATACCCATATGTTTTGCTACATTCTTTCCTAGAGAATAGTTATCACTGAGCTCTTCCCTATGGTTCCTCCCAATCTAGAGGGGCCCTGAGTGGAGGCCACTTGAGTAACGGCATCTATATCCATATAAACACACTTGCTTCAAATCCCTTTTCTGCCACCTGCTGCAGAAAAGGTGTATATCACCAACTCCCACACTCAGGGCACATATTTGAAATACGCTTATAGTTAATTTACTGTATCTTCCAAACAGATTGTCTCCATATGTTTTCAGTTACTAAAAAGGGGGTTTTTAAAAAATAACCCCAAAGTAGGCGAAAATTTCATAAACAGAACACACAAAAAATATAGCCATTTTTAAGGCAAAAACTGATCACTAGACTTCCAAGTTATCAAAAGATTCCATTAAGACAGGGAAAAGGCAAACCAGACTGGGAGAAAATATTTATAACATAGATATCTGACAAAAGACTCATATGCAGGATATCAAAGAACTTTTACAACAAAAAAAACAACCAACCAAAAAACAACCCAACTCAAAAACGGGCAAAAGATTTGAAAAGGCACTTCACAAAAGGATATATCCCAATGTCATTAAGTATATGAAATAGTACTCAACATCATTACTCACCAGGAAATATAAATTAAAACCACAAGGACCACCTCACATCCATCAGGATGGCTACTATCAAGAAACAGAAAATAAAAAGTGCTGGTGAGGATGTGGATAAACTGAAACCCTTGTACACTGCTGATGGGAATGTAAAATGGCTTGTGCCTTATTCCCAGCTACTCAGAAGACTGAGGCAGAAGAATCACTTGAGGCTAGGCATTTGAGATCAGCCTGGGCAACACAGCAAGAAACAAAAAAAATTTTAATTGGCTAGGCATAGTGTCACATGCTTGTAGTCCCAGTTACTTGGGAGGCTGAGGAAGGAGGATCACTTGAGGCCAGGAGTTTGAGGCTACAGTGAGCTATGATCATACCGCTACACTCCAGCCGGGGCAACAGAGTGGAACCCTATCTTTATTTATTTATTTATTTATTTATTTATTTATTTATTTGAGACAGAGTCTGGCTCTATCACCCAGGCTGGAGTGCAATGGCAGGATCTCAGCTCACTGCAACCTCCGCCTCCCGGGTTCAAGTGATTCTCCTGCCTCAGCCACTCGAGTAGCTGGGATTACAGGCGCCCACCACCACGCCTGACTAATTGTTCTATTTTTAGTAGAGATGGGGTTGTACCGTGTTGGTCAGGCTGGTCTCGAACTCCTGACCTCAGGTGATCCGCCCTCCTCAACCTCCCAAAGTGCTGGGATTACAGGTGTGAGCCACGTGCCTAGCCAACCCTATCTTCAAAAACTTTTTAAATAAAAATAAAAATAGAATTACCATATGATCCAGCAATTCCACTTCTGGGTATATGCCCAAAAGAACTGAAAGCAAGGACTTGAAGAGGTTATCTGTACATTCATGGTTCAGAGCAGCATTATTCACAAATAGCCAAAAGGTGAAAACCCAAGTATCCATTGACAGATGAATGGATTAACAAAAAGTGGCATATACATACAATAGAATATTATTTATCCTTGAAACTGAAATTCTAATGCATGCTACAACATGGCTAAACCTTGAGGACATTATCTAAGTTTAAATAAGACAGTCACAAAAGGCAAACACTGCATGATCTAGCTTACATGAAGTATACAGTCAAATCCATGGACACAGAAGGTAGAATGGTGGTTGCCAGTGGCTAAGGAAGTGGGAATTGAGTAATTACTGTTTAATGGGTACGGTTTCAGTTTTGCAAAATGAAGAGTCCTGGAGATGAGTGGTGGTAAGGGTTAGACAACAAGTTGAATGTACTTAATGCTACTAACTGTACACTCAAAAATGGTTGGCCGGGTGCAGTGGCTCACACCTGTGATCCCAGCACTTTGGTAGGCTGAGGCAGGTGAATCACCTGAGGTCAGAGTTCAGCACCAGCCTGGTCAACATGGTGAGACCCTAATTATTTGTAAAAATACAAAAAATTAGCCAGGCATGGTGGTGCCCGCCTGTAGTTCCAGCTACTCGGGAGGCTAAGGCAGGAGAACTGCTTGAACCCAGGAGGCAGAGGCTGCAGTGAGCCGAGATCGCACCACTGCACTCCAGCACTGTCTCAAAAAAAAAAAAAAAAAAAGGTTAAGATGGTAAATTCTAAATACACATAATTTCCCACAATTACAATAAAATACGTTTTTAAAAACCAGCCTGACCAACATGGAGAAACCCCATCTCTGCTAAAAATACAAAATTAGCCAGGCATGGTGGCGCATGCCTGTAATCCCAGCTACTCGGAAGGCTGAGGCAGGAGAATCACTTGAACCCGGTAGGCGGAGGTTGCAGTGAGCCAAGATCACACCAATGCACTCCAGCCTGGGCAACAAAAGCAAAATTCCATCTCAAAAAAAAAGAAAAGAAAAGAAAACCCACAAAGATACCACTGTACACCCAGCAAAGTAGCTAAAATTTAAAAGACAGATAAAACCAAGTGTTCCTTAAAATGTAGAGCCACTAACTGGAACACTCATACACTACTGGGGACATTTAAGTTGGTACAATCCCTTTGGGAAACTGTTTGGCAGTATCTACTAAAGCTAAATATACGCCTACCCTATGACCTTACAATTCCACTCCTAAGTTTATGTTCAGAGAAATGACTGGGCACGTGCACCAAAAGACGTAAGCAAGAGTGTTCATGGCTGCTTTATTTGTATTAGCCCCAAATTGAAAACAATCCAAAGAGTTAACAGGAAAATGGAGAAACAATCTGTGGTATATGCATACAATGGAATGATTCTCAGCAAGAGATTAGAACTACTGATATGCACAACCTTGTGGATGAATCTCATAGACTTTATGTTATGTCTACGACATTCTAGTACCTGTCTATCTGTGTGAATGAAAGACACACACAAGAGTTTCCACTATGTGATACTATTTATATGGAACTTACAAGACAAAACTAGTGGATGGAGTTTTTTAAAAATCACAATGTGGTTACCTTCTTGTTGGAGGTAAGATGAACTCTGAGCAGAAGGGACAAGATGAAATCTTCCGGAGTGCTGGAAATCTACATCTTGACTCAGGTGATGGTCACATGGTATACACGCATGCAAAGTTTCACTGAGTAGTACACTTTATTTATGTATTTATTTATTTATTTTTCTTTTTGGAGACAGGGTCTCATTCTATCACCCAGGTGGGAGTGCAGTGGCACAATCTCGGCTCACTGCAACCTCCACCTCCTGGGTTCAAGTGATTCTCGTTGAGCAGTACATTTTAGACCAGTACCTTTTATACACTTTATTATGTACGTTATACATCAAAAGTCAAATATCTCTAAAGCACCTAATGGCTCTACAACAAATATACTGTAATTCCAAAAAAGAAATAAAATATCAACCTTGCTGTTTTCCTTTTTGACTGAGGAGACTCCATTCCTGTTAGATATGTTGAGGGATAATTAGTTACATCCCAATTTCCTGAGTCAGATAATGAATCTAAGTCTCAGGCAGTGCAAACTTACATGTTCCTAAATGTTCGAGAGCTTTCCTGAAGCCTCTCCTTACCCATGGAGTCTTCAAAGTGAGAACCTTTCAGTATTTAGTGTAATCTACACTTTCTGAGTCTGAGCTCCCTGTTTGCTTTCTACTGGTAAGTGTTCAATTTCTTTTTTCTTTTCTTTCTTTTTTTTTTTTTTTTTTTCTCTTAAGAAGGGATCTCACTGTCACACCCAGGCTGGAGTGCAGTGGCATGATCGTGGCTCACCACAGCCTTGACCTCCCAGCTTCAAGGGATGCTCCCACCTCAGCCTCCCGACTGCGTGGAACTAAAGGTACACATAGCTACAGGTGCACATTACCACGCCTGGCTACTTTTTGTAATTTTTTTGGAGACAGGGTGTTGCCATGTTGTCTAGGCTGGTCTTGAACTCCTGAGCTCAAGCAGTCCTCCCATCTCGGTCTCCCAAAGTGCTGGGATTCCAGGCTTGAGCCACGGCACCCGGTTTCAATTATTTTTTAAGCTTCAATAACAGCATCCAAGTTTATTTAACACCTTCATTAGCAGGGGCGAAACAAATCCCTCCTCAGCTGTAAAGGCAGAATGTCGAGGTAACACCACATTCCAGCATTGTGATAATTGTGCATCCCATCCCACCCCTTGCATCCCCACAAAAAGAAAGCTTCATTCTCTTGAGCAGCCATTTTGATGCCTGACCCTTAACACAGCCAACACAATAACTTGAGCATCCATGTGAAAGTACCAACAGCGGTGGCAGGTGGTGGCTCATGCCTATAATCCCAGCACTTTGGGAGACAGAGGCGGGAGGATCACCTGAGGTCAGGAGTTGGAGACCAGCCTCACCGACACGGTGAAACCCCATCTGGACTAAAAATACAAAAATTAGCCAGGTGTAGTGGCGGGTGCCTGTAATCCCAGCCACTCAGGAGGCTGAGGCAGGGGAATCGCTTGAACCCGGGAGGTGAAGGTTGCAGTGAGCCGAGATCGTGCCACTGCACTCCAGCCTGGGCGACAGAGCGAGACTCCTTCTCAGAAAAAAAAAAAAAAAAACTACCAATAGCTATGACCTACCATTCCCACGAAAGAAAGTAAAAGCCCACAAAGGTAAACATTTTCTTCCCTTTGACATCTTCTGCCCTTCATTATAAAGAATTGCTCAGTTGTTGAAAAAGGACCTTAATATGCAAAACTTTACATTTTAATGAGAATCAAAGGCAAATTCTTTTGAACTGTGTCACAATGAATAACATTACAAACATGTCTCTCCTCAGCACACAACTCGTCCTTATTTTAGTCAAGCAGGCAAATTAGTGGGCCTGTAAAAACAGCAAGGTAGTAGGAGAAAAATCATCAGAAGGTTAATAGCAGAAGGGTTTGGTTTAAAAGAAGCCTCCTAATGCATCTGTGTTCTGATCGGTGTTACGTCAATTCAACAGTGAAACGCAATTTTATTAAAAGCTGATACTTGGCTGGGTGCAGTGGCTCACACCTGTAGTCCTAATACAGTGGGAGGCCAAGGCAGGCAGATCACTTGAGCCCAGGAGTTAAAAACCAGCCTGGACAATATGGCAAAACCCTGTCTCTACAAAAAATACAAAAACAACCCCGGCGTGCTCGTGCACACCTGTAGTCCCAGCTACTCAGGAGGCTGAGGTGGGAGGATCACTTGAGCCCAGGAGATGGAGGTCGTAGTGAGCTGAGATCCTGCCACTGTCCCCCACCTGGGTGACAAGGCCAAACCCTGTCTCATAAAAAAATTTTTTAAGTTGATACTGCTATTGGTTCATGCAGGTGACTCTGTTAACATTATCTCAAATGAAATTATTCAGAACAACTGGCAGTTTTATACAGTTTCAGGAAAAGTGTTTTGAAAAGCAAATATCAAACAACTGGTTAAATGCAAAGCCACATGGTCACAATGGAAAAACAACTCTTTTAGAACAGTAAAAAGTCATGTAATATAATGACATGCAGAATTTTTATTTAAATACATTGTCAGAAATAGATTAGACCCGGTTTCTCCTCGAAGGTTACCTCAAAATACATTTCACTTCATAGAAGTTTATGTAAGTGTCAAAATATTGAACATAAGAGCAAATGGGTTAGTACTACTGGAATGCAATCATTATAAAGCTGGATAGGTGGATTAATTGTCCTACATACCTGTGGTTTTTCAGATTCCTGTGCTTGCTTACTCATGTACATTTGACTCTTTCAGAAACCACTTCTAGAAGCTCCCGGTTTGGCTTCTACACTGCCACCTGTAGACATAAAAGAGAAATAAATCATGTATTATTCGTCAACAATGCATCTTTTCTAGACATCTAACGGGGACATCTGGGGAAAAAGTGGCAAAATATTTGCTCCAAAAGACAAAAATGTTCTTTCTCCTCTGTGTGGAAAATTCCTAAGGCGTCCTTCTCCCCAATGGTATGATAAATTATTTGATTAGAAATTGAAACATACGTAAGTCTCAGATCATCAACTATACACCACTCTCGGCCGATCATTAAAGAGATGGAGTCGCAGAACTCAACTTAACAGTAATTTCAAGACCTGTCGTTTAAAATTAGAAGAAAACTTCACCGCTTTGTTCATTTGGTATTTCAGAATTCTGTAAATTGACACAAAGAAAGATCAGGGGCGATTCAGGCTAAGATTACTTTACCACAAGGTTGTAAGATATCTATTTAAAATAACAGTAATTCTAACCTGAACTACAGTTTTGTCCAATCCAAACAGCAGTTTGGTGGAGTATTTTCATCAAAATGCCCTATCCTTGATTTGAATATGAATGACTGCGGAAGGGTCTTTCTGAAACCCCACGGATTTTAATACAGGTAAGTCCTTTTTCCAAAAAAAAAAAAAAAAAAGTCAGGAAATGAACAAACAGGAATAAAAATTCATGAACAACTATCAGCAAGTCCAAGCAGCCATGAGACGTGCGCGCGCGTGTGTGTGTGTGTGTGAGAGAGAGACAGAGAGAGAGAGACAGAGGCAGAGACAGAGAGACAGAGCCAGAGACAGAGAGAGAAACAGAGAGAGAGACAGAGAGAGAGAGACCGACCGACAGACACACACTGAGATTCTGGAGTTAATTGCGAATAACCGCGCCGCGAAGCTTTTTTACCTCCTCCAAGTCCCACAGTCTACCTAGGACAAGTAAACCTCGCTCCAGCACCTTAAGTCAAAGACACAAGCACCACCACCTCCACCCCCACTACCTAGGCGAGACAGCGCCAAAAGCCACCGAGCGTGCACGCCAGCCAGGCCCGCTACCCCGCAAACCCGGGAGCTTCTTTATCCCCGGCAGAGATCCGCCCCACTTACCCGTAATTTACTTTAACGCCTCGAAAGCATGATTTGGTTTATGGAATTGCAGCAAATACAAGAAAATCAAGTCTCCTTGAGACACTCTTCTCCTCCTCCCTAGGACGGACATTCACACGGAACACTCTCCTTTCCCTCTCAACCCGGAACACGCTCTGGACTATCCCAAGAGGGTCTTTGGGGACCCGCCAGAGATCGATACTGCTCCCACGTGCCTCCATTAAACCCTCGTCCAAACGTGCACAAGGCGCCAAGGGCATGTGCAGAATCAGCCCTCAGAATAAGTTCAGCAAACCCATTCTCTAGCCCCCGAAAGCGCGAGGGAGCACCCTGACGCAAGCGCCGGCCCCGGCAGACAATACTCAAGCAACTCCAGCCTTCCGCGCACACGCCCCGACCGGTCCAGCCACCACTCTCTCCTCCCATGGTCCCTACAGTCTTCGGGCCGGGAGCAGGGGGCGTCCTGATGGTTGCTGGGTGTGGACTGTGAAGAGAAGGGCAACCTGCACACACCACCGATACTGCGGGGCGGGTAGGAGATCGCAGTTCTCCAAAGCCCCACCGGTGCTCAGCTCCTCAGAAGGGGTGGGGTGGGGACAGTGGAACTGAGGTAGTGAACCCTAAGGAAGGCAGCTTTTCTGCACCTCTTCCCCACCTACCACAGCGTGCGCGCATAAGCGCGCACACCACGGGGCCGTGCACCTTCCTTCTGCCCCTGGACCTACCCAGCCCTTGCCCCCAAGCGCAGTGGCCTGGAAAAGCGGGCATCCGGCCCGCGGTGGCCAGGGGAGCGGGCAGAGCGCCGCGCTCTGGGGTGCCCACCTGCGCGCAGGGTCGTCGCTGCTGCCGGTGCGCCCGTCGCTGTTGCAGTCTCCAGCTGCAGGAGGAGGAGGCGCGGCGGCTGAGCCCCTGGACTCCACGCGCCTACTCGCGCCCCGGAGCGGCGGTCCTCATTTCCCTTCGTCCCGGCTGGCGAGCCACCCACCTAGCCCGCAGGTTCTGCCAGTCCCGCGGCCCGCCAGAGCCCAAGCTATCCTCTCCGCCCCTTTCCCGCCGCCCCGCGCTGCGCTGCGCTCCGCCCCCTACCCGCCCATCCCCGCCGGGGCCCAGCCGGGGGCTGCGGGCGCCGCGCTTCGTGCCGCAGATTTAGGGTTCTTGGGTCTGTGGCGGTAGAAAGGAGATGGGGGGCACCAGGGGTGCGGCCCTGGGGTCCGCCCCCAACCCCGCTCTCCCAACTGGTTCCCCACTCCTGGGGCCCGCGGCAGCCGCCCGCGGCTAAGGGTGTGGGCACCGTGCACTCTGCCCCCGCTCTTCCGGCGTCTCCCCGCGTGGCACCTTCCATGGCCTAGAGAGTGCCTCGTGTCTTAGGGGGAGGGGGTTGGTGAAGCAAGGTGGAGTGAGCCTGAGAGTGGAGGCGAAGAAATTACCATGTGAATTGCCAGGGGCTGCAAGTTGCTGCCTGTGCCCCTGTTTCTGTTACATTAACTACCTGGATGTGCTGCTTTCCTTGCTACAACCGCAGTAATATTCAGAAGCTTGAATATGAGATTTCCAAGTTAATTGGTTGTAGGGTGGTTGAGTTTTTTTTTTTTTTAATGTAATGATGGCAGAAGACAACAGATTCACTCTTTTTAAAAAGTTACTTTACATATATGTACAATATAATTTCTAATTTAAAAATTAGCAAAATATAAATAACAGAACAGCTGTGTTTTACAGAAACGAATCCAGTGTGTATGTGTTATTTAAACCCGCCGTAATTATATTAATTGGTTAATTTTAAAGTGTATTTTAGGTAGTTCCTAAAACGGACTCAGAATTTAGGGATTAGGAACCCCTGAGTTTTAATTTGGCTTTTTGTCATAGTTCTAAAATGTCAATTTCATGGAAATTACTACATGGGGTTGTTTAGAAAAAATTGATTCTTTTTCTTCCAGGTTGGCAGCATTTTTAGATCTGGCAAAGGACAGATTTTTTTTTTTTTTTTGAAGCCAAGAAATAATAAAATTCTCATTCATTTTCTGATGATGGAATATCTGGTCTGGTAGCTTTTTCTTTAAGTGTTTCTCTCTTTGAGGCAAACTTCCTTTCTGTTTCTTCTTACACGTTTTTCTTCCAAAATTTCTCCTAAATATAGGCAAAGTTATGGAAGCCGTGAATTTTGAGCCTTTGTTTTCTTAAAGGAGACGGAAAATTAATTATAATTCATTATCAATACCATCCCACGCTCATGATACTACATTTCACATTGATTAACCCTGTTTTTCAACTCTGCTTTTAGTGATTTCACCTAACACTTGAGAACCAAGAGTTTATTTTAAGTTTCATCCTTATAAGAATGAAATGCACACTTTAATTAACATTTTGAACCAAAATTAAATTCATTAAATTCACTAATGGAAAGTACGTTAGTACAGTGTGTGTTGCTGGGTAAATGAGGACAATGTGGATGATAAACAGTTCTGAAGAAAAGACTCTGAAGCAAAGAAAACAGTCCTTAGAAAAACTGATGATCCCCTTTTCAAGGGAAGGATGACAAATGCCAGTAATTATGCAAAGAATGACTCCTGCCTCTCTTCTCTTTGCTTTGGTTTTGTGGCTAGGCCTGCATTTATCTCTCTTGATCATCATAATAAAAGTAAAGTAATTCAGCATTCCGGTGACACTGCTTAGTAAATTAGCAATTTGAAAATGCTTTTATTACCTAATTAATCCAAGCAAATGCCTTCGATAAATCCAGTTTTACTCTTAACATTTTTTGTGCCTCCAGAGAAACACTTGTATGAAATAAAAACAGCTAAGGCAAGCTCTAAAACAATTGCTAGCCAGATTCTTTGGGTGTATGTGTGTAGCAATAGAGTTGATATTAAGTGACCTTTGGGTCTTAAATTATATATCAAATACTGGTTCCGAGTTGCTCATTGGCGTCTTCTTGAGTGAGTTCCTGTGTGTTTGCTTTGCCATTTATTCCCCAGAAGCATGCTTCATTTCTTCCTTTCTGCCTTACTGAATCTACCTTAGCCTAAATTATGTTCATTGAACTCTCACCAAAAAATCAGACCCTAATCCATAGCCCACTTGACAATCATCTTTGTCCTTCAAGTTTAGTCTCTTTTGAGGTCTTTGGTAAGAATCCAGCATGATTAAACATCCAAAATTGGAAAGAGTACTTCATTAGGCATGGTTCTAACTAAGAGATAACAACCAGATTTCTCAAAACAAAAGGGTGTGCCACTTGAATAAAAAGAAGAAAGAAACAAAAACAGCAAATCCATTTTGTTCAGGTCAAAACTAAGCCAACAAAATCACAATTGAAATCCTTTCTAAGCCTGAATTGTGCTACGAGATATGTAAAAAGTACAATTTAAATAATTTATCTATTTTTTTCACCACTACCAATCCTTTGCTCCACTGACCAAACACCATTATGCTTCACATTTCCCTTTTAGTTCCCGTGCTATTGAGTTTTTTTCACTGATCTTTAAATAAGAAAGTGCGCTGGACACTCCCATTATCCCCAAGGAATTCTGTGTCACCCTCCATTTAGTTTCAAAAGTTTTCTTGAAATGTCTGTGACATTGATGAGGACAGATCTGAACATCCCATGTAGACCTGTGGAAAGGGAGCTCCATGACTAGTCTACATTCAAGACAGTGGGATTAAAACAAAACATGAGTTTTGTTCTAACAGTTTAATCCAATTGGCATCTCCCATTCTGATCCTCACTCCAGTGAAAGGTTTTATAATGTGTGGTTTTTCCCTCTTAAGGAATTTTCTCTTGATAATTATTTTAATAATTTTTGTTCGTTGACTCTTTGAGTTGTGAGCCTGAACATAATGCACAGTCTTCTCTCTTTTCTTTCCTGTGATAACTGAGAATTGATTTAAGGGGAAAAGGAACACAATGAGACAACTCTTTTGCCAGTTTCTTCTTCTGGCTCTAAGAAAAGCATGAATTAGCTTACTTTACTTTGGTTGATTGGATTGAGCAGCATCATTGATTCAAATTTGCAGAATGTCAATTACTTTAATTGATCTCCTTGTGTTAGGGAAATACATCACTAGTTATCTCACAAGACAATGGAGATACAGACAGTACTACCATATAATGCTCAGATTGAAGTGTTGATGATCTAAGTTACTTAAAAATATGTGTGTGTATATGTGGGTGTGTATATGTATAATTCAAAGCTAAATATAAACCTGATTGCTTGTAATAGATTCTTCAGTTACAAAACCTTTGATAAGCTCTCTCATATTTTTGGAGTATGTAATAAACTGAAGAATACCTCACTACCTTACTCACAGGAAAGTACTTTTTTCTGATCCAGATCTCCACATAAATTTCCAACATCAACTATTTAACCCTATCATCTCATGGTTAAAAAAAGAAAAAAGAAGATGATGATGAAAGAAAAGAAGAAAGAGAGAATGAAAGAAAAAGCAGGAAAGAAGAGAGAGAGAGAGAAAGAAAGTGGGGGAGGACAGAGGGAGGAAGAAAAAGATAAAAAGGAGCAGAGTAAAGACTGTGGCCAAGCGCCCTAGCTCACGCCCGTACTTCCAGCACTTTGGGAGGCCAAGGTGGGTGGATCACTTGAGCTCAGAAGTTCGAGATCAGCCTGGGCAACATGGCGAAACCCTATACCAACAAAAAAAAAATACAAAAAGCCAGGCGAAGCTGAGGCAGGAGAATCACATCAACCCGGGAGGAGGAGTTTTCAGTGAGCAGAGATTGAGCCACTGCACTCCAGCCTGGGTGACAGAGTGAGATCGTCTCAAAAAACAGAGTAAAGACAGTATGATAGGGTGAATACGTGTATGACTGGTTAGCACAATTGATAAGCACATCGGGTTAATAACATAATGGTTTTCTCCCCTTATGGACCATTTTGCTTTGTTTTACTTCATGGCTATCAATCAAAGCCCTATTCCTAGACATGAACAAATGTATTCCTAGTCACCAAATATGGTGGCTGGAATTATGTCCCCCCCAAAAATATGTCGAAGTTCTACACCTGTGACCTGTGAATGTGACCTTATTTGGAAAGAGAGTCACTGCAGATATAATTAGGATGTAAATTAAGATTAGGTCATACTGGAATAGAGTGAGCCCTTAATCCAATATGACTGGTATCCTTACAAGAAAATGACACACACACACACACACACACACGCACACACACACAGGGAAATGGTCATGTAAAAATGAAGGCAGAGATTGGAATTATGCTGCTACAAGCAAGGAACAGCTGAGAGTACCAGAAGCTGGAAGAGACAAGAAATGGTCCTCCCCTAGAGGAACTGGAGGGGGCATGGACCTGCCAACACTTCGATTTTGGACTTCTGGCCTCCAGAACTGGAAAACAATAAATATCAGTTGTCTTCAACCATCCAGTTTGTGGGACTTTGTAGCCCTAGAAACCAATACACCAGGAATTCATCACCAACTTTTAGTGATGCCAGCCCATCATTTTCTGTAGCCAGCCCAGAGTAAATGTTCAAGTGTAAAGTGTTTAAGAATGGTAGACAGGGCCGGGCATGGTGGCTCACGCCTGTAATCCCAGCACTTTGGGAGGCCAAGGCAGGTGGATCACTTGAGGTCAGGAGTTCGAGACCAGCCTGGCCAACATGGTGAAACCCCATCTCTACTAAAAATACAAAATTAGCTGGGTGTGGTGGCGCACACCTGTAGTCCCAGTTACTCGCAAGGCTGAGGCAGGAGAATCACTTGAACCCGGAAGGAGGAGGTTGCAGTGAGCCAAGATCATGCCACTGCACTCCAGCCTGGGCAACAGGGTGAGACTCAATCTCAAATAAAATAAAATAAAATAAAATGATAGGCAGAGACATTTTTGTATATGAAGGACAACAGCAGGGTAGACTCATCCAGGAATTAGAAAGAATCTTGAAAATTCACCTAATCCAATACATGGCTCCTCCAAAATATGACTCTGCTACAATTTAGAATCAGAGAGTAACAGAATCTTTTTTTTTTTTTTTTTTTTTTTGAAACAGAGTCTTGCTCTGTCACCCAGGCTGGAGTGTAGTGGCACCATCTTGGCTCACTGCAACCTTCTCCTCCGAGGTTCAAGTGATTAACCCTGCCTCAGCCTCACGAGTTGCTGGGATTACAGGCGTCCACCACCACACCCAGCTAACTTTTGTATTTTTAGGAGAGACGGGGGTTTCACCATGTTAGCCAGGCTGGTCTCGAACTCCTAACCTCAAGTGATCCACCCGCCTCAGCCTCCCAAAGTGCTGAGATTTACAGGTGTGAGGCACCATGCTCAGCCAAGGAACAGAAATCTTAACACGTTAAAAGAATCTTGGAGATTTTTCTCTTTTTTGAGATTATGTGATACCTAGGTGGTATGACTTTAAAAAATGCAGGATGGGGTCCTCTGCACATATTGTGCCCCTCAATACTCAATCATGCTCCATTGATTCAATTTCACCTCTAGCTCTTGGCTTGTAATAGCTTCCTCCCTTTAAGTCTTGAAAGCTTTTGGTCTTCAATAGTCCCAAATTAAAATATAAATGAGTCTGGAAGATTTCCCAGCCTGAACTCAAACCATTTCTCAACTTGACTGCTTATCAGTCCATGGTTGTATTCCTCTATTGTCTAGTACAGTGGCCCCCAACCCTTTTGGCACCGGGGACGGGTTCTGTGGAAGACAGTTTTTCCACGGACTCAGGGGTAGTGGTGGGGGAATGATTTCGCAATGAAGCTGTTCCACCTCAGATCACCAGGCATTAGTTAGATTATCATAAGGGGCGCACAACCTAGATCCCTCCTATGCACAGTTCACAATAGGGTTCACGCTCCTATGATAATCTAATGCAACTGCTGATCTGACAGGAGGCGGAGTTCAGGCGGTAATGCTGGCTTGCCCAAAGCTCGCCTCCTGCTGCGCAGCCTCCGAGGACTGGTACCAGTCTGCAGCCCAGGGGTTGGGGAGCCCCCTGGTCTAGAAGAACGCTGAGTTCATAAAATATCCTCCATAAATATCTGCCAAGTTAACAGAGAAGCAGAGTTTAGCATGAACTCAGAGAAGCAGAGGTTAGCATGAATGAGATGCAGGATTGGGTATGATAGTGTCTCAGTCCATTCACCCTGCTATAACAAAATACCTGAAACTGGGTAATGTGTAAAAACAGAAATTTATTTCTAACAGTTTTGGAGGCTGGGAAGTCCAAGATCAAGGTGCTGGCAGATTTGGTGCCTAGTAAGGGCCTTTCCTTATACAGGGCATTCTTGCTGTGTCCTCACATGGCAGAAGGCAGAAGGGCGAAAGGACCTCACTAGTTCCCTCTAGCCCTTTTACTGTAAGTGGCAATCCATCCGTGGGAGCAGAGTCCTGATGGCCTGATCACCTCTTAATACTGTTGCATTGAAGATTAAGTTTCAACATGAATTTTGAAAGGCACAAACATTCAAACCATAGCATGTGGGTAGAGGAGAAATGAAGAGGAAGAAAAGGAGAGCCCAAGACACATTGACTCTCAGAGCTTTATATGGAATTCTACATAAAGTCCCACCTGACTCTGATTGTAACATGAACTGTGACATAGGGATAAAAAGTCATCTGGGAGCTTTATTCACTTTACTTCTCCCAGTCTAGTAATCAATTATGGTCCTAAGGGGTGAAGGAGTGGTGCAGTGGGGGCAGGAAGGAGCTTTCATCCTCTCTAAAAACCTCCACCAACTCTCAGTCCCTCTCCAGCCATCCACCTAAAATATACAAGCTGAATAAATATAATGCATTTGGTATACAAATGCAACTTTGAGCAAGTTGTAACCAGCACGTCTCTCCATCCCAGCTTCTACTTCCAAATTCTAATCAGAGGCAGCCCCTATGCCCTTCCTCAATAGACATGCTGGAGCTGCCACTGCTAGTGGGAACTCATTTTCAAATGTATGCCTGGGACAGATCCCAACATAAACCCACCAACATCAGAAATCCGCCCCCTGTGTTTATTATCCATAAAAAAGAAGCAAATACTTTTGAGAGAAGACTGCATCACTCGAAGATGAATGGAGTGGTTTTTCAGTCAGAAGTGCCAGGAGAAATGAATAGGAAAGTGTCAATTCTCTGAAGAAAGGAGAGCTGGAGTACTTCTCCATATGTCCATTGTTAGATCTTGATATCTAGACTCTAAAAACTTTTGAAAATGTTTGAAACAGGAGCTTCACTGGATTTATTCTCTCATGAATATATGCAGAAGTATTCCAGCTATAGCTGACAAATTGAATCATAGTGTTACAATATAATGAAAATAAAGTTTACATTCAATTTTTTTTTTTAATGGGCCCGTTGCTGGGTGCGGTGGCTCACGCCTGTAATCCCAGCACTTTGGGAGGCTGAGGCAGGTGGATCACTTGAGGTCAGGAGTTCGAGACCAGCCTGGGCAACATGGTGAAATCCTGTCTCTACTGAAAATACAAAAATTAGCCGGACATGGTGTTGCACGTCTATAATCCCAGCTACTCGGGAGGCTGAGGCAGGAGAATAGATTGAACCCAGGAGGCAGAGGTTGCAGTGAGCCTAGATCGTGCCCCTGTGCTCCAGCCTGGGCAATACAGTGAGACTCCACCTCAATAAATAAATAAATAGTAAATAATAAATGGGCCCGTGAAGAAAAGTCAACAATTCAAAATGTTAGTGGTCTAGTCATGGTATTTTTGTTATATCCTCAGTAAAGTATCGCTCTTCTTTGTAATGCACATGAAGTCTATCAACCACTAAACCTACTTCATGGAATAAATATGGCATCTGACTCCACCTCTGGAGATGCTCCCTAGCAGTTGAGTCACAGGGCACCAAACTTTCTCTGGCCCCCTGATGTAGTGGTAGCCAATCCCAGCCAAAAATGAGAACAAAATTTCCCCAGAATCCAAGACCAGAGTTATTATTTAGATATTGCCTGAACAGCAACTCCCAACCCCCACCAACCTCAAAGCTCCAACAGCTCCATTTACTGCTTTGTATTTCTCTGAAGCATCTATTCCTATCAAATATTCTTTGTATCTTTTTCATTTTTATGATCCACCTCTCCCCACTAGAATATGCATTTCCTGAGAGCAGGGATTTTTGGCTATTTTGCTTAGGCTATGGCCCCAGCACCTAGGATGGCATCTGGAATGTCGTAGGTGGTTGATAAATATTTGTTGAGTGATTTATGCACACATTATAATTTCACATATTACATGAATAGGACTGAAGAATGTTCTAAGTATTTGCCTATTTATTGATAGGAAGGCCAGGCATGGTGACTCATGCCTGTAATCCCAGCACATTGGGAGGCCGAGGTGGGAGCATGGCTTGAGGCCAGGAGTTTGAGACCAGCCTAGGAAACATGGCAAGACTTCATCTCTACAAAAAAACAAAGAAATAACAATCTTGATAGGAAAGCCAATTCATATTTTGACTAATTTTATTTTATTGAAGCAAAGAATTGTTACTAATGAGAGATAGTGTACAATGTAACCAAAAAGATTCATGATGAACATCTTGTGTGCTTTTTGTCATCATCTCAATTTTTATTTGCAAATATGTTAACAGATCCACCTGACAATTTCAGAATCATAGGATTTGTCTACTCAAGACCTTCCTTTTGCATAATTTGAGCTCTTCCCCTTGTTTTTGTGTAATAACACAAGTGTTCCAACGACAGAGATGAGGATGGGAGTCTTTGACTCAAAGAAATCCAGATTCAGCCAAGGCCATCTCCAGAGAGAGAGAACAATAAAAAAAGTCATCTTGGACTGAGTTTTCTATCTACTATTCTCTCTAGCCTCTGTCCTGCAAGTCACTCCTTTTAGTTTCTAGGGGTCAGAGACTTCTACTAGTAGATGGCTCACTTTGGTTTCAGACGAATGACTCATTGCCTTGGCATCTCACAGTTTCAAGTCCTCACTGGACACCCAGCTGAAAGGAAAACCTAAAAGTGGCTTCCCCTTTCTCACCTATGCGGGGCACACAAAGTAAACTAACCCCTCAGCCTGCTTATTTGAAGAACAGTGGACCAGGAAAGAGGCAGTGTCCATCTCTGTTTCTCTAACCCAGGGTCCTAGGGCTGGATGGTGCAGATGTGGTGGCAGACACTTCCCTCAGCAAGCCTCACACTGCTTGTCTCCATTGAGACAGGGCAAGTGGGCGGGGTCAGAAGATCTTCTGAGAAGGCGGAGCCCAGCAGCTCTGGGCAGGGTAGCAGCTAGTCTTTTTACAGGCTCCAGGTTCACTCATCAGCAGAGGGTGCCTGCTGTTTACTGGCAAGCTTATCCAAGGCTTCTTTATTAATGCACTTAATTCAGTGCTTCTTAGATTGAAATCATCTGGGAAGCTTTAAAAATGTGCTAATGTCCAGACCCATGGCTTGCTACATAATTTGTGGGTCCAGGGAAAATTAAAAATATGGGGCTGCTTGTTCAAAAATTACTACAAATTTAAGACGGCAGAGCTTTAAACCCAAAATAGAGCTCTTCTAAGTGCTGCCTGGTACAACTGCACAGGTTGCCTGCCCATGAAAGCCATCCTGCCGAGACTCCGCCCCCGGAAAGTCAGATTTTATTGTTCTTGAGTAAAGTTCAGACATTGGAATTATTCTAAAGCTCCCCAAATATTTCTTATGCATAGTTAGGATTAAGAACCTTGATTCTAGCTCAGTGAATCATGAAATACAAAAGATTCTTACAATTACAATTGACACCTGCATACAAACTTATCTCTAATTCAATAACTCAAAATCCTCACTCTGAAACATTTTCAGCTTACCCAGGGTGAAATCATCATGACAACATTCTTAAGAAAAATTTTCAACCCATACATAAGTTATAAGCTGCAGTCATGAATCACCTTTTGATTCCCTTTTTCAAAAACAAAAAGTCATGAAAATGGCATATTTTCTCATATAGAAAATTAATATAATTTGAAGTATTATTACTCATCATCATTCACATTAAATTTGAAATAAGGCTAAACAAGAATATTGCTAAATGGAAATTTATTACCACATCAATAGAATTCACAATGACACTTTAAAAATATTCAAACGAATGTCAAACATCTTCCCCTGTGCTCTGCACTAAAGAACAAGAAGCAAATATGCACTATTCTGAGAATTTCATCTAGGAGAAAGAATCTTCGGGAAGGGTCCATGGATAGTCTCCCACCCCAAGTCAGTCCCCCACCCCAAGCCAATCCCACTACTGCAAGTCTCTATGGAGAATCTTTGCACTGTCTCCCATCCCTTGGAATCCTGAGGTCTTCCTCAGAAGCAAATCTTTAAAAGTGTGCTCCTGATGCTTTTACACTGTTGATGGGAGTGTAAATTAGTTCAGCCATTGTGGAAGACAGTGTGGTGATTTCTGAAAGACCTAGAGACAAAAATACCATTTGACCCAGCAATCCCATTACTGGGTATATACTCAAAGGAATATAAATCATTCTATTATAAAGATATATGCATGCATATGTTCATTGCAGCACTATTCACAACAGCAAAGACATGGAATCAACCCAAATGTCCATCAGTGATAGACTAGATAAAGAAAACGTGATACATATAGACCATGAAATACTATGCAGCCATACAAAGGAATGAGATCTGTCCTTTGCAGGGACATGGATGGAGCTGGAAGCCATTATCCTCAGCAAACTAATGCAGGAACAGAAAACCAAACGCTGCATGTTTTCATCTATAAGTGGGAGCTGAACAATGAGAACACATGGACACATGGGGGGAACGACACACACTGGGGCCTGTCGGGAGTAGGGGCACAGGGGTAGGGAAAGCATCAGGAAGAATAGCTAGTGGGTGCTGGGCTTAATACCTAGATGACGGGTTGATCTATGCAGCAAAGCACCACAGCACACGTTTATCTGTGTAACAAACCTGCACATCCTGCACATGTACCCTTGAGCTTAAAACAAAAGTTCGAGGGGAAAAAAAAAAAAAAAAGTGTACTCCTGCTGCCCTGGGTTATAAAGGCCATCACTGTACTTAAAAGAAAATCCAAAGCTGAAGCCCTCCCATCCTTTTCTGCAGGCCCTGCATCCCTTGTTGAGACTCCATTTCTTCCCTGTTAAGGACTTGTGCTCTCAACACAGCTGTGGAAACTACCAAGTACCACATCAGGGAAAATGTGTGACCTTTCTGCGCTCACAACTGACTCTACTTGACTTGCATCTTTCACGAGAGAACCTGATAATTCTTCATGGAGTGACTCTTCAGATACAGAAAGGGTGGTGACCCACCTTTCTGGATTACTCAGGATCAGCTAACTTTCAGCACTGAAAATCCAGCATCCTAGGATACCGCTTGTCACCTTAGAAGCAAGGTGTCATTCACAATCACTTCCAAAGCCTCCAGAAGCTAAAAATATGCATAGGAAGAAAATTTTGCTTGTTTTTCCCTGGAATTTGGTTTAACTGTGTGTTAACCAATTGCAGATGTGCTTCTGAAAGGGCTCTGTAGCAGCTGCTGCTGGTGCTCTGGCCAGACTGCCTCCGCCTCCGCCTCCGCTACTCTCCTTTATAGGTTGTGTGCACCCATCCCCCAACTTCTGCATGCTTGTCTCCTAACTGCTCACACCTGCAGCTTTCTTCAGCGAACTACCCTTGGGCTACTGGACCCACTTCACTGGACCTGCTGAGAGCTGGCAGGTTTATGTCCCTCCCCATGTCTCCCCCCGCCGCCCCCAATTCTGATCCTGGGCAGTCCATAAGGAATAACTAACAGGTAAAGAAGTGTGAAAGCTTCTTCTCCCTTGCCACAAGGGAAACAAACTCTGAGGTGTAATTTATACTTCCAAACTAAGTTTGGGATCAGCCTAAGGCTAGGACATCACCTGAAATCACATCCTTGGCTTCTTTCCCTTCTTTGTCTCGCTTGCCCCACTCCCTTACTGGTTTCTCCTGAGGGTGCTTTTTTCATAAATAGCTTCTATCTAAATCCTCATCACAGCCTCTGCTCTGGGGAACCTGACCCAAGACAGGCTTGATTCTTTATATATAAAAATATAACAAACACTAATAAGCAAGGTGGGTCTTTGCTTAGATGTCTGCTGGAGGAAAGGAGAGCTCTGTCTTTACAAAGTCAAGGGATGATAAATGAATAATCCATCTAGCAGTGGTTCCTTCTTCATGCTGCCAATGGAGAATATTCCTGAAAGCCCCAAGTGAACTTGGATAATTCTTTCACTCTCTTATTGCATTTACCTTCACTACAGCAATTCCTCTATGATGTTATAGTATTTTGTGTGTCCAGTCTTGTCATCTTGGCAGATTATAAGCCACTAAGAGGTAGTAACAAAGCATTTTCTTCCTGAATCACAAGTCTTACACAAAATGGTGACTTATAGCACAGAATGCATGCTTACATAATAGATAGAAACACCATTCAAAAATGTTTAGAACTTTTGCCCATTCTAGTAAATATCTATGAATATTTCATTGATGGCTGGATGTGGCGGCTCACGTCTCTAATCCCAGCACTTTGGGAGGCCGAGGTGGCAGATCACCTGAGGTCAGGAGTTCGAGACCAGCCTGACCAACATGAAGAAACTGCATCTCTACTAAAAATACAAAATTAGCCAGGCATGGTGGTTTATGCCTATAATCTCAGCTACTCAGGAGGCTGAGGCAGGAGAATCGCTTGAACCCGGAAGGCGGTGGTTGTGGTGAGCCGAGATCGCACCATTGCACTCCAGTCTGGGCAACAGGAGTGAAACTCCATCTCAGAATATATACATATGTATATTTCATTGACTATCAGTTGGGGTTCTGGCAACAGGAAGCAGAAGGCACATCCAAATGGAATTCTGCAGACAATTCAACAAAGAGAATATTTGCAAAGGTGAAGGCAGGGAAATGAGAACCAGCAATGGATGGTGAAGCACCTTGGAACCTGTAAGTGGGAAGCTGCTGTTATCCTTAGGTTTGAAGGGGAAAGTAAGAGGGGGAAATCGTAGGAACCCAGTGACATCCATAGCTGTTGGAAAGAGCCACTAAGACAGGAGCCAGGACTCCTTCAGAACTCAATCACTGCCAATCTGCAATTTGGCAGGGTGGAATTCAGGACAAAAAAATATTCTCATCTCTCTCCTCCTACTTTCAGATCTCTTCCTGAGGTTGGCCAAACCCAATTAAAAGCCAGACAGCAAGGGAACCTGGGTGATACAATCTAAAGGAGTTCGAATCACAGTAGAGAAGGCTACAGAATGATCTGAAAGGGCAAATGGGGAGTAATCTGAATACCAAAAAACACTCTAAATCCCACCCCATGTGATATGGTTTGGATGTTTGTCCCCTCCAAATCTCATGTTAAAATGTGATTCCAAATTTTAGAGGTGAGGCCTGCTGGGAGGTGATTGGATCATGGGGGTGGATCTCTCACGAATGATTTAGCACCATCCCTTTTGTGATAAGTGAGTTCTCTCTCAGTCAGTTCATGTGAGATCTGGCCCTGTAAAATAACATGGGACCTCCCCCTTCTCTCTCTCTTGCTCCCACTCTTGCTATGTGACATGCTGGCTCCCCATCACCTTCGACCATGATTGTAGGCTTCCTGAGGCCCTCACCAGAAGCAGATTGCCAGCACCGTGCTTACACAGCCTGCAGAACTACGAGCGAACTAGACTTCTTTTTTTTGTAAGTTACCCAGCCTCAGGTATTCTTTTACAGCAATGCAAGAATGGACTCACATACCATGTATGGCACTTGGCCACATGTGAAAGCAAACCACGGATGATAGCTCCTGTTTTAAGTCTTTATTTCTTAATACTCTATATTTACTATTTCCATTCATTTCTGTTTCTTCCTATCTCTCTTTCTTGGGTTCCTGGCTCTCTACTTCTCCCTGCTTCTTCCTCTGACATTCATGACACCCTTTGGATTTTTCTTAGGTTCCTGAATGCTAGCTTTCTAGTAGGTTCTTGGCTCTCTGTTAATGACTCTTATTTTTGATTCTCTCCAAGGAGAAACTTCTCACTCTTGCTTTAACCTTGTGGAATCCCACCAGTCATGACCAGTTGCCTGACTAATTGAAAATCCATTGTTCAAGGAAAAGTAACTTCTATAGCCACTAATAGACCAACATAAGACAATGACTTTGACATGGGGCATGTGCCTAAATTATGGAATTCTTAGCTTTGAGAGGGTCATTTATTACAAAGAACTCAGCCTAAAAGTCATTTGTGTGTGTTCTGCTAGACGCATATTTGATCTATAAAACCCTTCTGTGCAGGCAGAAAATGAACATACTTTTTCCAAAGGGCAAATTAACGTGGACGCGCACTCTTTTTGTTTTCATTTTTTGTGTATATCTCCATTAGCAAGTTGAAATAGCTACAGAACTATGAGTGATACAGACATTGTGATGTGAATTCTTAACTCAGAGTACTGGCATATAGAAAACAAAAATTTTCTGTGATATGAAAAAAATGGACCAGGCACGATGGCTCACGCCTATCATCCCAACACTTTGGGAGGCCGAGGCGGGTGAATCACATGAAGCCAGGAGTTCAAGACCAGCCTGGCCAACATGGTGAAATCCTGTCTCTACTAAAAATACAAAAATTAGCCAGGCGTGGTGGCATACGTCCATAATCCCAGCTACTCAGGAGGCTGAGGCACGAGAATCTCTTGATCCTGGGAGGCAGAGGCTGCAGTGAGCTGAGATAGCACCACTGCACTCCAGCCTGGATGACAGAGTGAGACTCTGTCTCAAAAAAAAGAAAAGAAACAAAGAAAAAAATTAGTAATGCAACCTCGCTCAGTGTGAGTTGAGACAGGAATTAGCCACCATGGTCGCTCATTGGAAAGAAGATGAAGATACAGACAAAATCAGAATAGAGGTATTAACTTTAACCAGACCTGTACAAGGGTTTCAGTGAGGAGAAATTGAAGGTAAACGTCAGAACTATAGCAGGTCCTTGAATAAGTTATTTTATTCAACATTGTTTCATTCAACATGATTTTATTATAACTTTGATGAGAAAAAATATCAATTCCTGGCTGGGGCCACCGGGCCACTGTCTGTGTGGAGTCTGCACGTTCTCCCCATGTGTGCGGGAGTTTTCTTCAAGTACTCTGGCTTACTCCCACATCCCAAAGCTGTGCATATCAGGTGAATGGGCGTGTCTACACGGCCCCAGTTTGCGAGAGTATGGGTGTGTATGAGTGGGCCCTGCAGTGGGATGGCATCCTGTCCAGGGTGGATTCCTGCCAGGCAACCTGAGCTGCTGGGATAGGCTATGGCCACCTACCACTCTGAACTGGAATCAGGATGTTGGAAGATAAATTAATGAGTGAGTACAAATGATCGTAAAATCGAAATTTGTAAAGTCTGCAATAATCACACACATGCACAACAATAAACGATGCAGGATGAAGACACTCAGAGAGCCCCTCACTAGTTGCGATTGATCTTGAACTGCATGGTGGTAGGAGGTGCTCCTTATTATGTTCACTTTGCAAACACTTATTCCTTGATTTAGCCCACCACCACCATGACTGCTGTTGCTACTCATTTGCCAGAAATTGGGTAAATAATTATCTTACTTGTTTTTATTATGTTTCTTAAATGTATGTAGAGCTCATATTAATTTCAATGTTTAATAGTAGAAATGTTTTGGGGTCTTTATTTAGAAGTTTGGCGATGTTTTTGTCACCATAGGAACTTAACTCCTATTTAGATCAATAAGCCTACAGGAAAATTGGTTCCTTACTACTCTTTTTGCTTAAAGTTGCCATTTCCAAGAGCCTATTGACAACATTGAGGACTACTGTATGTAATTAGCTGACATATTTATATCTCATCTTCTTTTATAAACACATTATTGGGAAAAATCCTTTTCTATGCAGCGAGTTTTATTATTTGTGATGCAGAAGTGCAAAAAGTCTTATTTCAGAAGGAAGTTAGTGCAGATTAATGCCAGTTGTCTATAAATCTCTTTTATTTATTTGCCAGCATTAACAAACACCATCTAATAATTTTACTAACCAATTGATTGTGATCAGAAAGCAAACACTTCCTTAACAAAGCATGTTATGGATTCTTATTTGCAGCACAAATGTACCACTTGATCAAGAGAGAATGCACATCCAATATTTTCACCAGTAATACAGGTATTCAATTCATTTGGCACACATTATTTGAAAATTTACTCTTTGATAGGCACTAGGCTGAGGACTGGAGGAGATAATTGTCGTAGAATTTAGCTGTGAGGAATTAGGAATTCTGATTAGGAATCTTTTGCAAGCCTGGCGATTAGAATTTGTGCCAAGCCACTCCAAAGACAAAATTAAGCCAGTAGTCATGGAATGGATGATAACATCCAACTTTTAATAACAATTTCAGAAGCTAAAAGAAGCAGATATTGCATCTGGTTTAAGAGTTTCTTTTTGTCCAAGAAATCCTAAGATCCACGTTACAAAGTGGTACACAGTAACCGTAGAGTTCTAAACCCATTTGATTCATGGCTTCCTGCAACATGGCTGTGGTAGGCATAATAAAACCCCCAAAGATGTCCACAAAGATGTCCGCAAAGTATAACAATCCATACTTTCATGGCATGACATGGCAAAGGGACTTTGTAGATGTGAATAAATGGAGGATATTAAGATGGGGAAGATTTTCCCGGATCACCTGCGTGGGCCCAATGTAATCACAAGGGTTCTTATAAGAGGAAGGCTAGAAGCTCAGAGTCAGAGAGACGTGATGACAGAAGCAGAGATGAGAGAGAGAGAGAAAGAGAGAGAGAGAAATATTTAAAGATGAAATGATATTTAAGATTGAAAGCTGACTGTGAAGATGGAGAAAGAGGTCATGAATCAAGAAATGTAGGTGGTCACCTCCTCTGGAGCTTTCAGAAGGAAAGCAGTTCTGCCATTGCCTTGACTTTAGCCCTGTATGACTCATTTCAGACTTCTGACCTCCAGAATTGTAAAATAATACGTTTGTGTTGTTTTAAGCTATTATGTTTGAAACTAATACAATGACTGAGTGTAGAATGTTTACAGAAAACGTGACGACAAACTCACCTTTGAGTAACTCCAAATGAGTGATGACTGCAGACACAGTAGGTTCGAAGGAAGTGCTGAGGTACAAGAATCAGTCATGCAGTGGGACAGTTTGAAACATGGCCCCAAGTTCTTTCATAGACCTCCCTTTGAGAGGTAGGATCTGTGTCCCCCACCCTTGAATCTGCATCCTCTTGGGACTGCTTTGACTGATACAGTGTATAAATGCTGATAAATGACATTTAAGGCCAGGTCATAGACGACCACAACATGACTGCACCTATGTTCTTTTTTACTCTGTGGAACTATAATTTGATAAATGATTACATCTTCTAAAGAAAGTACCAGCAAGAATAAACACATTTCATCAAAGAGAAAGAAATTAAGCTACACTGCATTTAAGATTCCAATTCAAATAAATTATGGGTAATTTTCATCTGCTATTTTTTAAGACATTGTATCAGTCTTTGAGCTCATTTTCTCACCAGGTTTGGACATATTCCTTCTTTTCATCCTGTGTTTTGCCATTTTAATGTTACAAGAATTATTTTCAGTGCCACTTCCTTTATTTGCTATAACAAAAGGAAGGAGAAATTAGTTTTCACTCTCCAATCTGGCTTCAGCAATGCTGATTTTTTAAATTATTATTTCCACATTTTCTCATCTTCTAGCCTTTACTGACATCCCTTCTTAGACCCTCTCCCCCTTCTGTCTACCACCTTTCAAACACATGTAACATTAAGGATTTATCCTCCAACAACACTTCTTTAAACAAGAACGCTTTTCTCCATCCATTCTTCTCATTCCTTTCCAGCTTAGGGAAGCAACCACGTTTCCTGAGGCCGTTTGGCCATATGGACAGGCAACTCCAGAATTCTTTCTGATAAAATATTTGTTCCACTTTGCATCATTGAAGAGACAAACTTTGGAGCTTCAGTGAGAATAATGGGTTCTATGTGAAGATGTAATAAGTGGTGGCTCTATATAAGACATATCACCTGAAATCTCATACGTAAAGGCCCAGTTCGGGTTTAGAAACCACTAAAAGGTGATTTTCACAGGTAATTTACAACAATGATTATGAAAGATGCATATTTTTTCTGAACTATTTTAAAGTAAGTTAATGTTTACATGTCCTTTACTCCTTCAGGGTATATTTCCAAAAGCAAGGACATTCCCCTACCTAACTGCAATGTAATTGTCAATGATTTCAATGGACTTCTAATATCTGTTCCCTTGTAAAATTCTGAGAATCTTTCAAAGGAAATTTTGGTTTGAACACATTGCTATAATCAGGTCAAATCTATAGCTGTTGCATACTTTTTATATTGGGAGCTCCACAGGGTGGAAAAGTCCTCTCTCTCCTATTAAAGATGTACAGATTTTGTCCTAAGTTCCTTTTGTCCCTGTAAGTGGGGGTAGGAAGGGGAGGCTTCCGAATTCAGGACTAAAAGGAAGACAAAAGTTTAACTCATGAATCCACTCTGTGTGTCCCCACATTCTGGTGTGATTAGGTTTACTAAATCTTTCTAGATTTTCTGAAAGTATGATCTAAAATGGTCCTAAACTGGACTTAAATCTGTGTTGGATCTATGCAAACTTTAGGAGATTCTCACTTTCTTTAGGGATGCAATTTTCACTTCACGTAGATCTCTATAAGATTTACATTTTCTCGACTTTGGTAAAGTACACTGCTTGTTATGCAATGTTTGTCCAGCTTTTGAGGAGAGCTTTACTACTATCTTCCAGGACATTTTCTAATTTGTAATTTCCTATAGCTGCCCTACTTTCAGCTTAACTCTCTAATATATTATTTTACTTTCATATTTATTTGAACAGAGAAAATCAATTTAAAAATCATTGATCTATTCTTTAGCTTCACTTGAACAACTTAGCCATGGGAATCAGTAGAATTGGGTTGTTTGTTTGTTTATTTGTTTGATACAGGGTCTCACTCTGTTGCCCAGGCTAGAGTGCAGTGGTGCGATCATGGTTCACTGCAGCCTCAACCTCCTGGGTTCAAGTGATCCTCCCACCTCAACCTCCTGAGTAACTGGGACTACAGGTGTAGAGATGTGAACCACTACACCTGGCTTTCTTTCTTTTTTTTTTTTTTTTTTTGATACAGAGTCTTGCCCTGTAGCCCAGGCTGGAGTGCAGTGACATGATCTCTGCTCACTGCAACCTCCACCTCCCGGGCTCAGGTGATCCTCCCACCTTGGCCTCCAGAGTAGCTGTGACTACAGGCATACACCACCACTGGGCCTGGCTTATTTTTGTGTTTTTAGTAGAGACAGAGTCTTAACATGTTGCCCAGGCTGGTCTTGAACTCCTGGGCTCAAGCGATCTGCCCACCTCAGCCTCCCAAAGTTCTGGGATTACAGGCGTGAGCCACTGCACCCAGCCTAAATTTTTTAATATATTTTTTAGAGACAAGATCTCACCGTGTTGCCCAGGCTGGTCTTGAACCCCTGGGCTCAAGTGATCCTCCTGCCTGGGCCTCCCAAATGATGGGATTACAAGCATGAGCCACTGCACCCAGCCAGAAGTAATTGTTTATAATGTCCCATGTTTTTGCTAATTGAGAACTTAATAAACTATTTCCCCAAATGCTAAAGCACAAGATTTTAAAATAATTATTTTAAGTAACAAAATGTGGTTTTTAAATGTTTGGTAAAATAAAATATGTTATTGCAGAATAAATTTTATTCAACTTTGTACAAGATAGGTGCAAATTGGGTGGTCAATTGAAGGCATTGGTAAACAGCAAAAGTACAATTGGAAGCATGGAATTGACAGAAATCACTGGGTTGGTGTAGTTATTTTATTAATGATATTGTTGAAATTCATAGCATACTAAATTAGGAAGTACCGTAAGCATCCATAGACTTAGATTTATTTCTAGGTGTATAGCAGCATCTGAAGCTACTCTAGTGACATTGTTTTTCATTTTCCAATTGTCTTTTGTTAACACAGGCATACCTCGGAAATATTGCAGGTTCAGTTCCAGACCACTCCAATAAAGCAAACATCACAATAAAGCAAGTCATATGGATTGTTTGGTTTCTCAGTGCATATAAAAGTTATGTTTACACTATACTATACTCTATTAAGTGTGCGATAGCATTACATATAAAAAATGTTCATACCTTAATTAAAAATACTTTATTGCTAAAAAATGCTAACAAAACAAGCACATGTTGTTGGAAAAATCATACTCATAGACTTGCTCGATACAAGGTTGCCACAAACCTTCAATTTGGAAAAAAAAAATGCAATATCCATAAAGCAAAATAAAGCAAAGTACAATACAATGAGGTATGCCTGGATAGAGAAGTCCAGTTTATTTTTGTGTATTGACCTTGTACCATACAACCTTGCTGAACTCACTTATTTTACCAGGATTTTTTTTTTGTAGATTATTTAGTATTTTCTATGTATAGCCATTTTGTCTGTAAAGTTTTAATATTTCTTTCCACTTTTTACATTTTTACATTTCTTTTTCTTGCTTTATTTCACTGGCTAGGAGTTACTAAGCAGTGTTGAATCAAAATGATGAGAGCAGATATCTTTTCCTTGTTCTTGATCTTAGGGGAAAAATGTTTAGTATTTTGCCATTAAGTATGATCTTTGCTGTAGATTTCTCAAATATGCTCTTTATTGGGTGGCAGAAAATTCCTTCTATTCTTAGTTTGCTGAGAAGACCCACCATCTGACACACGGTTAAACAGTTACCCAAAATAATAACAATCAAGACCGCTTTGGGAAACTCTGAGTATGTGAGGTTGCTATATTTTCACCTTTTACCTTTGAGTTTCAGGCAAACCTAAAGCTGTAAGCTTTCTTCTTCCTGCCTTCTGAAGCTTGCCCTGGTACCTCTTAGCCCTTTCAGAGTAGAGACATCTCCTAAGCAGAAAGTAATCCCCAGTTCTAAATGTGCCTCCATGCAAGAATGCACTACATACTCTGTTAAAACCCCAGAAAAATATCATCCAAGGCCAAAAGCCCTTCCAGCTCTTATGAGCCATTTAATCTTCCTTCTGAAAGTCCTACCCTCAATCTAGTGAAGGAAAGGGAAATGGTGAAAGCAAAAAGAGACGCATCTCCTAGCCCTTCTAATCCTAAATGCCTCTGTGGGTAGCACTCTTAAGTAGGTGTGAGGGGGACTGTACAGGGCTACAAATGGGTGGTGAGGATACAGGTGGTGTGGTGAAAAGAGCCTGGACTGGCAGTAAGGAGACCTGGGCTCCGTTCTGTATTCTGTCCCTCTCTAGCTATTTGCCCTTGAAGAAAGCTCCATGGTGAACTCCCTGACCTCAGTATCTTCATCTGTAAATTGCATGGATTGAACCAACAGATGAGCTCCAAGGGCCTTCTGATATTCTGGATCACTATGACTCTAAATTAGAACAACTAAACATACAGAAAGACTGATCACCACAAAATGACAAATCTACTAGAGAGCAAATGCAAATACTCTTCTCAACTGTTTACTAGATAACTGGAGTCACATTCACCGCAAGGTTATCTACATATCGATTACTCTGCCCCAGGAAATGTCTCCACATTTATGTTCTCAGTTGGATCACAGCTTCCTAGCCAGTAAGAAATGTATTGAGTAAGACTCACTAATTTTTCACACAGGAAACAAGAAATATTCTTCTTCAGCTTTGTCAGGGAAGAAGTGGGTAGAAAATCTCAAGTTATGGCACTGCCCAGGAAGGGGTGAAGTAGAAGGGGTGAAGAGTAGGGGAAGCTGGCAGTGGAAGATTTCCTCATTTAAATGGGGGAAAAAAAGAAAGGCATCTCACCAGCGTTAATGGGAAAGCTTAATCTGGGGGAATTCCCTGGAGATCCAAGATGTCTGATAAGTGCAGAATCAAATTAGTTGGACACCAGAGTATTACAGTTAACAGGCCCAAGTCAACAGGTCCAATTTCCATCATTGCTGTATTGAAGCCAACATGGTCTTGCCTTTCTGGGACAGTGTGCAGATTTCATGTAATTTAATAGAGGTTATTAATGACACATTTCATGTAATTCAATAAGAGTCAGTAGTGAAAATATAATTGTGGTGGCAAATTCTTTGACACACCCATGGACAAGGAGGGTTCTATGTCCCCTCCCTTTGAATCTTAGCAGACTCTTAGCTGGTTTAACCGATAGAGTCCAGCAGAAGTAGCGCTATGTGACTTCCAAGGCTAGATCAGAAAAGGTGATGCAGCTTCTACTTTGTTTGCTTAGAACATTATCTCTTGGAGCTCCGAGCCACCACGTGAGATGTCAGACTATTTTGAGATACTATGCTGTGAGGAAGCCCAAATCAAATAAAGGGGTCATATATAGGTGTTCCAATCATCGGTCCCAGTTGATCTCAGTCTCTAAGACATCCCAGACTAGATACCAGACATGTGAGTGAGGGAGCCTGTAAATGATTCCAGGCCTTAGCCAATTAAGCCTCTCCCAGCCTTCTGAATCTTCACAGCTAAGTCCTCAGACAGTGTGGAAGAGAGATAAGCCACACCTGCTGTCCCCTGCCTTAATTACTGACCTACAGAATCCTTAAGCATAATGAAATCGTTGTTGCTTTCTGCTATTAAGTTTGAGTGATTCATTAAACAGTAATAGACAGTCAAAATAGCAACCAACAAATGTGATTTAATCATTAAATTTTAAAACTGAATCTTTGCTTGGAGAGCATCTTTCAGTCTTTTATTTGAGGAAGTAGGATCACTGTTATCTATTAACCGTAATGTGCCCCATCCTCCCAAATGAAAACTGGAGGATTTTATGAATATGTTGATATATGAGTCAGCTGATATTTACTGAGCACACACTAAATATATAATCCAGAGTACGTTTAAAAGCAATAATATGGAATATAAGACACATTCCATCTTTCAGTAATTTGCATCTGAATTGGATGAATAGACCAAAATACAGAACAAATGCAAATTTGCTTACAGAAGGGCTCACCAGCCTAGCTCTAGGCAGTATGGAACTGTATTTACAAGAACAAGTTGTAGACTACAACCACCTGGGATTTGAATCCTCAGGTTCAAATTCAGATTCAGACCCCCTCCCTTCCAGTTGTATGACCTCAAGCAAGCCACTAGACCCCTTTGTACCTCAATTTCCTCATCTGCAAAATGAGGGTATCAGTAGTACCTTCTCACAGGGCATTTATGAGTATTAAATGAGATAATGTATACAAAACATTAGAACGGTGGCTGGCAGATAGTAGGCGCTCAATCAATGTTAGGTGCCAATATTACAAGAGTATTTGAGAGGGTGCTCAGGTGTTTAGACATACCCCACACAGCAAATGCAGACTAAAGCAAAGTGGCTCTACAAAAAGTCGTTTCAATAATCCATGGGCTAAAGGCTCAAGTGTACCCCTGAGCAAAAGGCTTCACGCTGGAAACTGAGTGAACATCCTGCTTTGCTCCTTCTCTTCTCCCCAGTTACTGATTACCTCTGGCTCCCCCATCTTGCCCAGCTGTGGACGTGATGAAAGCGCTTGAATTGTGGAGTCAGACAGGTAGTAAGTCCCAACCTTGGCACATACTACCGTGACCTTGGGCAAATTCACTAGCGTTCTAGTTTCCCTCCTTGGTAAACTGGAGAAAACAATGCCTACATTTATGGAGTGTTGTGAGGACTAATAATCTAATATAGTAGGTACTTGAAAAGAATTCCTTTCATGATAGGGCAGTGGGAGAAAGAGGGAAGATGTCTCAACTACACTCATATAAATGTTTCTTTATACACAATTCTGATGAGCCTGTCCTCAGAACAGACTTGGAAAGCAGTTGTCTTACCACAGGTGGAATTAATCATGTCCTAAACATACAGTGATGTTGGGTTTTAGTGTGCCAGGGCTCATAAATATGTGTTTACCTTCTCGGGGCAAACAGATTCTAGACATTCAGGCTTTAAGGTATAAAAGCTTCTCATAGGACGCTGGGTGCGGTAGCTCACGCCTGTAATCCCAGCACTTTGGGAGGCCAAGGCGGGCGGATCACCCGAAATCGGGAGTTTGACACCAGCCTGACCAACATGGAGAAACCCCGTCGCTACTAAAAATACAAGAAATTAGCCGGATGCAGTGGTACACGCCTGTAATCCCAGCTACTCTGGAGGCTGAGGCAGGAGAATCGCTTGAACCTGGGCAGCAGAGGTTGCAGTGAGCCGAGATCGCACCATTGCACTCCAGCCTGGGCAACAAGAGCGAAATTCCATCTCGGGAAAAAAAAAAAAAAAAAAAAAACACACACACACAAAAGAATACAGGCTGTACGAATCCATTTATACAACATTCAGAAAAGGCAGAACTACTCTGTGAGACTGAGGGCAGAATTGTGATCACCTTTGTTAGGGTACCACCTGGGAGAGGAAATGAGGAAGGCTTCGGGGGTACTGGGAATGTTCTAAACCTTGATCTGGTATGTATCTAAAAATTATATCAAGCTGTATGCTTAAGATTCATGTGCTTTACTGCATGTGTGCTAGACCTCATTAAAAATGTCCCAGGAAGGTGCTGCCATTACTACTTTCCTTTAATTTGCCAATGGTGGGAATGAGGAAGAGAAGAGTAGTGTAGAGGCTCTTACATATGTCTGGTTGTAGACCAAAGCCTTCATTTTGGTAATTACTTTTAATTTAGCAGAAAAGGCTTGATGCAGCAACAACAGCGTGATTCAGCTCCCTGCTTTCCCACAGCACTCTCTGAAATGAAGGCACGGCAGGGGGGATATATGTAATTCCTTTCTTCATGTATAAAGGGCTTATAAATAGTAATACCAACCTCAGTGCCGGGCATTTCCTGGGGAATTAATAGCCAGCTGGGGTTAACAGTCCTTGGTTCGACTTTAGGCCATCAACTCTTCTTGCTGCTCATTAATTCCCAGAAAGTGCACTGTGCCTTGATGGTTATTGCTTAAATACATTAAAATCAAGTTAAGGGGCTGACTTAATGTTTAGGTGTGATAATGTAAAACACAAGGAAGTACTCCCAGCAGACACATTCACTGTCGTGTGTTTTTATTTAACTAATTTTCTTCGATATGTTTGAGTAGTGCAATGGAATGATGCATATGGACATTTTTGCAGCTGGTGTGTGTGTGTGTGTGTGTGTGTGTGTGTGTGTGTGTATTTAATGCTCATAACTAATCAAACAAGACCTGCACAGAGACCTTGCTTAAAAAAAAACTTTACAATAGGTTCATCATTTCAGTGAAAATTCTCTATTTGGATTCAAGAGAAAATATTTACATACAAGAGAAAATATGAGGAAATAGTTTAGGAAAATGTGGGTTAAATAAGTCATCTGTTCTTTATTAACTTAGCACAAAGACATTTTGGGGTAGGCCCAAGAGAGGCCTGAAACATGGAGAGGCACCCTTTAAAATGACATTTCCCCTTTGGAGGACGGAAAAGAATCCTTCCTAGGGCTTTCTGCTTACTGCTGCCCAGTAGAGGAGGATCATCTTAAGGCAATTCCAAGCAGTTCTTGAAATAGGAGAGCACACACATGTCTGATTTTTAAACATCCTATTTGTTTAATTCAATAAAGTGGGCATTTATTGTAAGCATCTTCTGTGCAAGGGTAGGGAGGGGAGCCTAGTTGGCTGTGAAGCGCTAACCCTTCATAGCTCACAGTCAAATGTGAGAGATGGGCAGACGGACCCAGACCAGGTTACTAGGCAAAATGTTTTCATCTCTATAATCAACACAAATATCACATGCTTCAAGAAAACAGATGGGAAGCTCATTGTGAATAGAAAAGATTCAGGGATCACCCAAGTTATGAGAACTCAAACATTTGGACTGATTGTTAACTTCCTTTTTTTTTTTTTGAGACAGGGTCTCACTCTGTCACCCAGGCTGGAGTGCAGTGGCACAATCACGGCTCACTGCAACCTCTACCTCCCGAGCTCAAGCAATACTCCCACCTCAGCCTCCCCAGTAGCTGGGCCTACAGGTGGATATCACCACGACTGGCTAATTTTTGTATTTTTTGTAGAGATGTGGTTTTGTCATGTTGCCCAGGCTGGTCTCAAACTCCTGGGCCGAAGTGATCCACCTGCCTTGGCCTCCCAAAGTGGTGGGACTACAGGCATTAGCCATCGTGCCCAGCCTCTTAATTTCTTCTACGAATCAGTTTCCAAACAAAGGCTGGAGTGCAATGGCATGATCTTGGCTCACTGCAACCTCTGCCTCCTGGGTTCAAGCAATTCTCCTGCCTGAGCCTCCCGAGTAGCTGGGATTACAGGCACCCGCCATCATTCCAGGCTAATTTTTTGCTGATGTTTTGTTTGTTTGTTTGTTTTGATATGGAGTCTTGCTCTGTTGCCCACACTGGAGTGCAGTGGTGCAATCTCAGCTCACTGACACCTCTGCCTCCCAGGTTCAAGCGATTCTCCTGCCTCAGCCTCCCCAGCAGCTGGGGTTACAAGCACGTGCCACCACACCCAGCTACTTTTTTATTGGCAGAGATGGAGTTTCACCATGTTGGCCAGGCTGGTCTCGAACTCCTGATCTCAGGTGATCCGCCTGCCTCAGCCTCCCAAAGTGCTGGGATTACAGGTGTGAGCCACCATGCCTGGCTTCCCACAAGTACTTTTTAACTGGTTTTATGATTTGGAAATTTTGTTTAGCTTCCTTCAGGCTAGGACCACTTCTAATTCACTCTTATCTTCCTATGACCCAGATAATGCTTGGCATACCCTATGCTCAAAACGTATTTGATAAGTGGAGGAATGGATGAATTGGTGAAGGTAAGTTCATATTTGAATGGCTAGCAGCCTCCTTTCCAACTGTTCCCATGATCAAAACACTCATCCAAAATAGATATTAATCTGGAAATGGTCTGAATTCTCAAAGACTGACAACTATTTGGGGATGCGTGCATTTGCCAAGTCCCTGGTTTGGATGCCACACCTGGTAGAGGTAAAACCTGGTTACTACATACATAAGATGTGCTATCACCTGTATTAGTAAAACAGAAAAATTCTGTGGCAATTAGGAAAGATACAGCTGGGATCCGCACTAAACTGAAATTTAAATGTCTACATAGACAATTAAAAAATAAAATCCTATCGTTGACTGTCTTTCTCTCCATTTGTCCATCTGTGAACTATGGATAATAATTACATATACCTTTTCTACCTCCCAGAGTTGGAGAATGTATAATGTATGTGAAATTTATAAATTGCATAGTATTACATAAATACCAATTTTATTAGCATCTCTACTTTCTATTGGTAAATATTTCTGTGGTGAATATTTCACTTAAAGTGCATCTTCCCATTCACAGCACATTCCAAGAAGCCTGTATCCCTCACCGCCAGACTAAGATGTGCCCCTCAGGTTAAATATAATTATTTTAGCAGTAGTTTAAGAAAAACATAGCAGGAAGATAAATGCTAAGCGAAACAGAATTTTTAAAAAACTTAAAACAAATTCTATTTTGGATAATTTTTTTTTTTTTTGAGATGGAGTCTCACACTGTCGCCCAGTCTGGAGTGCAGTGGCCCGATCTCGGCTCACTGCAAGCTCCGCCTCCCAGGTTCAAGCCATTCTCCTGCCTCAGCCTCCGGAGTAGCTGGGACTACAGGTGCCCGCCACCATGCCTGGCTCATTTTTTGTATTTTTAGTAGAGACGGAGTTTCACTGTGTTAGCCAGGATGGTCTCGATATCCTGACCTCATGATCCGCCCGCCTCAGACTCCCAAAGTGTTGGGATTACAGGCGTGAGCCACTGCGCCCGGCCTCTGTTTTGGATAATTTATGCCTTTCATTTTCTTAGATAATTAGGAGTTAATTACCAACACACACCGTGTTCTTATCATGATAACTTGGAGAGATCTTTACTAGAAGGAAGTGCCATTTAACTGGTACACTTGACTTTCCCCCAGATCCCAGGTGGTTTTTTTTTTTTTTTTTTTCCCAGCTAGCCAAGTTATTTTCATCATATTCCTTTTTATCTTAAGTTCACATAACCCCTAGAACCTGAATCTAGGGCAAAAGAGGAGAGATCAGACCTAACACTATCGATTCATTGATGTGGGCTCCGTCGGTTTTGATTTTAGAAGGTCAATGCCCTATGGGCCAAATTTGTTCAAAGGACAAACACGCAATAATGATATAGTGCTTCCTGTCTTTAAAAATCCAACTACCACTGTTTAAATATAGTTAAGTATTAGTGGGAAAATGTAACGTATACTTTAAAAAGTAAGTCTCTGTGTGGTTTACAGTCATTCTATAATTATGTTTTAAATAAATGATGACCTTTTAAAATATATAATAATAATATTGTTGATACTTCAGATAAATGGTTCCTGTTTCATTTTTAATATGTCATTAACTTACCATTACTAAAAATTCAACCATGCTTTAAAAAATTTTCAGATGGAAATGAGATTATATTAGTAATTTACAATAGAGTAATACATTTCCATTATGCTTATTTAATAGCACATTTATATCATGCAAATTCCTTTAGATGTAAAATTGTCATCTGGGTGGTTGGTAAGAAATAAGAAAAAAAATCCAAATAGGAGTTTTAAGGAAAGAAGACAAATATGCAAAGCAGAATTTCTTCCTATCAATAGCACGGTACCTTGGGAAAGGCTTTAAATAACTCCTAAAATATAGACTGAAATTATTCTTCAATGTCCAGAATGTTCATTTATTTAAAAAAAAAAAAATTACTCAGGGCCATTACATTTACCAACCAGCTAAATTCACTTCAATGCCACTCCCTACAGGTATATAATGCTTTTAGAGTTTTATTGTTGCTATAGTTTGAGTACTTGACGATCCAAACCTCATGTTGAAATTTGATCCCCAATGTTGGAGGCGGGGCCTAGTGGAAGATGTTTGGGTTAGGGAGATGGATCCCTCATGAATGGCTTGATGCCATTCTTGCAGTAATGAATGAGATTTTCCCTCTGTTAGTTTTTGCAAGAGTTCCCCAACAGCTGATTGCTAAAAAGAGCCCAAGACCTTCCCCCTCTCTTGCCTCTGCTCTCTCACCATGTGATCTCTACATGCCAGCTCACCTTTGCCTCCCTTTTGTCTTCTGTCATGAGTGGAAGCATTCTGAGGTTCTCTCCAGAAGCAGATGCTGGCACCACGCTTCTTGTATGGGTTGCAGAACCGTGAGCCAGATACATTTGTTTTCTTTACAAATTACCCAGTCTCAGTTATTCCTTTATAGCAATACAAAATGGACTGAGATAATAGTATACAGAAAATGTCACCTACAGCTACCACCCATGATAGTTGAAGACCTAGCTGTAGATGTCATCATGCAGATGATGCTGTGTCTCTGTTTTCAACATTGACTTACAACCAACCTTAGCGTGTGAAAATCTAAAATTGTCCTGGGCCTCATGTGCTTTCCCAAGCTCCCTACCTGCTGTATGATCCAGTGTGATCTTTTACGTTGACTTTAACTTTCATGCTGATTACCGATTTGCCAAATATCACTGACGTTATTTTTGTCTCCTTATGGTGGTTCCTTAAAACCACTTTGTTACTTGATTTATCAAAAGAAGTGGACCACAAGTACACTTATCCCAGAAGGGCTTAGCTTGGAAAGCTTCAAGCATCACCAACTCTCAGAAGTTTTCTATTTGATTTGCATATCTGTACGTCCTATTCTAGGGAGAGGGTTCCTAGTTTTTGTTAGAGTGTAAAAAATTAGAAAAGTGAGAGCTTTTCAGATCCACTGCAAGATGGAGCCAATGACAGGGCCAGAGGCAGAGCAAGAAAAGAGGGCAAACTGAAGAGGCAAAAGGAGAGGGAGGGTGTGAAAGTTGTCAGAATAAAAGTGGAGTTACCTGTGTGTGTTTTTTTTTTTTTAATTAAAAAATGAAACAAACAAAACAAAACAAAACAAAAGCAGCTGGGCCCGGTGGCTCACACCTGTAATCCCAGCACTTTGGGAGGCCGAGGCGGGCAGATCACTTGAGATCAGGAGTGTGAGACCAGCCCGGCCAACATAGTGAAACCCCGTCTCTACTAAAAATACAAAAATTAGCCAGGCCTGGTGGTGCACGCCTGTAATCCCAGCTACTCAGGAGACTGAGGCAGGAGAATCGCTTGAGAGGTGGAGGTTGCAGTGAGCCAAGATTGTGCCCCTGCCGTCCAGCCTGGGTGACAGAGCGAGACTCCATCTCAAAAAAAAAAAAAAAAAAAGATAAATAAATTAAATTAAATTAAATTAAATTAAAAAAAGAAACCCTGACAAATAGAGCCAAGGAAGGCCATAAAAGAGGATTCTCATGTATAAACACTTGATAACAGAAACTACCAAGAAAGGCTCTGCAAAAACCACAACCTTGCACAAAGGCTAGTGCAACCTTACACAGAAAAATATATCTGTTAGTATATCTTCTCAGCAACTGTCTCTCCAACCCTGGACTGGCACCACCCTTGGTGCTCGTAGCCAGGAATAATTATCTCAAAATAATTATGTAATCCTCCTCATTCGTCCTTTTGAAAACCTGGTCTTCCTTTATCTCCCTGAATACCCATATAGCTTACTATGACATGCATATTCTTATGGCAATGCCCTATTCCCGAATAAATATCATTTTCTTTTAGAGAGCATCTCTCCGTTTGTTATTTAGGTTGACAAGAGACAAGAGAAAAACAGGAGAAAGAAAAGGTAGAAGAAAGAAGCAAGAAGAACAGAAGGAACAGAGAAGACAGGAAGTCGGGAGAAAAGAAAAATAACAGTGAGTCAGAGAAGGAAAGGAAAAGGAAAAGAGGGGCATAAATTAAAAAAAGAAGACTCATCCTTCAGCCTTCCCCAGGGCTCAGGGCACCAGGAAACTTCCTCTTCCCTCAGCCAGGTGTCCCCCAGCAGGTCCAGCTTCTGTCTAGCTATGGTGCCTTTATTCTTTCCTATTTTTTTGAGTCACTCTGTGACTATTGACTCAAACACAGGTTTTCACTTGGGCAAAGGTCCCATACAATGAATTAAATGATGGCTTCAAATGGGCATTAGAAGAATGAGGATTGTTCAGCCTCCCAGTGAATACACTCCTATTTGGGTGTATTCAAATAGGCTAACCTAAATGAATAGTCTAGAACAGCAACTTGAGGTCTAATGAACATTAGACACTCCTACTGACAATGAGAAAAGAAACCTGTTGTCTAGACTGAAAAACACATGCTGAAATGCAGGTTCTTCACAGAGTTCAAGGCTTCAGGATTTCCGTGAAAAATAAACTTTTATATGAAAAATAAAGTTGGAAAGAAAAAATAGAAGTCCTGAATTTACATTAAAATCATGCTAAAAACAAAAACAAAAACATTAGATTCTAGGAATAGACTTTTGGAGTGGAATTTGAATGATCAAGATATTATATTATTTAAAACCAAGTAAACAGAAATTCCCCATAGTGCTCAAAGTGGTGTAGTGGAGACTACTCCATGAAGATACCCCTTTCAGATGTTAACGTTGGCACTCACAAATACCTATGCTGAAGCTCCGATCTTGTCTCAAAAAAGCACGAAGGAACATGGTAGAACTGCTTAACGTTTGCCAATGAGACTAAATTACCATTAAACTGTTCCAAATGGCCCCTATTTGTAGGGTGGACATATGACTTATCATCCAAACCGGGAGACTTTAGAGAGTAAAAAGAGGTGTCCTTAACAAATAAGCCAGGGCAATAGTCATAAATTGACACTGTCCCTCGGAAATTGGGGTGTATGATCAACTCTGTCTCTACAGAACTTCTCACTGCTTGGAAGTGAAATAAAACAAAACAGGCAAACAAACAAATAAACACAAAATAATAGGAATGATTATTAAAATGGTAATGGGCCAGGTGCCATGGCTCACACCTGTAATGCCAGCACTTTGGGAGACCAAGTTGGGAAGATCACTTGAGTCCAGGAGTTTGAGATCAGGCTGAGCAACATAGGGAGACCCTGTCTGTAAAAAAAAAATTAAAAATTAGCTGGGCATGATGGTGCATGCCTGTAGTCCTAGCTAGTCAGGAGGCTGAGGTGGGAGGATTGCTTGAGCCTGGGAGGTCAAGGCTGCAGTGAGCTGCAATGGCACCACTGCAATCCAGGTGTCCAGGTGACAGAGCAAGACCTTGTCTCAAAACAAACAAACTTGTAATGAAATCTGGTTCCAAATGGAATCCAAAGAAGTTCAGGGATTTTTAACTACCAAAACTCATCACTCTCGTGGTTACCACTTAGCCACAAAAGTGTTGTGTAAAAGAGGTGTAAGATAAGGCGTAAGACATTTGGATACTTTCTTTGTTTAAATGAAAGATCCTGGTTAACATTTAATTTAAGCATGGATGGGAAGGAGCCTCCTGATGACTGACAGTGGCCACTTTCCAGCAGCAGTTGCAGGTGAAGGGAGAAGAGTTGGCAGCTGCTGGGAGGAAAGAGGAACAACTAGTATCAGGAATTCAGTACCAATGTAAGAGAAAACTTTCTATTAAAAATATATAATATTTTGTAATATACAGGAGTTGACTGTATTTTATTGGTTGACTGTCTCTTGTCTTTTTTTAAGTCTGTTTTTTTTTTTTTTTTCACACTTCTGATGAGTCAAAAAAGCCATGGCTTCTATCCTGAATTCACAAGGCTTTCTAGAGGCCAGAAGAGACAGGGGCAGAAATGAAAGCTCTTCATCAGTCTTCTGGGCCATTGCAACACGATGTTAAAAAATACATACATACATACAAAACAGCCTCTCATTTGTTCTGATTCATTCCTGAACCAACAGGACAGTGGGATAGACATTTTGGTAGGTGGGGGTGAGGAGCCCTCCCAGAATGTCTCCCAGAAATTGGGACAATACTCTGCTTACTTCTAAAGATAATCCTACTGTAGTGGTTAACCTAATGTATCAACTTGACTGGGCCATGGGGTGCCCCGACATTTGGTCAAACATTATTCTGGGTGTGTCTGTGCTTTTGGAGGAGGGTGGCTTTGGATGAGATTAAAATTGGTAGACTGAGTAAAGCACATTACCCTCCCTAATGTGAGTGGCCCTCATCCAATCAATTGAAGACTTAAATAGAACAAAAAGACTAAGAGGGAACTTCACCTGACTGCTTGAGCTGGTACATTGGTCTTTTTCTGCTTGCTGACTAGAACTACACCATCAGCTCTTCTGGGGCTCCGGCTTGCCCACTGCATATCATGGGACTTCTTAGCCTCCATAATTGCATAAGTCAATTCCTTACAGTGAATCTCTATCTATCTGTCTGTCTATCTATCTATCTATCTATCTATCTATCTATCTATCTATCTATCTATCTATCTGTCTGTCTGTCTGTCTATCTATCATCTATCTAATCTATATCTATCCATCCATCTGTCTATCTCTCTATATTTATATCTATATCTATCTCTTATTGGTTCTGTTTCTCTGTAGAACCCTGACAAATAGACCTACCTTAGGGCTATCTGAGTCCAACATTTCCTTAAGTTACAGCAAAGAATAGGTCTGTGATCCACTTAAAGTTAAACAAAATAAAGTCTCACACTATATATCCCATGGAGAATGATCAGAAGGGGCATTGGCCTGTCCTGGCACTAACCACAGCTGTAAACATAAAGCAGGCTGGGCCAAAATCAATGGGTCCCCTGACTTTCAAATCACTGCTCTGTATTGTAGAAGGCTCCTGGTATTCGTGTATCCCCCAAAGTTCTATCACCTGTCTAACACTCTTCATATCTGGAGTCTAAACCTTAGGAACAAATCCAGGACTGAGGACAAAGTTTGAATTCTGGGGCTACCTGCTTGGGAGAGGCCACAGGAGTAATCAAGGGATCAAGCACTTCAACCAAGCACTTCACAGAAAAAGCAGCAAACCATGAGCTGAAGAAGGAGTATGGTTGAAAGCTAACTTGGTCAATAGATCAGGGATCCAAATGGAAAGTGAGAAATGGAGATAAGACAACATCCTCAAATAATGCACGCCTGCCTCTGTAATCTTTGGGCCCAATTATTCATGTTTCTATTGGGCCCAGGCAGGTCCTCAAAGTACTTGTGCCTTGCTGAATACCTCAAGGCATTAGACATTAGTTCTCGAATCTACTTTATGGGCATTCTATCTTCACGATTTTGTCTCATTTCTGCCTTCAGATGCATCACAAGATTTTATAGCAGTTGGACAAATCTTCCCCATTTCCAGACAATTATGGTCCATAATTTTCAGCCATTTATTTTAAAGATATAAGCATTTTTTCCATCCTCACTCCTGTTCATGGCTGAGGTTAAAAAGGCAACCGTAAACTTTGTCTGATAAATTTTCCATTCATTCTCCTCCTTTCCTTCAATATGCCAATCAGGCTGTCAGCTTGCTTTCTCTGCAGATTCATAACACTTCACCTTCAGTCTCATTAACTGATTTTCCTTTTGTTTCACATGAAGAAAACTCATCTCAACACTTAAAACCCTGGGAGTTACAATTTAGAACTTCTTCGGCTGACTTGGATTTTTAGCTCCCACTGATTGTTCTTTATTTTCTACCTTTCAGATAAAAAAAAAAAAAATTCTTTTCCTTTTAACCACCTTTTGCTGACCTCATCTTTAAATATGGAGTAAGATTTATGCTCATATTGTAGCTTTTATGTGGGTCAACTTTTATAAATTTCAAAATATTCACTCATTTGGACTCTTTGGATTTTGTGAAAATTAGGATGAAACCTGGGTTACAGTTTGCTTAGTTGTGCCCCTCCCCATGAGAGTAATAATTGCCCTAAAATATTTTATGCGCAATCGAGAATGTAATCTGTACTATTGAACCCAGGTTGCCCTAAAGTAGAATCGTCAGCCAGATATGGTGGCTCATGCCTGTAATCCCCACACTTTAGGAAGCCAGGGTGGGAGGATCACTTGAGCCCAGGAGTTTGAGACCAGCCTGGGCAACATAGCAAGACCTCATCTCTACAAAAAAAAAATTTAATTATCTGGACATGGTGGTGCGAGCCTGAAGTCCTAGCTACTCATGAGGCTGAGGCAGGAGGATCCCTTGAGCCCAGGAGTTTGAGTTTGCAGTGGGCCATGATCACACCACTGCACTCCAGCCTGGATGACAGAGAGAGACCCTATCTCAAAAATAAATAAATAAAACTAAAAATAAAATCAAATTGTCCTTAAAAGTAAGCAGAGTGGGCTGGGCGCAGTGGCTCATGCCTGTAATCCCAGCACTTTGAGGGGGCCAAAGCAGGTGGATCACCTGAGTCAGGAGTTTGAGACCAGCCTGGCCAACGTGGCAAAACTCCTTCTCCACTAAAAAATACAAAAATTAGCCGAGCATGGTGGCATGTGCCTGTAATCCCAGCTACTAGGGGTGCTGAGGTAGAAGGATCACTTGAACCTGGGAGGTGGAGGTTGCAGCGAGCCGAGATCGCACCACTGCACCACAGCCTGGGCAACAGAGTGAGACTCTGTCTCAAAAAGAAAAAAAAAAAAAAAGTAAGCAGAGTGGGTACAAATCAGAGAGCATTTGCAAATGAAGATGACCTTTGCTGGTGCTACTTGATGAATGCATTTGAAGTTAATGTAAGCTCCTTGATAGCTGAAAAATTATGTTTCTTTTTTTTTCTTTTCTTTTCTTTTTTGTTCTTTTTGAGACAGAGCCTTGCTCTATCACCCAGGCTGGAGTGCAGTGGTATGATCTTGGCTCACTGCCACTTCCGCCGGGTTCAAGCGACTCTACTGCCGCAGCCTCCTGAGTAGCGGGGACTACAGGTGCCCGACACCACATCCAGCTAATTTTTTGTGTTTTTAGTAGAGAGGGGGTTTTGCTTTGTTGGCCAGGCTGGTCTCGAACTCCTGGCCTCAAGTGATCCGCCAGCCTTGGCCTCCTAAAGTGCTGGGATTACAAGTGTGAGCCACTGCACCTGGTGGAAAAATTATGTTTCTAAAGCCTAAAACTTTATATTGTGGTTAAGGATGCAGTTTTAGAGTCAGGCTGTCTTGTTTGGAATCCTAGCTCCACCATCAACTTACTGTGTGATCTTGAGCCAGTTACTTACTTCTTAGGGCCTCCATTTCTTATCTGTAAGGCATGGGAAAATACAGTGAATACCTCTTAAAGTTGTCAAATACAACTTTATGTCAAATACTTAGCACATTGCCAGGAAGACGGTACTCTCATAGGCAGCTGACCGAGTTTGTATTCTCCCAGAAGCAGGTCCTGGGACAAGAGTTTGAGTGCAAGTCATTTGTTTATCTGGGAGATGATCTCAGGAAACACTAAAAAAGGAGTGTGGAAGTGAGACAGGGGAGGGAAGGCAGCCAATAAAGGGTGCAATATCAAGTAGGTCATCACTGTGGGCAACTGGTTCTCAGTCCCACTAGGGATCTTTGGGAAACTATAAAGTATCCATAGGAGAGCTATGCCCAGACCCCCTGCCAAGCGCTAAGGAAGCTGGATGTTGATAGAGCAATTCCTAATGATTATACCAGGAGTACTGCCTGGGACAAAGGAGACATTGACTCTGCCTTTGTGGACCTTACATTTTAATGGGAGCAGAATAGAACATCTTGGAGTCTGACTGCATTTAACAAAACTATCTGGGTCCTACCAGTGAGGTTGCGGTCAATCAGGGGGTAGCTATGCTCTCAGAAGAGCCAAGTTTGGATCCAGATTATCAACAGCGTATGTTAAATCCACTTCATTTTATTCAAAGGTATGTTAAAAACCTGCATTTTATTCAAAGTTCAGCTCAAATATTACCCCCTCTAGAAAGCTATCTTCCCCAAATACCCCTTCTCCTTTGCACGTTGTTATGCCACCCTGTGAATCTCCTTTGTGGCACTTACTTTAATATCTTGATAAAATGACATGATCAGTTGTGTCATTAGCCATTTGATGGCTACCCTCCTAAGAAATCTGTGACCTTCACCACCTTATCCAAGGACTTTGCATAGAGCAGGCCAGAGTTGGTGCTCACTAATAATTTCTTGAATAAAAGAGCAAGTATTGCTGTGTGAAGTTTATAAATTATTGCATAGGCCAGTGAATAGTAGCCAAAGAAATGCAAAAACAGCCCCTCCTGGATGATTTTTCCACTGATTCTTTCAGCAGTGTTTCCCTGCTACTCTCTCTGTGCTTGGAATAGTCCCAGCCCCCTCTGTTGCTGGGCAGAGCAAAGTGCCTTTCTCAGCAACATCCTGAGTGACCAGCTGCTCAGGAAGTGCCCTTGATTGGTGAATATAATGCTGTGAAGCTTTTGCAATCAACGATTCAAATTTGAGGCAATGGCTGAGGCCTAACTGTTTTCTCAGGGGTCTTCTGCAGGTCTCTGCATCAGATACTTGCCCCAAGTGAGCCCTCCTACTTCCACTACAATTTCTTTTTTCCCCAGACAGGATCTCACTCTGTTGCCCAGGCTGGAGTACAGTGCAGGGATCATGGCTCACTGCAACCTTGACCTCCCTGGGCTCAGTGATCCTCCCATCTCAGCCTCCTGAGTAGCTGGGACTACAAGCGTGCCCCTACCAGGCCTGGCTAATTTTTGCGTATTTTTGTAGAGACAGGGTTTCACCATGCTGCCCAGGCTCGTCTTGAACTCCTGAGCTTAAGGAATCCACCCACCTCGGCCTCCCAAAGTGCCAGGATTATAGGCATGAGCCACCATGCCTGGCCTATTTCCACCAGTCTTTTCAGGAGCAGGCTTTAAGTGTGGCGCTTTTCTCTCCCTTAAGAGTGTTTAGTCCCAGGTATCTAAGGGCCTTGGTCATAACCCCAAACCATCTTCCCTCTCCTGCGGGGTGGAAGGGCACTTGTATAAGCATTCTAGGGACACCTTGGGTCATCCCATGATCGTTATTTGTACAAATTAAACTCTGACACTAACCCTGGGAAAACACTTGTTTCCTCAAAATTGTGAGAGGCAATGGAATCGCATGCTTTTGCTACAGTTAGTCCTTGCTTTGCACAGTTTAGATGTACAGTAGCCCCCACTTATCTGAGGGTGATACCTTCCAGGACTCCCAGTGGATGCCTGAAACTGCAGATAGTACCGAACTCTCCATCTACTAATTTTTTTCCATCTCATAACTAAGACGATTACTAGTGACTAACAGATGGTGGGTCAAAGTCAGCGTGGACCTGCTGAACAAAGGGGTGATTCACCTCCGGGTGGGATGGAGTAGGATGGCTACACATTTAAAACTTGATTCACAATTTAAAACTTGTTTATTTCTGTAAGTTTCCATTTAATATTTTCAGACTGCAGTTGACTGCAGTTGATTGCAGTTAATTGAAACCATGGAAAGTGAAACCATGGATAAGGGGAAACTACTGTACTGGAAGTTAAATTTGCATCAAACATAAATGGAGTTATAGAAGAAAAAGCTGACTGTGGGAATGTTGACCCTGCCTCCATTCTCAAGAGATTCTTATGCAGCCAGAGGAACTTAGTGAAGGGGAACTTATGAAACTCACAAATGAGGAAAATGGTGGTGCTGAAAAGATGTCTACAAGAGAGTGATGCCAGCAAAAACTTCACATTAAAGGAACTCCCGGAGATACTGCGAAGAACAAAATGTTGGAAGCTGATTCAGACTTAGAAAGGAGTATGACAATTTGCGAAGGGATAGAAAAGGTGCTTGCTCCATTTGTAAGTTATACTATGTTGTAAGTTATACTATGAAAAGAAGGAGGCAAGCACTGCTCAAACTACCTTTTTTTTTTTTTTTTAAGACAGAGTCTCGCTCTGCCACCCAGGCGGGAGTGCAGTGGCGCAATCTCGGCTCACTGCAACCTCTACCTCCCAGGTTCAAGGGATTCTCCTGCCTCAGCCTCCTGAGTAGTTGGGATTACAGGCGCGTGCCACCATGCCTGGCTGATTTTTGCATTTTTAGTAGAAATGGGGTTTCACCGTGTTGGCCAGGCTGGTCTAGAACTCCTGGCCTCAAGTGACCTGCCCACCTCAGCCACTCAAAGTGTTGGGATTACAGGCGCGAGCCACCGGCCCAGCCTACTTTTGATAACTTTTTACAAAGAAATGAAACATTCTAATTCTCAGTGTGTCTAATGTTTTAAATTGCAATGCACTAAATAAACATTAATTATACTATTTCTGTTTTCCTATACACTGCTAAGTGACAGGAAGATAAATTTTGATGTTTTTAACAATAATTTGTCAAGGTCACAGAACAATTATAATTATTCCTACTGGTTATTAAGATTGCTGTGCACAGTTTGCAATACAAGAGCTGCCTGTCGTTTGTTACGATGAAATACATACAGACGTTTTGACAAGTCCAGTGGTATTATGACAGTATTAACAAACTAAAAATTGTATAAAGTCAAATATTCATATTGTGAGAGCAGGACAGAATATTTAAATTTGAGACTCTCCTGGAAAAATAAAGTTACTCAAATATAATAGCATAATATCAGGTATCTAGAGCAAGAGATTTTAGCACTGTTGCATTGTCTCAATTTTTAATACTACCAAATCTGGCTATCTCCCCTCTGTTCTATTCAGTGTGTGTGTGTGGTTTTTGTTGTTGTTGTTGCTGTTGTTTGTTTGTTTGTTTTGAAACAGGGTCTTCCTGGGTCACCCAGGCTGGAGTGCTGTGGTGCAAACACAGCTCACTGCAGCCTCAACCTCCTGGGCTCAAGTGATTCTCTTGCCTCAGCCTCCCAAGTAGCTGGGACCACAGGCACGCCACCACACCTGGCTAATTTTTGTATTTTTTTGTATAGATGGAGTCTCGCCATGTGTCCCAGGCTGATCTCAAACTCCTGGGCTCGAGCAATCCTTATAGTCATGAGCCACCATGCCCGACCGGTGTGTTCTAAATATTAGTAAGAAAGCTTAAATTCCATCCTCTGATCTATTGCTGAATAAGAGAGAGTTTTGGACACATCTCATTATCTTCATATACCTCAAACCTTTCAACTGTGTGATTAAACATATTCATAGGTATGTTACAAAGATTGACAATAACATAATTTTAGATAATTCTGGACCGTATGTGATGCTGATAAACTGCATGTATTAAAATACATTTTATGGGGGATTCTTGCAGATCTTATTATCAGGAGCATCCTCCCTATTGCAATAGTTTCCTCCACCTTGCAATAATACTTTCTTACGTGCACTTATTACCTAATGATCCTTATGTATACATACACATTGGAAGCTGAAATCCCAAGCTCTAACCTAAATTGGCCAATGCCTGCCAAACGTAGGAACCTCTCATTAATATGAGATGAGTCTGGTCTACAAAGTTATTAGGATTTCTCTTCCTCTCGTATCCAACATTTTCAGCATCACCCACAGGGCAATCTGTGATCTCACAGCCATAGCTTGGGCTTGTCTCTTTCATCTTGATCTGGAACCCAAGGAAGGGGGGCCAAAGGACTCCCCCTGCGACCTCCCAAAAGACATGTGAGTTTGCCTCAGGAAACACTCTTGGTTCCTGTTTTGTGGATAGGCATTGCTCAATATATATTTGTGGACCTGGCCAAAGTATATTATTTGATTGTTTGTGGGGACAGAGTTGTAGGGCCCTGAGCAAAGTGGGGACAAAAAAGCCCAGAGCCGTGACCCTTAGCTACTGGACATGAAGAGATTACATAAGTTGGATTGTTAAATGGGTTTCTAGATTGCTAAAAGTAACAACAACTACTTTATTTCTTCTGGGTTATTGTAGACCAACAGTCATTAGAAAGCCAATCAACCTACCCAGATGGCTGGTTGTGAACAGTGATGTGGAGGGCACAGCAGGAGTTGGGAAACAAATGAGAAGACGGTTCCAGAAATGGACATGTTGGTGTACCCTGTGGGGCATTTCACACAGTATCAACCCTTTCACCCCCCTCAACTATTTTTATGTTTGTTATTGTAAATTTGTAAATAGAGAAAGGTGCACCAGATAAGATGCACCCCAATAGTACCTCTAAATACAACAACTGTTCCATTTGTGTTCTCTAAATATAATCATTGCTCCCATTTTGCTGTAGATGCTTCCAGCCTTTTTAACTTGTAGGGAGTATTTATTTATTTTAAAAATTGTGGTAAGGCTGGGCGCAGTGGCTCACGCCTGTAATCCCAGCACTTTGGGAGGCTGAGGCAGGCAGATCACCTGAGGTCAGGAGTTCGGGACCAGCCTGACCAACATGGAGAAACCCCATCTCTAATAAAAATACAAAATTAGCCAAGCATGGTGGCACATGCCTGTGATCCCGGCTACTCAGGAGGCTGAAGCAGGAGAATCGCTTGAACCCGGGAAGCAGAGGTTGCAGTGAGCTGAGATTGCACCATTGCACGCCAGCCTGGGCAACAAGAGTGAAACTCTGTCTCAAAAAACAAACAAACAAAAAAATTGTGGTAAAATACAGATAACATAACATTTACCTTCTTAATCATTAAAAAAATTGTCCCAGATATATCAGACAAATATTAAATCTCTTGATGATTCAATCTGTTGAACTATGCAACTACCATAGTACCCTTTTAACCGTGTTTAAGTGTACAGTTCAATCGTGTTTAGTGTGTTCACATGGTTGTGCAATGAATTCCTAGAACTCTTTTCATTTACCCAAACTGAAACTTGATATGCATTAAACAAGAATTTCTCATTCCCTCCCATCTCCAGCCCTCAGCAACCACCTTCCCAAACTATTTTTTTCTCAACTGTAAAATAGGGACACTATTCCAAAAGGATTGTTATGAGACTTAAATGAGTTAAGTGTCATGGACTAAATGTTTATGTCCCCCCAAAATTCAGATGTTGAAATCGTAACCTCCATTGTGATGGTATGAGGAGATGAGCCTTTGGGAGGGGATTAGGTCCTGAGGATGAAGCCCTCATGAAACGGATTAGTGCCCTTATAAAAGAGTCCCTAAAGAGCTCTCTAATTCTCTTTCTGCCATGTGAAGCTACAAGGGGAAATCGGTAGTCTGCAACCAGGAAGAGGACCCTCCTCAGAACCCATGCCTGATCTATTTCTAACCTCCAGCACTGTGAGAGTAAATTTCTGTTGTTTATAAGCTACCCAGTCTATGGCACTTTGTTATACACCCCAAACTAAGACAATAATGTATGCAAATTGCTTGCTATAGTGCTTCATACACAATTAAGTGCTCAGCAAATGTTAGATATTATTATTTATGATTCTGTCTTAATGACTTTTTTGAGAGCACCATGAATTAACATGGGTGAAATTGGGTATATAAACACAAATAAAGGCTATAATTAGAGAAAGATGAGTACGAAGGAAGCGAGCAACAAGAGACCGTATGTGGGAGAGGAAAGAGGAGGATGAGTATTCTTATGGTCTTATCATGGAGACAAGGAGTTAGGATGCAGGTCCTGGTCTACCTTGGCTTGATTGGTGGCTGTACATGGGCCTTAATTTCCACTTGCTTATTTCCTGTGGGCAGGGGCTTAAGAGACCTGGGCAATTTTCCATTTGTCTGATGCAGAGGTGGTACATAGCAGTGGGTTTTTGTTTAGCTTAATGTAAAGCATGTTATTTAAAAAGTAAATTAGTCTTCAACCTTTATTAATTGGGACTTTCACATAAAAATCTGTATTTCAGGCTTCATTCACTTGGAAGATCTGCTAAAAAGTGGTCCTCATTTAATTGAGGCAACAATTGGCTGGACTGTGTAGATGATTTCATCTCAGCCCATATCACTCAATTATGTTGCCTGCTTAGCCTCTGAGGAAGGTGGTCTGTAAGGTTAATCAGGCAACTTATTTTTTTCATATGATCAAACTCATATTCCCAATATATGATCATGACCACTGTCATGACACATACTGACAATTCTACCTTTTCTAGGAAACTTGATATCCTGGCTACAAATGTGTCTATAGATTATGTTCTCCCAAGTTAGTACCTTCAAGAACTGTGAAAGGTCTAAGATTTTTTTTTAACTTTTATTTTAAGTTCATGGGTTTATGTGCAGGATATCCAGGTTTGTTACACAGGTAAACTTGTGTCATGGGAGTTGTTGTACAGTTATTTCAACACCCAGCTATTAAGCCTAGTCTCTACTGGTAATTTTTCCTAATCTCCTTCCTCCTCCCAACCTCCACCCTCCTATAAGCCCCCGTGTGTGTCATTCTCCTCTATGTATCCATGTGTTCTCATCATTTAGCTCCCACTTATAAGTGGAAGTATTTGGAATTTAGTTTTCTGTTCCTGCATTAATTTGCTAAGGATACTGGCCTCTGGCTCCATCCATGTCCCTGCAAAGGACATGATTTCATTCTTTTTTATGACTGCATAGTATTCCATGGTGTATATGTACCACATTTTCTTTATCCAGTCCATAAGATTTTACTCGGAAACAAACAAGTTAGCTTAGCACAGTTTTATAGATGCTAGTGAAGACATGAGACTCTGGGGTTAGAGACATAGGATAAGGACAGTTCATTCCTCACAGCAATAGCAGTAGCCAGAGCATCAGTATTTGTGCTGCTTCCCTAAGCCTAATTCTTACAGGGCAACACAAAGAGGATCAGATGACACCTGCACATGTGTGGGTTGCATTATAGGAGTGGGACCCCAAGCTTAGGGAGCTCATATCTTTTATAATGGTCAGTAAGCATACTTGACCTTTGCTCTAGAGCAAGCTTTTCCAGCACACGGCCCATGGGCTGCATGCAGCCTGAGACAGCTTTGAATGTGGCCCAACACAAGTTCATAAACTTTCTTAAAACTTGAGGGCTTTTTGTGATTTTTTTTTTCTTTTGCTCATCAGCTGTGGTTAGTGTTAGTGTGTTTTCCGTGTGGCCCAAGACATTTCTGCTTTCTCCAATGTGGCCCAGGAAAGTCGAAAGATTGGACACCCCTGCTCTAGAGGGAGATACTATCTTTGCTATAATGGGACAATCAAAAAACCTGCCCTTTGCTCTGAAGGGAGACATTGTTTCTATCTTCTAAGGCTGTTTGCTATATAAATATTCTGGAAAAGTTAGTCTGGAACAAAAGCAGTCAGTGCCTCTGCTTGTAAGATGTGCGGAAACACCAAAGACCTGTGGAGAATTGTCTCCCAACATGCACCCAACACCATTTGTCCTGTCAACTTTGCCTTCACTTTAGAACAAGTTTGCACTTACTAAAAAGGGAAACCCTGATTCTTTACTCTCACACTTCACTCTGATACTGATGTGTGAAAGGTTTTTCAACACCAACCAGTTCTTCAACTCTCTGCATACCAACTGGGTATCCTACAATTAAATTCTGACATTAACCACCTGGAGTTAGTGCAGACACCATAGTTGAAGGTTCAGTCCCACAAAACTGCCCCCACTTCAGATGCCAATCATGAGAAATGGGTCCCCAGATGGCCCATACTTCTACCCAACTTGACTACATATTGAAGGTTCCCACAGGTTCAATAATTTGCTATAGGCTGGGCGCGGTGGCTCATGCCTGTAATCCCAGCACTTTGGGAGGCCGAGGTGGGCGGATCACTTGAAGTCAGGAGTTCAAGACCAGCCTGGCCAACATGGTGAGACCCCGTCTCTACTAAAAAATAAGAAAAAATTAGCCAGGAGTGGTGGAATGCACCTGTAGTCCCAGTTACTCAAGAGGATGAGGCAGGAGAATCGCTTGAACCTGGGAGGTTGCAGTGAGCAGAGATCATGCCACTGCACTCCAGATTGGGTGACAGAGTGAGACTCCAAATCAAATAATAATAATAATAATAATAATAATAATTTGCTATGACAGAGTAAGACTCCATCTCAAATAATAACAATATTAATTTGCTATGACAGCTCACCGAACTCAAGGAACCACTTACATTTACCAGTTTATTATAAAGGATATAATAAAGGATACAGAGGAACAGCCAGTCGAAGGGGTACATAGGGTGAGATCTGGAAGAAACTGAGTACAGGAGCTTCTGTCCCAGTGGGAGTTGGGGTATGCCACTTTCCCAGCATGTGGATATGTTCACCAATCCAGGAGCTCTCTGAGCCATATATCTTAGGCATTTTAATGGTGGCTTCATCATGTAGACATGATTGATTATTAACTCAATCTGCAGGCCCACCCATCTAATTTTTGTGCTTTTAGTAGAGACGGGATTTCATCATGTTGCCCAGATGGGTCTGGAACTTCTGAGCTCAGGTGATCCGCCCCCCTCAGCCTCCCAAAGTGCTGAGATTACAGGCGTGAGCCACCATGCCCAGCCTATTTATTTATTTTTCTGTCACACTAACCTAAAGGTAACAAACAGGGAACATTATGGATGAAGTATACTGGGTATTCATTTGCTTATTAAGCAAATATTTATTACACACTCAAAATGATAAGAGATATGCTAGGCCCCAGAAATACAAACTACAAAACAACCCACTCTTTCCCTTCAAGGTGCTCATAATCTAGTTTGTAAGTCAGGCAAGTAAATTGGCAATTACAGCACAGTGTAACAAATGCTACCTGTGGGCGAAGGAAGTCCTGGGGTGAAGGGAAAGAGAGAAGGATGGTTTCCAGGAGGAGGGCTCATTTCACCAAAACCATGAAAAAGAGGAGTAGGAGTAAGGGGGAATGAGAAGTGGGGAGAATTAGCCCAGGATGTCAGGCAAGAGAGGAGAAAGAGGTAGGTTATGAATTGGCGGACTATGATGAGAAATTTGGATTTACAGGAGAACAATGTGGGAATAACCCCGGAGGCAGAGAGACCAGTCAAGAGGCTTTTGCAAGAGTCTAGACATGAGATGGTGCTGGGTTGAAATAAAAAAGTGGCAACAGAAATGGAGGGAAGAGGACACAGCTGAGTGATCTTGAAGAGGTATAGAATTGATCAGACTTGATAATGAACTGGATGAGGCAATAAGGGGAGAAAAAGAATCTTTGTGCCCAGTTTTTGTCTTGGGAAACTGGGTGGTTGCTGATGGCATTAACTGAGTTAGAGAAGACAGGAAGAGGAGGACCAGGTTTTGGCTGAATATAACCAGTAGGTAAATAGACATATAAGAATCTTATGCCATATAAATTCAAGATATTATTTTTTAATTGTCAGTATTACATTAATGCACTTTATACTTTAAAAATTAATTCAACATATTAGATGATATGCAAATCAATAACTATCAAATACTATATATAGGAAGCACATAATGACTTGTACATAACTGACAGAGAAAAGTACAGCTAAAACATGCTGTGTGGGCATCCATTAAGTAGGCAACTCACAGACCTGAATGCAAACTCAGAGTACTTAACAGTGTGCTCTCTTCATACTCAAGTAAATCTTTTAAGGAAAGGAAATAGCACTTCATTTTAAGTCAGAGTGCCATTTCCACTGTAATTGCAGCTGACATATTGCTAATGCACCAAGACAATTTGTGATTTAAAAAAAAAACCCCAGAAGTTCACTATATTACAGTTCATAATCACTAGGGCTTTCTTTGTGCAGTTCTAACTTTTAAAAAGCTTACATTTACCATCCAAATGCCATGATAAAATAGCTAATCTTGCCTGTGACGTTGTCATAACCAGAACAAGATAAAATTCCAAGTTGTTAATGAACTGAGTGAATTTTAATTTGGGGACTTTGTAAGAAAGAAACATTCCCCATTAAATACTGTATATTTATTTATTGAGCTAAAAAAAAAACCGAAGTGCTTCCCACCAAATCCTATAGTACATATTTGTCACAATCAGTGAAAACAGAAATGAGTACAACCAGGCATAATTGGAAACCAATTGTCCCTTCATCCATTACTAATGTTTCCAATCTGTTAAAGTCACGTTTGCCTTTTTCCAGGCTATACTGTGGTTCATATTTCCCACAGACTCATCATGAAAGCATTGACAATAGTAAGCTTCCACCCAACACTATTCAGTCCTACCTTAATTACAGCACCAAATGAATAGTGAGGAAAGGAACATTGTATTATCTCACTGGTACAACAAGACAGATCGTTTCAATCAGATCAAATGCAAGTTGTAGTTCAGACAATCACTGTCTTAGATTTTTTATTTGTATGATTTTTCTTTTTTCTAAATTTCAGCTCTAGTAGGACATATTCACATTATTTCCACTTTTTAAAAGCCACCACTATAGGAACATTTTGGAATGTTAAATATTTGCTTCCAAGTTGACATTAAAGATGGTAAGTTTTCTCCTCCTGAAGAATATATTACAAGCAATTGTTTACCTATAAGCCATATTTCTTCAAATGCTTTCCAATCCATTTTCCCTGAGAACATAAAACCAAAGGTGAACAGCTCTTAGTAAATCATCTCATGATCCCTGAAATGCAGTAATGATTGAAGAAAAAGGGAGGGAGATGGTCAATGCTCTTCTGCATGTACTGGGTAATCAAGTATCATTGATTATATCTTTGATATACTGATTTCCTTTCTTTTGGGTATATACCCAGCAGTGGAATTGCTGGATCATATGGTAGCTCTATTTTTAGTTTGTTGAGGAATGATTGAGACTGGTTTTCACTTCGGAACCAACCAACCATTGCGTTCTTCAACTTTTCTAGTCTCCTCACTGAAGTTGAACAATTTCATGAAGATGAACATTGTAAGATATCTGATCTGTTGTTTCAATCAATGCCAGCAATAATTCTGGGGATCATTCCATACAGAACTTTCCAGGGTCAGGGTAAAGCGTCCACATCAAAATCATTATCTCTTTTATGCTTGGAAACATTAGCTCCTGATAGGCCTCTAGATTCCAGAGGCTTAGCTGTGATTACTGTTCTGATCTCATTTGAGAACATCTTATATCTGGGGTGGTCCAGAATCTTCACGGCTTGAGTTTATCGGGTATAATTATTAGAACAGGTTCCGAGAACATAGTATAAAAACAGAAGAAAATGAGGAACAGCAGAGCAGCATGTAGAGATAATATCATCATGTGTTCTTGAGGCCCAAAGCAGAATCTTTTTTTTTTTTTTTTTTGAGACAGTCTTGTTCTGTCACCCAGGCTGGAGTGCAGTGGCACCATCTTGGCTCACTGCAGCCTTCGCCTCCTGGGTTTGAGCTATTCTCATGCCTTAGTCTCCTGAGCAGCTGCAATTATAGGTGCACAACCACCACACCTGGCTAATTTTTGTATTTTTAGTAGAAACGGGGTTTTACCCTGTAGGCCAGGCTGGTCTCGAACTCCTGACCTCAGGTGATCCACCTGCCTCAGCCTCCCAAAATGCTGAGATTACAGGCGTGAGCCACCGTGCCCGGCCCCAAGACAGAATTCTAAAGTGCACTTCCAAGGGAGAGCAAGTCAAGTCTACTTTAAGGTTGAGAAGAGGGTCATTTGAAACTTGGGGAGAGGGTTCCAGGGGCAAGTTGCCCATGGGGAGGCTTCAACGGGTCCAGGCAGCAGGAGATGGTGGAGACATTCACAGAGTGTGACGGGGAAAGACAAGTGGAAAGGGAAAGAAAAGTGTATGAAACGTATTTGTCTACTTGGGAAATTTCCCCTGCTTCAGTTCATAGCCACTAGACTATTTTGTGGCGTGTCACGGTTCTAGATACGGAGTGATCACTGCTGTGGCCTGTGAGCAGAGCTTTAACAAGCAGTGGGGCTCACTGATTCCTTATTAGTAGTAGTAGAAATAGTAGAGACAGGATCTCACTATGTTGCCAGGAGTTCAAGACCTCCTGGCCTCAAGCCATCTTCCCACCTCGGCCTGTCAAAGTGCAGGGCTTACAGGCATGAGCCACCATGCCCAGCCTCATTTTCTTTTCATGATGTTGTGCACTTCCTCCATGTTTCATTTTCTTCAGTTGCTCCAAGGTTACTCTCGGCTTTCTGCCACTTAAGAAGACAACCCAGCCCAGCCACACAGGTAAGACACTCAAAGGTGGACTGACTCCTCAGACCACATAAATGCTAAGGATTCAAATGGGCCCGAGTGAAATTCTAAGGCACATTCTCTGGCATTTTTTCAGACATTACCAGATTCACTCTAGTCTAGAACATTAAGCGGTCCATTTTAACCGTGCATTCCTCCCGAGACAAAGCATGTGTCTATAAAGGGCTCCTGCTGCTCAGTGAGGGGAGAGCGACCTTGCAGCGTACAGAAACCAATAAAGCACTTTGAGCCTGGCAAAACCCCAGCCCATCATGACTCCTCAGATGTTACTTTTAGTTAAAAAAAAAAAAAAAACAGTCAGATGCATTTGCCATGGGAACAGCAATGGAAGGTCACTCTCTTCTGTACTTATTTTTATGTGTGTGGGTCGCTGAGCCCTCATCCTCCTCCGGCCGGCTCTCTTCAAGCTACCCCCTCATTCCCATGTTGTTAGCCCTGCCTCTGCCTCTTCTTCCAGCCAGTTTCAGCTCACCCTCCAACTCCTCCCTTGCCCTCCCTTTGCTTCTTCTATCTAAGGGGCTATTAGTCTAACAGAAGCTTTCAGGGGGAAAGGCAATGAATATTGTTTTTGCAGAGGCAAAATCGGTCTTCTCTGTGAGCTGGACAGTGTTGCAAAGGCGCGGCTGGTCCGAAAGGGCACTGGTGCAGGAGGGAGGCAGGAGACCTGGGTCTAGTCCCAGCTCTGTCCCCAACCGGCAGGAACACTAGGGACAAGCCACTTTCCTTTGGGCTCAGGCTTCCTTGTCTGTAAAACAAGGAAGTTCCCTATTTGTAGAAACTCAGGAATATTGTCAGTAATCAAGAAAATGAGTTTGGAGGGTTGAAGGCATAGTTGTCCTGAAAAGATCATCCTTTTCTAAAGCCTGAAATTAAAACAGTACAATTTTTTACATTGTGAAATTACTTGCTCATTAGAAACAACAAAAGCCTCTCTCACACACACACACACACACACACACACAATGAGAAAAGTCAGAATTATCTAAAATCTCTTCATTCAGAACAAGATTATTCTGAGGAGATCTATCAGTGTCGCCTGAATAAATCTTTCTTCTTTTTTTTTTTTTTTTTTTTTTCGTTTTGAGACAGAGTCTCACTCTGTTGCTAGGCTGGAGTGCCGCGGCATTATCTCAGCTTACTGCAACCTCCGACTCCTGGTTCAAGCGATTCTCCTGCCTCAGCCTCCAGAGTAGCTGGGATTACAGGCGTGTGCCACCATGCACAGCTAATTTTTGTATTTTTAGTAGAGACAGGGTTTCACCATGTTGGCCAGGATGGTCTCAGTCTCCTGACCTTGTGATCTGCCCGCCTCGGCCTCCCGAAGTGATGGGATTACAGGCGTGAGTCACCGCACCCGGCCAGATAAATCTTCCTTCTTAAGGCACGGTGCCCAGAGAAGTCTTTAGCACCCCAAAGTAACAGATAAACGTTTGAACTGGCTATGTTCATTACAGCATCATTTACAAAAGCCAAGATGTGAAATTAACCTAAGTGCCCATTAGTAGATAAACGGATAAAGAAAATGTGGTGTATACACAAAATGGAATACTATTCAACCTTAAAAAAGAAGAAAATTCTGTCGTTTGTGGCAACATGGGTGAACTTGGAGGTTAGTATGTTAAGTGAAATGAGCCAGGCACAGAAAGACCAATACCTCATGATCTCACTCACACGTAGGATCTAAAAAAAGTTGAACTTAGAAGAGAGAGTGGAATGGTGGTTCCCAGGATCTGGGGGTGAGGGGTATTGGGGAGATGTTGATTAAAGGGTACAAAGTTTCAGACAGAAGAAATTAGGTTTTTAGATTTCTTGTACAGCATGGTAACTATGGCTAATAATGTGTATTATGGCCAGGTGTGGTGGCTCACCCCTGTAATCCCAGCACTTTGGGAGGCAAGGAGGGCAGATCATGAGCTCAGGAGTTCGAGACTAGCCTCTCCAACATGGCGAAACCCTGTCTCTACTAAAAATACAAAAATTAGCCGGGCATAGTGGCGCATGCCTGTAATCCCAGCTACTCAAGAGGCTGAGGCAGGAGAACCACTTGAACCCGGGAGGCAGGGGTTGCAGTGAGCTGAGATCTCGTCGTTGCACCTCTCCAACCTGGCGACAGAGCAATACTCCGTCTCAAAAAAAACAATAATGATAATAATAATAGTGTATTATACATTTCAAACTTGCTGAAAGAGTAAATTTCAAATGTTCTCATCACAAAAAATAATATGTGAGGTGGCGGATATGTCAATTAGCTTGATTTAATCATTCCCCATTGTACGCATATATCGAAACATCACATTGTCCCGTACAAAAACATACAATTTTACTTTGCCAATTAAAATACATAACGAAAAGCTTAAATTGCCTAAATACTGAACACATTCTGTGCAATAAAAATCAACAGAAACCAAGGTAAGGATTTATGCGTCATATTTATCTTGTGTCAAATCGACCTGGTGAAGTAGAATAAATTTGGGACCTGACATTAGAATAACAGCATGCTTGTCCTAACCCAGCCTTTTATTGGCTATATTTGTCGGAGTCAAGCTGAGCTGTTTTTTCCTCCATTTGTTCCTTGCTTCCCTCAACAAAGACATGCGCACATGCATGCACACATGTACATGTACACACACAGATCTTCCCTCTCGTTTTTTACCCTGACTGGGTCCCTGGAGACTAAACTTTATGGACTGCATCACCCTTGGCCTAGGGCTTTTTATTAAGTTTGGTCAATGGGAGGCACCAACTGGAGACAGGAGGGTGGGAGGAGAGAAAGGTGTATTTATTCTCCACCTTCTATCTCTCCCTCCCTGGTAAGATGTGATTTTGACAGTTCCTTTGTTCCAGTGTCTATAGTTACAGCTCTGCCAGGAAGCCCCTCTTCCAAGACTGCAGGTCTCATCTTCTCTGATAATCCTTACTGCCTCCCCTTGCCCTTGCTGGCCCAGGGAAGGAAAGGCCACAGCAATTCCCCACCATACTCTATCAGCCTGCCCACATCAATGTAAACAGTCTCTTCATTCAACTCCCTTTGGTTACCCTGTTGAGCGCGCCATCTGTTTCCTGCCAGGATCCTGCCTGATACAGAGTCTAGCCAGTAAACAGAACCCTCTTGAGTGTTTAACCCAGAGCACTTTAATGCAGGAAGCTGGTTATTCAGGTAAAGGAATTGCTGAGAAGCCAAACAGGCCACTTGGCAACTCAGAGATTAGCAACAGCAGGAAGCCACAAAAACAGAGGGAGAAGGGGAGGAGCCCATGACACAGGCACTGAGGAACAGGAGTCAACCAGTGAAAGCTGTCACCAGGACGGGTCTGTCCTTCAAGGGAAAAGCCATAGCCCCTGTGGGAGAAGCCATTAAAGGCAGGGAGGGGTGGTCTAGCTTTCCCCTCCGAACCATTCCTTCCATTGGCTGCACCCAGGCAGCCGACACAGCAGCTTACTCAGAAAATTAGCCTGCAGGGGTCAACCCTCCTGTCCTACAAAGTGGAACTGGAAAACGATACAAAAGTAAATTGAGAGCAAGTAGGTCCAGAAGCAGCATAATGGCTGTAACACCTTGGGCTAGTTACTAAACCACTCTGAGCTTTCCTGTCCTTACATACAAAAGAAGATGGTTAATACTTTACTTATTTCATGGGATGCTCTGAACCAAAATGAAATGAGCTAGAGGATGTAGGAGTGTTTGGTAAATTCTGAGGTGCTATACAAAATAAGGTGTCAGAGGGTCCTGAAGTTTATGAGCCTGTCAGTTTCTAATACTATCACTTTCATACTTGGGCAATTGCTTTTAGTGTAATCCCTCAACCAAAGAAATACCTTTGCCAGATCCATTCGCTTAAACTGCCTATGAGCCTGTTTTGCAAGGAAAGGCAATTAAAGCGCAGGCTCAGGAAATGGAATCATTTGTTTGTGACCAGGGTCTACTGGCTACCAAATCAGGAGGTCCGCAGGGGGGCTCAGCTACTGCCTTGCTCAGCCCAGACGCATCCTTGAGGACGTGTGCCAAACCCATTGTGGCACACTGAGAAAAGTGTGCCCCCTTGGCTGTCCCCATAACAGGCAGTCTCTAGGGAAGGATAGCAGAGAGCCAGATGGAAAACAGACACATCTCTACACAGGGTTAGCTTCTATGTCCCCTGGGCTCTGGGGAAGCCAGAAGCCAAGCTGGGAAGTCAGCCGCCTGTACAGAATCGCCACCTCACCAGTAGGGATGCATTTGCTCGGCACTTGTTTATGAGGACGGTGGAGACTGCCTTCAGTATCTGCCTAGTCCTTCCATCTTCAGCCATTCATTTCTCCTCTGATCCTCTTCCCAGGTGAATCCTTTCTTCTTTCCACCTTTGTTTTAATATTCATCTTCAAGAGGGATCTGTAGCCAGGCTTTCGAATTAGTGTACTACATTCCCTTGGCAGTGGTTTTGGAATCTGGCTGCATTTGGAAGCATCTTGGGAGATTTTAAAAATCCCAATGTCTAGGCCATACCCTGGACCAATATCAGAATCTCTGGAAGCTGGAGCTACACAACTGATTTTTTTTTTTTTTTTAGCTTTTATTTTAGGATCAGGGGTACATGTGCAGGTTTGTTATGCAGGTAAATTGCGTGGCATAGAGGTTTGGCATACAGATAATTTCATCACCCGAGTAATGAGCATAGTACTCGATAGGTATTTTTTCTGATCCTCTCCATATTCCCACTCTTTACCCTCAAGTACACCCCAGTGTCTGTTGTCCCCCTCCTAGTATCCATGTGTTCTCATTTTTTAGCTCCCACTTATGAGCGAGAGTATATAGTATTTGATTTTGCATTAATTTGCTTAGGATAACGGCCTCCAGCTCCATCCTTGTTGCTGCAGAGGACATGATCTCTTTCTTTTTTATGGTTGCATAGTATTGCATGGTGTATAGTACCACACTTTCTTTAGTCTACCACTGATGGACATTTAGGTTGATTCCATGTCCTTACTATTGTGGATAGTGCTGCGATGAACATACGCGTGCATGTGTCTTTATGGTAGAATGATTTATATTCTTTTGGGGATATACCCAATAATAAGATTGTTGGGTCAAATGGCAATTCTGTTTTAAGTTCTTTGAGAAATTGCCATATTGCTTTCCACAATGGCTAAACTAACTTACAGTCCTGCCAGCAGTGTATAAGCATTCCCTTTTCTCCACAACCTCACCCGCATCTATTATTTTTTGACTTTTTAATGATAGCCATTCTGACTGGTGTGAGATGCTATCTCACTGTGGTTTGGATTTGCATTTCTCTAATGATCAGTGGTGTTGAACTTTTTTTTCATATGCTTGTTAGCTGTGTATATGTCTTCTTCTGAGAAGTGTCTATTCAGGTCTTTTGCCCACTTTTCAATGGGGTCGTTTGTGACACTGGTATTTTTGTCAAGTTCCCCTAGGTGACGTGAATGTGCAGCCAAGGTTAAGAGCCACTGTTTTAGGAGTAGAATTTAACTTCATCACACTGTGAAGCAAAACCACGCTCCTCCCTCTGAAGGAATGTCAGCCAGAGGCTTGTCGTAGGGCAAGTAATCTAGAATCACAAGTGGGCTGCCTGAGAAGGAGCTTGCAGAGTGATGAATGGTCAGTTCCTTCCACGGCAGGAGGCAACCCCAGACTACTGCACTTCTGGAGCAATTCACAACCCCACTATTACCACCCAGTCTGGCGCCAGACTATAGAAGACTATAGAAAACTACAGTCTTCTCAAAGTTGACTAAAGTCTTGGAATGGGGCAAGGAGAAGATATCAAACTCTGTTTGTATCATGGAAGCTTTGGACCAAGGGGACTCAGTTGATTTTAGACATTATCTAAAACGAGAAGAGGAGAAAATGTCGGCCTGAGAGGTTAAGTAACTTTTCTGCAGTCCCACAATGGACTTTTGGCAGAGTTGGGATGGACTCAGGTCTCCTTCCTCAAAATGGTGCCTCAGTTCTATTCCCCTCTCCCTGAATCGTCATGCTTCTGCTAGCATTTGAGCCCCCTTAGCAAAATTTTGAAGGCTTTTAAAATGATGATTCTTGTACTAGGATCCAAATAAATAAGACGGGACAGCGATAATGATTAGGAAATATTTATGGTTTTTCTGCGTGAGGCCTTCACATGCTGATTTGTTTACCTAGCATATAAACTGGAGCCTGTGGTGCTACTACACATGGAAGAAAAGTTTAAACATTCATCTCTGCAAGCAAGGAAAAGAAAACTTATTCTATTTGTGAGAAATAGGTAACATCACATTAATTTGAATAACGCTACCTTATTAAACTGTAGCGGCTCACTGTGGATAATTTTTCAGCATTTGGGAAGAGAGAGAATTATCACTCACTTGGTTGAAAATGATTATGGAACTATTTTCAAGATTACATTTTATTTATTTATTTTTCTGAGACAGAGTCTCACTCTGTCACCCAGACTGGAGTGCAGTGGTGCTATCTCCGCTCACCACAACCTCTGCCTCCTGGGTTCAAGAGATTCTTCTGCCTCAGCCTCCCGAGTAGCTGGGATTACAGGCATATGCCACCACGCCTGGCTAATTTTTGTATTTTTAGTACAGACAGGGTTTCACCATGTTGGTCTCGAACTCCTAACCTCAAGTGGTCTGCCCACCTCGGCCTCCCAAAGTGCTGGGATTACAGGCATGAGCCACTGGGCCTGGTCTTTAAGATTACATTTTTTAAAATATACATTTTGCTTTGGTGTTTTTGACAGCTAACATGAAATGATATCATGAAAACGTCTTACAGTTTCCAAGTTTTAGGAAGGGTTCAGTTTGAGCAGTGTGCTAATTGCCTTTATTTGTGAGACAGAAGTGAGCGTATAAAGGCATAAAAGATATTGGAAACTTAGGCACTGACTTAGAGTTTTGAGACCTAATTTCTTGTCGTTACTGTGCTGCCTGAGTCCAAGAAGACTTAGAGCCAATGATTGATTGAGACAAGTCTCAATCATTTTAGGAGGCTTATTTGCCAAAGTTAAGAACACATGCCCAGGAGACAGGTGTATGCCTTTCTCCAAAGATAATTTTGAGGGCTCCAAATTTAAAGGGGAAAGGGTGGGATATTGAGAAGTACATAATTTTCATGTAAGAGGGGTGTAGGGAAAAACAGTCATTCATGCCTTTGTCTGGCTCAGTGAATCTGCATCTCTTTTTTTTTGCCTAAGATGACACAGGCAAATGAGGCAGAGGAAAAATGCTGGGAATCCGCATTTTACGTAAGATAACAGAGACAAAATGGGGCAGGGGAGCAATCAGGTATGCATTCATGTCTGTGGACGGTGGGGGAGGGGGTGTGTGTGACTGCACCTCTAAAGATAAGCTATCAATTTACCAAAAATGTGCAGAAAAAAAAAAGATGCAGGAGAGAGTAAAAAGAGAGCCTAGGAACTCAAGTGAAAAAGGGCAAGATATATTAAAAACCAAACCTTCATGAAGGATCACCATGAGAATCTAGGAAGTAGTTTCTCTAACTGGAGCCTGTTTTAGAAGCCCCTGGAGGGTTTATAGCTAGACACCACCTCCCAGAGTTTCAGATTCAGTGGTAAGTCTGGACCAGTTCTAACAAGCTGCATTTCTTTTTTTCTTTTCTTTCTTTTTTTTTTTTTGAGTTGGAGTCTTACTCTGTCGCCCAGGTCCAGGCTGGAGTGCAGTGGTGTGATCTCGGCTCACTGCAACCTCTGCCTCCTGGGCTCAAGCGATTCTCCTGCCTCAGCCTTCCCAAGAAGCTGGGATTACAGGCATGCACCACCACACCTGGCTAATTTTGTATTTTTAGTAGAGACGGGGTTTCTCCATGTTGGTCAGGCTGGTCTCAAACTCCTGACCTCAGGTGATCCTCCAACTTCAGCCTCCCAAAGTGCTGGGATTACAGGCGTGAGCCACCGCACCTTGCCACAAGCTGCATTTCTTTCTTTCTTTCTTTCTTTCTTTCTTTCTTTCTTTCTTTCTTTCTTTCTTTCTTTCTTTCTTTCTTTCTTTCTTTTTTCTTTCTTTCTTTCTTTCTTTCTTCTTTCTTTCTTTTTCTTTCCTTTCTTTCTTTCTTTCTTT
>NW_012102510.1:1240116-1336026 GCF_000951045.1 Mandrillus leucophaeus
TTTCTTTCTTTCTCCTCTCTCTCTCTTTCACTCTCTCTTTCTTTCTTTCCTTTTTTCTTTTTTGATAGAGTCTTGCTCTGTCCCCCAGGTTGGAGTGCAGTGGCACAATCTCGGCTCACTGCAACCTCTGCTTCCAGGTTCAGGTGATTCTCCTGCCTCAGCCTCCCCAAGTAGCTGGGACTACAGGCATCCACCATCAAGCCCGGCTAATTTTTGTATTTTTAGTAGAGACAGGATTTTGTCGTGTTGGTCAGGCTGGTCTCGAACTCCTGACCTCAGGTGATCTGCCCACCTCGGCCTCCCAAAGTGCTCACTGGGTGAGAGCCACTATGCCCGGTCCACAAGCTGCATTTCTAACAATGCTGCCAGGTGCCGCTACTGGCCTTGGGGGGATGAGGGTGGGGCACAGACACTTGAGAACTGCTGTTCTGGAGCAGTGTCTCTCAAACTGGGGTCTCTGATTGAGAATCTAAGAATGCTCAAAAATGTACCTGGGATTTGTTTAAATCAGGTATGGCAAGGTGACAGACACTGAGACGGTTGCCTTACTCACAGTTAGGCAGAAAGAGTGAGGGGTCACAATGGGCAAAAGCCTTTTGTTTTTTGCAGGAAGAAATGGGCAGGGCAAGGTGGGCAGTTTAGGGTTGGCTGCTTCGAATAAATAATTTCAGTGGGCTCTGGGCTATAGGCATAGTCTCCAGTTCAGTGCGTGGCCCTAGGGTGCTTTGGGGAAGGCTTGGTGTGTAAAAGTTAGATAAGGGAGGTGGTGGGGAGGTGGAGGCGGTATGGGCTATGAATTGGTTAGTTTGCATCTGAAAGGCACCCTGGGAGGCAACTTTTTTGCTATCTCTAGGAATTAGCTGGCCCCCGGAGAGGCAGTCTCCCTGGAATTAGCAAGGCCCCAAGATATCAGTATCATAAAATACAGAAAAATTAAAAACATGATTAAGACAAAGAGTAATTTTCTATTCTGTCTTTATTGTAATAATAATCTTCTTTTTTGGGGTACCAGTTGTAAAGACCAAATTTTTTTCCTGGTGATAATTCCCAATTTAAAGATAGTTTCACAAAATGAAATTTAGTTTATGAACTCATTGTCTCTAAAACTGTGGACCAAGGACCCTCAGAAATCCAAACATGTATCTTTACATGTCCAAGGGAATTTTTTAAGCCATTAAAAGGACTTCATACTTAACTTTGAGAAACATATTGTGTTGGCATTCACATTAATCTGTACTAACAGCCCCCCTTCAGTCAATGAACAGCAAGCATTACCTTTTTATTGTCATTATTATCATTTTTTTATTTTTATTGAGACAAGATTTTGCTCTGTCTCCCAGGCTGGAGTGCAGTGGCATGACCACAGCTCACTGTAGCCTCGACCTCCTGGGCTCAAGTGATCCTCCTGCCTCAGCCTCTGAAGTAGCTGGGACTGAAGGCATGCAGCACAGTGCCCAGCTATTATTTTTATTTTTGTAGAGATGGGGTCTCCCTATGTTGCCCAGGCTGACCTCGAAATCCTGGGTTCAAGGGATTCTCCTGCCAGGTTTATAGTCATGAGCCACTGTGCTGGCCTTTTATTGTTTTCTTAAAATCAAACTTTTAAAAAACAGTATATAGGGCATCAGAAATGTTAAAGAGTCATCAGATCATTGTCCCTATCGAGTCATTTCCTTTCCTTTGTCTTTTATCCGCTCACAAAACTTTTTATAAGCCCACAAGACTCTGTGTGTATGTGTATGTATGCGCATGCATACACAATGGGTTTCGCTAAGATACTCTGAATTTTATTTTCAGGAATGGTTATATAGGTTACTCTACTACTTCAAACATTATAACTAATTTTATCTGTGTGTGTGTTGACGGGGGGAGGGTGGTGGCTTCCACAGTGTCCGTGTGGCAAGACAAATGGGGGGAAAAGTCCACTTTCTTCCCAAGAGAATCCAGCATACCATGAGGATAAAAGTAGCGTCAATTGTGTCGGTCCAATACACATTGCTACTGCTCAATGAGCAGGTGCCTATTTATAAAGTAACACTCTGCATTCGCTGCTCAGCGTTTGAGGAGTTTCCTGAAAAATCACGGTTCCTTCCAAATTTTATTCAGGTCATTGAAGCAGAGGTTTCGGTGATACTTGAAATCATTTCTGAGCTGAAAAGTATATAGAATCCCCCAACAGAACCATAATAAAGTCTGGAAATTACTTGTGGCTGGGGTAGAGTTTCCATGAGGGACTTAAAAAGCCTTAAGTGTGTACCTAGCTGACTATAAGGGAAGCCATGCGCACTCCAGCAAAATAGAGCGATACACAATAAAACATTTCATGGCCCACAAACTGTCCCTTACTAATTTGGGTAACTGGGGCACAGAGTTTATTTTTGCTTATTTTACTTATTTTTGTTTTGCTGAAAATCTATGGCGTGCTGAGGCATATCTACCCCACCTTTAGCACTGCTATTTTTCCAGCTTTTTTCATGTTTCTTCCCTCTCGAACTCTTTATTTCTTTGACCCCTATGCCTGTATTCCTGCCATTTCTTTCTTTTCCTATTATCAGTCGATAAATAATCAGATGAATATTAAATTCTATTGGCTAAGTATTTACTAATATTTCCTAACTTACACGGATAGGGAACAAGAAAGCATGACATGTAGTGCCCGAGCATAAATTTCAATCTTTTGCTACTAGGTGCAGACTCCCTTTTCAATCCCCATGAAGCCTGACCTTCTGAAGACTATAATTATTAGTAAAAGCATCAGCCAGTAGTCTGCCTGGAGCAACCCTGCAAGGTAAAAATGCTGCAAGGGCTGGATCTGGTGACAGACAGTGGAGAAGGACATGGAGGGCCACAGAGGGCATAGGATTTGTGTTCCCAGAAGGAAGTGCTGGAATCAGGAGTAGAAGCACCGAAGGTCATTCCGAAATGAAGGAAGCATGTTCCTCTGTTCACAGCTGAAAATTGAATAGAAAGCTAGAGAAAATTTACAAAGATAGAGTTAGATATTCAGCTATTATGGTTTAGACAATAAAATGGAGGAAAGGAATTTCGATTTACTGAAACCATACAGTGTACTAGGCACTTAACTACGTGCTTTACGTACATGATCTCATTTAACCCTTTTAACAATCCTGTGGGCTAGGTATGACTCTTGCCATTTCATATTTAAGGAACTCATCCCAAGTCATACAGTTAGAAAATGGTAGTGTCAGGATATGCATCAAGGTCTTTCTGACTGCAGAGCCCACGCACTTCCTATCCTATCTTGCAGATGGCCCAGTTTGAGACTGAGGGGAACATGCTGTAGGTATTTATGTCTACCTGGCAAGCCAGAGACTGTGCTCTTACATCAACTTGCGTATCATCTGTCAGAGAAGTTTTGTGTGTGCGTGAATGTTTTATTGTTATTATTATTGTCGCTCTGATTCTGGAGGGAAATGTCTTTAGAATTTCAAATAACACATGACTCATTTCCTGATATACACTGTCACCATGATTTCTTTTATGAAAATATTGAATGCAGGCTCTGGAAATAAGAAAGACTTTCTACACATGCGCTGTAGAATAATGCTTAAGCTAAAAAAAAAAAAAAAAAAAGACAGAAAGGTGCCCTGATTAACCCAGTCCTTTCCGCATAGAATTCCTGCAAACTGTCAGCATCCCAGAAGATTCCACCCACTTGGCAAATCCTAGTGCCATACTTTGAACAAAGACATCTACCACAATAACATTCCAGGCAGCTATTGAAACTATCTTGGGGATGCAGGGCTTTCTTGACCAGCTCTGAACAGTTGACCCTTGAACAACATGGGTTTGAATTGAGCACGTCCACTTATATGTGGATTGAAAATACAGTATTTAGGTGTGGGGGCTGGGGATCATATGACTCGGGTGTCCCCGAGCCCTGCTGCCTTCACATCCTGGGGCAGCCATGGGATGCCAGAGTGTGGTGATTGGTGGCCAATGGGTCCGAGGCTGTGTCTACTGCGGCTAAGATGACTGCCTTTCATGATTGGCCTTGACTTTTCCATACATTGTGTGACTCTTGCCCCATGGCCCTTTGGCTGACCTTACCGGAAGCCATGATAACAGCAGCCTTTTGCCATTAGATGCAGGGAGATGGTGATGGAGGTGGATATAGCAGTCAGAGAACATCTGGCAGAGACAAATATGGACCACCTGTTCATACAGAATACGAGCTTATTGTAGAAAGTCTTTCTAGTGGTTACGGTTGGCAAGATTTAAAGGATTTTATGCAACAAGCAGAAGAAGTAACCTATGTTGATGCTCACAAGGAATGCACAAGTGAGGGCATTGAGTTTCACTCCTGTTTTGACATGAAGCATGCGTTGGACAAACTGGATAGTGCAAAAATATTAAGCTTATTGAAGGTAAGCCAGGCACAAGCGATAGGCGATCCGATTCTGGAAGCAGATCCAGGTCTTGATCTAGAAGACGGTCACGAAGTAGGAGTCACCGGAGCAGCCACAGTAGATCTCAAAGTATCTCAAAAAGTCACTCCTGATCCAGGTTGCGGAGCAAAGGTCGATCACGTTCTCGTTCAAAAGGCAGGAAATCTAGCTCAAGGAGCAAATCTATGCCCAAATCGGATATAGACTCCCGTTCTTGTTCTCAAAGCAGATCTGAGGATGAGTATGAGAAATCTCCAAGCAGGTCTTGGTCTCGATCTTCCAAAGAAAGTGGAAAAGGTGATACGAAGTCAAAATACAGATCAAGGAGCCAGTCTCGTTCCAATTCACCCCTACCTGTTCCACCCTCAAAGGGTCATTCTGTGTCCTCTCCACCAAAAAGAGCTACTTCAAGATCCTGTTCTAGATCTCATTCAAAATAAAGATCAGGGTCCAGGTTGAGTTCCAAAGATTAATCCAGAACTCTTCATTCATTGCACACTATTTTGGAACACATTTCTACTTGCTTAGGCAGTTGTTCTTCCATGTTTGTACTTGGCTTCTTTTGCAAGAGGAATCTCCTGAAAACAAGGGCACACAGAAATTTGATTTATGGCCAAATTTGATGAAAAAGATGAGGCTCTAAGGAAATGGTGGCATAAAGTCAAAGACCTTCTCCCTTCTTTGTAGAATTAAGATAACTTCAATTTTACAGCTTTTGAGCTAAAATGACTTTTGTAAAGATTAAGCTCATTTAGATTTTTTAAAAAGTATTTCAGCAGGATCTGCTGCAGGGTTTTTTGTTGTTGTTGTTGTTGTGTTATTTGTTGGCTTATTTTTAAATTAACCATTTCAAATCTTGAATACTTAAGGCTTTAGAGGGACAACCCAATTTTCAATTATGTTTGGTTTTTATAAAGCTTGAGTTATGTAAGATTTAAATAAAAGTTTGCTACCAAAAAAAAAAGAAAATATAATATTCACAAGATGTGAAACCCAAGTATAGGGAGGGCCAACTTCTCATATACGTGGGTTCTGCAGGGCTGACTGTGGGACTTGAGTATGTGTGAATTTGGGTATACCCCGGGGACCTTGAACCAATCCCCTGCATATATCAAGGGACAACTATACTGAGGTATAAAGCTGTAAAAGTGTCCTAGTGCACAAGAGGAGGATCTTGAATTTCCTGCTGCAGGACCACACACGGGTAATATGCACATTTTCATTCAGTAGGTGAATCAGATGTATAGAAATGGCTCACACATGCTGCCACCCACTTAAGCTGTACCAGTGACAGCTATCTGGGAAGGATACCAACTCTTTTTTTCCCAGCCCAGAAGCAGTCTTAGCCCTTCTTCATGCTCGGCACCTATTGATTGGAATAGTCACTTAAGATGAAATGCATTTGCCATTCCTGATCTAAAAACATTCTTTCTGAAAAAGAAAAAAAATTCATGTGGACATGATTCAAATGTATGTTACAGTTATCTTTTAGAACTGTGCCTAGCCTCAAGTAATTGATAAAACCTTCCTTCAGAACCTCAACCACTCCCAACCCCCTGCAGTGTATACTATCTAAACATCCAACTGGCATTTACCATAGGCTTATTGAGCTTTTATTTATTTTCTTAGGTATATAGGATTGCAGACCCCTCACCAGTGGGGTTATGCTATCTTATCCTATCTCTCTGTTATGCTGTCATATAGTGCCGTGCTGTGTTTATGTAAGGTGTTCAGAACCATGCATGATGATGTTAAGATAATGCTTGAGGTCGGGCGTGGTGGCCCACACCAGCACTTTGGGAGGCTGAGGCAAGTGGGTAGTTTGAGGTCAGGGGTTCAAGACCAGCCTGACCAACATGGTGAAATCCCATCTCTACTAAAAATACAAAAATTAGCCGGGCATGGTGGTGGGTGCCTGTAATCCCAGCTACTCTAGAAGCTGAGGCAGGAGAATCACTTGAACCTGGGAGGCAGAGGTTACAGTGAGCTGAGATGGTGCCATTGCACTCCAGCCTAGGTGACACAGTAAGACTCCATCTCCAAAAAAAAAAAAAGCTAATGCTTGACGGAGAGCATTTGGAAGTAGAAGTAATAAAAGCACTAAGATGGTGTAGATGGCCCAGCATTGATTTGGGGTTACCATTATTGAAGAACAACTCAGCTTCCACTCTTAATGCTCATGGGTCAGCAGTATTGCTTTGCACAGGAAAGGAGAAATATTCTAACAGAATATTCAATTTCATTGTAAGTCTGACCCAGAGGAAAAGGGAGAGAGACAGGCCCAGGACCTGTCTATCGGTTGCTTTGTGGTGGAAAACAAGGTCATCAGTGCATGACAGGACCTCGCCAAGACAGCTAGGCTCATGGGGCATCCTTCATGGATCTCTGAGGTGGAACGAGATTTGTAAAGCTGCCACTTCTTGGTGGCTTGCTTCAAGTTTTCCTCTGCTCTATCAGTTGTGGCCAGAAACCTGGATTAGGGGTCTCAGCCGTTGAGCCCTCTGCCCGGGGTGAGGCGTCCTATCTGCTCCATCTGTCCATGAGGCTTCCTAATCATCCTCTGCTCTTTTTTCTTTTTCTTTTTTTTTCTTTTTTTTTTGAAACAGGGTCTTGCTCTGTAACCCAGGCTGAAGTGCACGGATGCCATCTCAGCTCACTGCAGCCTAAACTGCCAGGCTCCCACCTCAACCTCCCGAGTAGCTAGAACTACAAGAGTCACCATGCCCAGCTAATTTTTTTTGTTTCCTGTAGAGACAAGATCTTGCTATGTTGTCCAGGCTGGTCTCAAACTCCTGAGCTCAAGAAATCTTCCCTCCCATCTCGGCCTCCCAAAGTGCTGGGCTTCCAGGTGTGAACCACCGTGCCCAGCCTCTGTGTTGTCTTGGCTCTCTGCCTTGACATATGAGCCCCGCATAGTAGCACAGTTTCCCTTCGGGTACTCCCTCAGCCCTTAGCCTGTGCTTAGCACTTTAGGCAAGAGCCTCTTCTGCCAGTATTTTTAGCAATAAAAGGGGCATATTTATGAGATATATGTTATATACATCTTATATTATATATATGTAGGTGTGTGTATTTATTTCTTCAAATAACATTCTATCATATAATCTTTTTTGGAGGGATACTCTTTTTTATTTGACAAATAATAATCGTGTCTATTTATGGGGTAGAATGTGCTGTTTTAATCTATGTATACATTATAGGAAGAGTCAATCAAGCTAATTAACATATTCATCAGCTCACCACTTTAAAAACAGCAATCCTTCCTCAGACAGTGTCCGCACAGCAATTCTATACCTCACGGAGGATCATTTCAAAGTTCTGTGAGGGAGAAAGGGCCTCCAGTGAGCGAGTATGAAGAAATGTCGTTTTCCAAACCTTAGTCTACTTCATATAATATGTTTTTCTTCCCTTGATTATTGGGACACGTTTTTAAAGTACAGACAAAGTACGGAGAATAATGTAACAAACACTCAAGTATGCAAAGCACATAACTGAATTTTGTCATTTGCTTCTGATCTTTTAAATACAAGAAAAAGATTACAGATGGAGTTCAAAGTGTCCTTGTACTCCTTCAGAGCCACTTACCTTTCTTCTTTTCCATCCTGAATTTTGTGTGTATCTTTCCAGTTTGCGTTCCTATAACTTAATCATAAATGCATTAATTGCATGTTTCATACATTTGTATTTGTGCTTATGTAAATAGCATCATACCATACACATAATTGTACAATTTGTTTTTTTATTTCAACATATTTTAGCATATTTTTGGAAGAGAGTTGGTTCATTTGTTACAGTTGTATAGTACTTCATTATATGAATATATTCCAACTTGATGAACATTAAGTTGGTAATAGATTTTGCTATTAACAATAATCCTGCAATGCATAATATATGCCTCCTTGAACACATGGATGAAAGTTTATCTGGGCTACCTTAAAATGGAATTGCTAGGTATAGGTTCAACTTTACTACTGGTGCCAAATTGCACTTGATACTTCCATTAGCAGTGTTTGAGTGCTTCTAGTTTTCCAGACAACCATCCATACTTGATATTTTCTGACATTTTGTTTTTATTGATCTGATACATGTGAAATAGATCTAATTTTTGTCTTTGTTTGCATTTTGCTGATTATTTGTGAGGTTGAGCCTCTTTTTATATGTTTATTGGCTATTTGTATGCCCTCTTCCATTAATTGTTTGCTCATATCATTTACCCATTTTTTTCTGATTGGTTTACTTCTAATCAATATATAAAATATCTTCATCTATTCTGGATACCAATCGTGTGATAGTTATATGTATTACAAATACAGCCTCCCAAGGGATTGTTCAACTTTTTTTTTTTTTTTTTTGAGACGGAGTCTCACTCTGTTGCCCAGACTGGAGTGCAGTAGTGCAATATTGGCTCATCACAACCTCTGCCTCCTGGGTTCAAGCGATTCCCCTGCCTCAGCCTCCTGAGTAGCTGGGACTATAGGCATGTGCCACCATGCTTGGTTAATTTTTGTATTTTTAGTAGAGACAGAGTTTCACTATGTTGGCCAGGCTGGTCTCGAACTCCTGACCTTTGGATCCGCCTGCCTCTGCCTCCCAAAGTGCTGGGATCACAGGCGTGAGCCACCGCACCCAGTCTTATTCAACTTTTAATGTCATTCGTGATGTATTTTTATACAGAAGTTTAAAATTTTAATGTAGTCCAGTTTATCAATATTTCCCTTTGTGACTTGTGCTTTTTATGACGTATACTGCATACACAAAGATACTCTAAATTTTTTCTAATAGTTTCTAAATTCTGATTTCTACAGTTAGATACATCCATTTAAAATCTGGTTTTTGTCAATACTAAGAGGTAAGAATTTTTTTTTTTCCACATAGGGATAATCAAATCTCCTGATAGTAGTCATTAAATAGTTCAAAATTTCCCCTAATGATTTATAAGTCTATTTCTGTAGTAATCCCCATATATTCAGTCTGTTTCTGGGATTTCTCTTCTATTCCATCAATCTAATTATTTATTCTCATGCTAATATCACTCTGTTTTAATCACTGTAGCTTTATATAATTCTTTATTTCTGGAAGAGCAAATGTCCTTGCCCTGTATTTTTTCAGGAATGTCTTGGATTTTCATTAGTTTTACACTGTTATATGAATTTGAGAATTAGTTTGTTAAAATACATTAAGTATTCTGGTATAATTTTAATTGAAGTTGCATTAATTTAGAGACTAACTTAGTAAGAATTGACAACCTTAAAATACTGAATCTTCTCATCCACAAACAAGCATACCTCTCTATGAAAGTGTTTTTCGGGGCCGGGCGCGGTGGCTCAAGCCTGTAATCCCAGCACTTTGGGAGGCCGAGACGGGTGGATCACGAGATCAGGAGATCGAGACCATCCTGGCTAACACGGTGAAACCTCGTCTCTACTAAGAAATACAAAAAACTAGCGGGGCGAGGTGGCGGGCGCCTGTAGTCCCAGCTACTCGGGAGGCTGAGGCTGGAGAATGGCGTAAACCTGGGAGGCGGAGCTTGCAGTGAGCTGAGATCCGGCCACTGCACTCCAGCCTGGGTGACACAGCGAGACTCCGTCTCAAAAAAAAAAGAAAGTGTTTTTCAACATCCCGCAATAACATTTGATATGTTTCCACATAAAAGTCTGCACATAATTTGTTATGCTTATTCCTGGTTATTTTATAGTGTTTTGTTATTGTAAATGAGTTTTTTCCTATTGTATAGGTTGGTGCAAAAGTTATTGCGTTTTTGCCATTACTTTTAATGGCAACGGTTGTCAATTCTTCTAAGTTGGTCTCTGAATTAATGCAACTTCAATATTATGTAATTTGTGATTACTGAAGTATAGGAATTTCACTATTTTTATGATGACCCTTGTGGCCAGCAGTCTTTTTTTGTAATATAAAATTTTTATTTATTTATTTTTCTTGTGAAATGTATCATACATAAAAAGAGCATACATAAGATACATGTACAACCTAAATAAGACTAATAACATGAACGTTCATTCACCCACTCCTTTGCTCAAGAGGTACAATATTGTCAGTCCTTTTTAAACTTTCTGTGCTTCTTTTTTTTTTTTTTTCATTTACATATTTTTATTTGGAAATGTTTATATCAGCACAAGGAAATAATTTTGGAGACACTGGATGTCATTAGTTTATTATAAAAGAGAACTATGGAAATTATTTACATGATGAAAGATTTCAGAACTTCAGTGGAATGGGCAGCTTCATGTTGATGCCATTTCAATAGTGATTTATTTCAGTCTAGGTACTTTCCAAGAATGTCACCATCTCTAAATAGGAAATAATCCTTGTCATCTAGAACTACTTTGGTGCCTCCATACTCTGGCAGAAGAACTTTATCTCCAACTTTCACGCTAACCGGTTGAATCTCTCCACCCTTTCCTTTAGAACCCAATCCAACAGCGACTACTGTTGCTTGCAATACTTTTCCTTGAGATTTTTCTGGAAGCATAATGCCTCCTTTGGTTACAGTTTCAGCAGCACTCCTTTCAACCAATACTCGGTCAAAGAGTGGAAGAAACTCTCTAAACGCTTGTCCTGCCATGACTCCCTCCGCCTCAGACTCGTACTCTGCTGTCCTGTGCTTCTTTAATCCTTTCTTTCTCCCTTCTGTCAAAGGTAATACTAGCCTGAACTTTGCATGAATCTTTCCCTTGCCTTTTTTCAAAGTTTTAACACATATGTATATCCCTAAACAATGTATTATTTTTGAACTTTAAATAAATGCAACTCTCCTGAATACATTCTTCTAAGAGTCTTTTTTTTCCATTCAGTATTACACTGGTATCATTCATATTAATGTGTATAGCCACAGTTTATTTTCATTGCTATAGAATATTCCGTTTTATGAATATACTATGCTTTTTTTCCTCTGACAGTCATGCTCTGAACATCCTCATGCATGTCTCATGGTAAAATCTATGGAGAATCCCTTGTCATAAATCATATGCATGGCTCAGTTTTTCTGGGTAATCTCATTTTTTAAGTGCTTATTTTTTAAGTGCTTATAACAATTTATCCTCTATCAGTAGTTTATTATTTTTTAATTTTTATTTTTAGAGACCGGTTCTCACTGTGCCGCTCAGGCTGGAGTGCAGCTGGCGTGATCACAGCTCACTGCAACCTAGACCTCCAGGGCTCAAGTAATCCTCCCACATCAGCCTCTTGATAGCTGAGATTACAGATGCATAACACCACATCCGGCTAATTTTTAACATTTCTTGTAGAGATGGGGGTCTCACTATGTTTCCTAGGCTGGTCTCAAACTCCTGGACTCAGGCAATCATCCTGCCTCAGCCTCCCAAAGTGCTGGGTTTATAAGCGTGAGCCACCACGCCCAGCCTACTTTATTGGAGTCTCCATTGCTACATTGTTTCCAGGTAACAGTTTGGGATTCTCTTTCCTGATAGGATACCATGATGGCTTTAAATTCCCTTTTTATTTCTGATACTTTGAGTTATCTTTTTCTTATTTTTCAGTCTGACTACATATTTACTTTTTTTTTTTTTTTTTTTTTGAAATATGATCTCACTCTGTCATCCAGGATGGAGTTCAGTGGCACGAACACAGTTCACAGCAGACTTGAACTCTTGGGCTCAAGTGATTCTCCTGCCTCAGCCTCCTGAGTAGCTGTGTGATCACAGGTGTACACCAACACACCACCTAATTTTTAAATTTTTTGTAGACACAAGGTCTTGCCGTGTTCCCCAGGCTGGTCTCAAAGTCCTGGGCCCAAACAATCCTCCTGCCTTGGCCTCACAAAGTGCTGAGATGCACCCAGCCCAAATTTCCGTTTTTGTTTTTGTTTTTTTTCTGATATTTTATCTAGGGTTTCTATGGGTTTATTGTGGTTGAAAGCATGCTTTCCATAGCTCCTTGGTTGATATCCTTAACTGGAAGTCTTGTCCTTTCCGCCTAACTGTATAATTTTAGATATGCTTCTTATGGTCTCTGAAAATCCATGTTAACAGTGAAGAAAAGAAATAACAACACCTATATGGCATGAAATCAACCTAAAGAAGTTGAAGGTTTCCACTAGTTCCGTTCCTTTAGGCACACAGTGACCATCTCTGAGTACACAGTGGGCTGCATGTACTTGGGTCTGCAGGCCCTTTCATCCCAATTAACGCCTAAGTCCTTGCCAATTTCACACTGTCCTCACACACCAAACTTTTTTTTTTTTTGGTAAAGACAAGGTCCCACTATGTTTCCTAGGCTGGTCTTGAACTCCTGGGCTCAAGCAATCCTGCCACCTCGGCTTCCCAAAGTGTTGGGATTACAGGCATGAAGCCACCGTGCCCGGCCCTCACAGTAAACTTTTGATTGCCCCTATTCTGTGCTCTTTTAACTGTGGTGCGGATTTGAAACAGGCTGTTGTCTTTTTGTTTTTTACATTGTTCTGAAGTTTCTTTGTTTAAGAAGTTTATTGAGGTACACTTTACATATGTAAAATGTGCCCTATATAAATGTACAATTTGTTGATTTATGGTAAATTTATTCACTGGTGCAAACATCACTACAATCTGATCTTATAACAATCTCTTCATCCCAAAAAGTTCCACAGTACTCATTTTCAGTCCACTATCACACAAACCTCCAGTCTCAAGCAACCACTCTTTCTGTATTCATAGTTGTACGTTTCCTAGAAATTTCATGTAAATAGAATCATAAAATATGCACTCTTTTGTGTCTGGCTTCTATTATTACTCAGTATAATGTTTTTGAAGTTCATCCATGTTGTTATATACATAAATAGTTCATTTAGTTTATTTCCTTTTGTTGCTTAGTAGAATCCCACTGCATAGATATACCATATTTTGTTTATTCAGTCACCAGTTAATGGACATTTAGGTTGTTTCCAGTTTTAAGCTATTATGGATAGTGCTGCTATGAACATTCACATACAAGTCTTTGTGTGGGCATGTGTTTTCATTTCTCTTGGTTATATACCCAGGAATGGAATTGCTGGGTTACATAGTGATCACACGTACAACTTTTTAATAAGCTATCAAACTCCTTTCCAAAGTAGTTGTACCACATTATATTCCCATCAACTATTTTGAGAATATGAGTGTCTCCACATCCTTGCCAATTCTTTGTATTACCAATCTTTTTGATCATAACCATTCTAGTGGGCATGAAGTGATACATCATTGTGGTTTTAATTTGCATCTCAATTTCTATTTCCCCAATGACTAATAATGTTAGTCATCTTTTCACACGCTCATTAGATATCTGTATATTATCTTTGGTGAAATGTCTATTAAAATAGTTTTTCCATTTTTATTGTGTTATTGCTTATTACTGAGATGTAAGGGTTCATTTAAATACAGACAAATCTCCTTTTATCTCATTTTATTGTGCTTCCCTTTAGAAGGCTTTATAGATGTTGCATTTTTTTTTTTTTTTTTGCAAATGAAATTTGTGGCAACACTGAGTAAGGCGAGTCCATTGGTGCCATTTTTCCAATAGCATGTACTCATTTTGTGTTTCTGTCTTACATTTTGATAATTCTCACAATATTTCAGACTTCTTTTTTTCTTTGAGACAGAGTACCACTCTGTCACCCTGGCTGGAGTGCAATGGCACGATCTCAGGGCTCACTGCAACCTCCACCTCCCAGGTCCAAGCGATTCTCCTTGCCTCAGCCTCCCAAGTAGGTGGGATTACAGGCGTGCACCACCATGCCTGACTAATTTTTTGTATTTTTAGTAGAGACGGGGTTTCACCATGTTGCCCAGGCTGATCTCGAACTCCTGACCTCAAGTGATCCACCTGCCTTGGCCTCCCAAAGTGCTGGGATTACAGGCATGAACCACTGTGCCCGGCCAGACTTTTTCATTAGTATCCTATGTGTTATGGTGATCTGTGATCAGTGGTCTTCGATGTTACAACCATGCCCATATAAGACAGTGAAATTGAATGATAAATGTTGTTTGTGTTCTAACTGCTCCACTGACCAGCCATTCCCCTGACTCTTCCTCTGCTCAGGCCTCCCTATTCCCTAAGACACAGCAATATTAAAATTAGGCCAATTAACAACCCTACAATGACCTGTACATGTTCAAGTGAAAAGAAGAGTCACATGTGTCTCACTTTAAATTAAAAGCTAGAAATGATTAAGCTTAGTGGGAAAGGAGTGTCAAAAGCCAAGATAGACTGAAAGCTAGACCTCTTGTACCAAACAGCCATGTTGTGAATGCAAAGGAAAAGTTCTTGAAGGAAATTAAAAGTGCTACTCCATTGAACACAGGAATAATAAGAAAGTGAAACAACCTTATTGCTGATATGGAGAAAGTTTGAGTGGTCAGGATAGGAGATCAAACCAGCCACACCATTCCTTTAAGCCAAAGTAAAATCCAGAGCAAAGCCCTAACTCTCTTTCATTCTATGAGGGCTGACAGAGGTGAGAAAGCTTCAGAAACTAGCAGAGGTTGGTTCACTTGGTTTAAAGAAAGAAGTTGCCTCACTAATATAAAAGTACAAGGTGCTAATGCAGAAGTTGCAGCAAGTTACCCAGAAGATCTAGCTAAGATCATTAATGAAGGTGGCTGCACTAAACATCAAATTTTCAATGTAGGCAAAACAGTCTTCTATTGGAAGAAGATGCCATCTAGGACCTTTATAGCTGAAGAGGAGAAGCCAATGCTCGCCTTCAAAACTTCGAAAGACAGGCATCTCTTGTTAGGTAGGGGCCAATGCAGCTGGTGACTTCAAGGTAAAGCCAATGCTCATGTACCATTCAGAAAATCCTAGGGCCCTTAAGAATTATGCTAAATCTACTCTGCCTGTGTTCTATAAATGGAACGACAAAGCCTGGATGACAACACATCTGTTCATAGTATGGTTTATAAAATATTTTAAGCCCATTGTTGACACCTACTGCTCAGAAAAAAAGATTTTTTTCAATACGTTCCCCCTCATGGACAATGCACTTGGTCATGCAAGAGCTCTGATGGAGATGTACAAAGAGATTCGTGTTGTCTTCACGCCTGCTAACACAACATGATTCTGCAGCTCATATATCAAGGAGAAATTTTGACTTTCAAGTCTTATTATTTAAGAACTACATTTTGTAAGGCTATGGCTGCCATAGATAGTGATTCTTCTGATGGATCTGGGGCAAAATAAATCAAAAACCTTCTGGAAAAAATTTACCATTCTCCATGGCATTAAGAACATTTGCGATTCATGGGAGAAGGTCAAAATATCTACATTAACGGGAGTTTAAAAGAAGTTGATTCCAACCCTTATGGATGACTTTGAGGGATTCAAGACTTTAGTGGAGGAAGCAATTTCAGATGTAGTAGAAATAACAAGAAAACTAGAATTAGAAATGAAGCCAGAAGATGTGACTGAATTCCTGCCATCTCATGATAAAATTTGAATGGATAAGGAGTTGCTTCTTACAGAGGACCAAAGAAAGTTGTTTCTTGAGATGGACTCCACTCCTGGTAAAGATGCTGTGAACATTGTTGAAACAACGACAAACGATTTAAAATATAACATAAACTTAGTTGATAAAGCAGTGGCAGAGTTTGAGAAGATTGACTCCAATTTTGAAAAAAGTTCTACTGTGGGCAAAATACTATTAAACAGCATTGCAGGCTACAGAGAAATCTTTCATGAAAGGAAGGATCGATCAATGTGGTAAACTTCATTGTTGTTTTATTTTAATAAATTTCCATAGCCAATCCAACCTTCAGCAGTCACCACCCTGATTAGCAGGCCATCAGCATCAAGGTAAGACCCTCTTCCTGTAAAAAGATTACACCTTGCTAAAGGCTGAGATGATTCTTAGTACTTTTAGCAACAAAGTATCTTTAAATTAAGGTATGCATATTGTTTTTTTTTTTAGACACAATGCTATTGCACACTTACTAGACTACAATGTACTGTACATATAACTTTCATACGCACTGGGAAACCAAAAAATTTGTGGGATTAACCTTTTGTGATATTCGCTGTTTTGTGGTAGTCTGGAACTGAACTGAACTTGCAATATTTCTGAGGTATGCCTATATTCTGGATATAAGCTACTTATGAGATACGTGATCTGACAACTTTTTCTTCAAGCTTGTGTCTTTGTTTTGAAAATAACATTTTTCTTAAAAAGTCTGCAAGTACTGGCCGGGCTCAGTGGCTCATGCCTGTAATCCCAGCACTTTGGGAGGCCGAGGCAGGCAGATCACCTGAGGTCGGGAGTTCGAGACCAGCCTGACCAACATGGAGAAACCCCCGTCTCTACTAAAAATACAAAATTAACCGGGCATGGTGGCGCATGCCTGTAATCCCAGCTACTCGAGAGGCTGAGGCAGGAGAATCTCTTGAACGCAGGAGGAAGAGGTTGTGGTGAGCTGAGATAGCGCCATTGCATTCCAGCCTGGGCAATAAGAGCAAAACTCTGTCTCAGGAAAAAAAAAAAAAAAAATCTGCAAGTACTGTGGCTTTATTTTTATTTGAAAGGCAAAAGTTTTAAATTTTGATGAAGTTCAATTTATAATTTTTTGACAATTTTATGAAACACAGCTTTGGTGTCATAACTAAGAAATCTTTGTCAAAGATCACAAAGATTTTTGTCTTATAAGTTTTATAGTTTTAACGCCTATGTTTAAGTCTATGATCTATTTTGATTTAATTCTCGTATCTTATGTGAGGCAAGGATTTAAGTTCTTCATCTTTTTATGGGTATATGGATACCCAATTGTTCTAGTAATACTCGTTGAAAGGTTATTCTTTCCCCATTGTATTGCTTTGACACCTTAGTTGAAAATCAATTGATCACAAATTTTGGGTCTATTTCTGGACTTTCTCCTTTTTTAAAAACTTATCTATATGTTTATCATCATGCCATCTGATATACAGTTTAAAAATCTTTCTCTGCCTGGCTTATTTCATTTAACGTAATGCTCTCTAGTACAATCCATGTTGTTGTTGCAAATGACTGGATCTCATTTTTTATGGCTGTATAGTACTCCATTGTGTACATTTTATTTTATTTTATTTTATTTTATTTATTTATTTATTTTGAAATGGAGTCTCGCTCTGTCGCCCAGGCTGGAGTGCAGTGGCCTGATCTCAGCTCACTGCAAGCTCCACCTCCCGGGTTCATGCCATTCTCCTGCCTCAGCCTCCTGAGTAGCTAGGACTACAGGCGCCCGCCACCACGCCTGGTTTATTTTTTGTATTTTTAGTGGAGACGGGGTTTCACCGTGCTAGGCAGGCTGGTCTCGATCTTCTGACCTCGTGATCTGCCCGCCTTGGCCTCCCAAAGTGCTGGGATTACAGGCATGAGCCACTGCGCCCGGCCTGTACATTTTCTTTATCCATTCATCTGTTGATGGACATTTAGATTGTTTCCAGATTTTAGGTATTGTAAAGAGTGCTGCAGCCAACATAGGAGTGCAGCTAGCTCATGTGCCCCACAGAGATATACACTATGTACCCACAAAAACTAAAAAAAAAAAAAAAAAAAAAATTTAAACCTATCATTTCCCAATAAGAACTGTCTTAACTACATCCCATACACTTTGATATGCTGTTTTGACAAAGGTACCAAGAACATACACTGGGGAAAAGTGAGTCTCTTCAATAACTGGTGCTGGGAAAACTGGATATCCATATGCAAAAGAAGGAAATTAGACCTTAGCTCTCACCATATAAAAAATTAAATCAAAATGGATTAAAAACTTAAATCTAAGACCTCAAACTATGAAACTGCTGCAAGAAAACACTGGAGAAAATCTTCAGGACATTGGTCTGGGCAAATATTTCTTGAGCTGTGTTTTTAGTTTTATTCATTTCAACATATTTTCTAATTTTCCTTGTGATTACTTCTTTGATTCACGTGTTATTTAGAAGTGTATTTTTAAATCCCAAGTATTTGGTATTTTCCAGATTTGTTTTCTGTGGTTGATTTATAATTTAATTCTGTTGTGGTCATAAAACATACTTTGTATGTCTTTAATTTATTGAGAGATATTTTGATCTAGTCTAGGGTCTATCCTGAAGAATGTTTCATGTGTGCTTACAAAGAATGTGAATCCTTCTGTTTTTAGGTGAATAAATAAAGCATATATATATATACACACACACACACAACATATATATGTTAAGTTAAATTAGTTGATATTGTTAAAATCTATATACTTGCTGATTTTCTTTTTAGTTGTTTTATCAATTACTGAGAGAGACATATTGAAATACCCAACAAGAATTTTTGAATTTTCTATTTCTGCTTTCAGTTTTGTCAGTTTTGTAAAATGTATTTTAGAACTCTTTTTAAAGCTGCATTTACATTTTCAATTCTTATATGTTCCTGATGTATTGAGTCTTTTATCATTATTAAATGTCTGTTTTCATTTCAAGTAATAATTCTTTTCCCAAAGTCTATTTTCTTTGATATTTATTTAGCCACTCCAGATCTCTTATGGTTACTGTTTGTATGGTGTATCTTTTCCCATCCTTTTGCTTTCAACCTTTTTTCTGTCTTTGAATCTAAAGTAGGTCTCTTATAGACAGTATATACTTGGAACTTGCTTTTTTATCCAATCTGACAATTTTTGTCCGTTAATTGAAGTGTTTAGTCCATTCTCATTTAATATAATTATTAATATTGTTAAATTTGTCTTCCATTTTGCTTTTTTGTTTCTAAATATCTCATGTCTCTTGTTCTTCAGTCTCTCTTTTACTGATTTTTTTTTTGTGTGTTAAACAAATATTACACCATATTAACATCTCTATTAATTTTTAGGTTACATTGTTTTCAGTTATTTTCCTGCTGATGACTCTAGGGATTAAAATATGCATCCTTAGCTGAACAATCTACTTCAGGTTAATACTGACTTCAATCTAGTAAAATAGAGTACTTTATTCCAATGTATGTACTTTTTTTCCCCTGCCTTTGTGCTGTTATTATCACATATATTATATGCATATATGCTATATAGCCAATAATGCAGTGTTATAGTTATTGCTTTAATTACTCATGTGTTTTAAAATAATTATGCTTTTTAAATAATAAAAAATATGTATATGTATATACGTGTATGTACAGTTGTGTGTATACACACACACACACAGGGTCTTTTTTATTTACCTTCATATTTACTATTTCCAGTGTTCATTCCTTTCTGGGGATTTGAGTTAACATCTCATGTCATTTCCTTTTAGCCTAAACAACCACAACTTCATTTAATATTTCTTCAAGAACTTTGCTAGCAACAAATTATTTTCATGTTTGTTTATCTGGGAATGTGTTTAACTTCATTTTTAAAAGTATAGTTTTGATGGATAGGGAATTCACAATTAAGAGTTCATTTCTTTCATCACTTTGAATGTGTAATTCCACTGCCGTCTTTCTTCTATTGTTTCTGATATAAATCCATCTGCTAATTTTATTGTTTCCTCCTGTGATGATTATTTTTTCTTGCTAGTTTCAAGATGATCTCTTTGTCTTTCAGCAGTTTAAGTATGATATGTCTAAATGTGAATCTCTGTGTTCTCCTACTTGATCTGTCAAACCCCTTTTACCTTTAGATTATTGTTTTTCAGCCAATTTGGGATTTTCGGTGTTATTTTTTTCAAAATTTTTTTGCCTCATTCTCTCTTATCCTTCTGAAATGTCCACTACATTGGTATATTTGTCATGTTCCCCAGGTTTCTGAGACTCCGTTAATTTTTCGCAAGTATTTTTCTTTCTGTTCTTTGTATTATTTTCTATTAATTTTTTCAAGCTTACTGGTTCTTCTGCCATCTTAAATCTGATGTTAAGCCCATCAAGGAAAATTTCTACTTCATTTATTGTACTATTCACCTCTAGATTTGTATTCGGTTATTTTTCACAGTTTCTATTTCTTTTTTGAGATTTCTTATTTATTGAATCAATGTCATCATATATTCCTTTAATTCTTTGATAATTTAATATTTTGAACACATTTGTAATATATAATAGCTGATATTAAATCTTTGCTTGCTAAATCCATAATGTGTGTACACAGAATCATTTCTTTGACTGCTTTTTAATTTTCCAGAATATGGACCACATTTTTATGTTTCTATGCATGTCTCACAAGTTTTGGTTTACAACTAAACATTTTTTTACATAATAGATTATGATGACTCTAGATTCTGTTTTATTTTTCTGAGAGTTGTTGTTTCTTAGTAACTTGCCTGGACTTAAATTATGGAATTTTTCCATAGTGTATGGCCACTGTTCTCAAATTTTTATTCTTATTTTTAGCCTGGCTTCCCAGAAGTCATTCCTTTGTCTGCATAGCTTAGTAGCAAGCCAACAATTTAGACCGAGGTTGTACTGAAACATCCTAAGCCTGTAAGACTTCCACTTTTTGCTGATTTGTGTGTAGGTGAGGGAATACATTCAGATTTGCCGCTAATTCTCGTGTCTCCCTTGGCTTTTACTTTTTGCTGAGCTCAGTCAGGTTTCCTCTGTGCATGTGTGTAATTTCCAAGATATCCAGAGAGCAGAGAGCTTATCTCAGCCCTTCTATAGCTCTGTCATTTCCAGGATCTCCCTGTCAAAGTTTTTGGCTTGTTTGTTACTCACTCCAAACAGGACTGCAACCTCAGGTTAGGAAAGCTGTAGTTCTCATTTGTTTCCCATAAAATTTGTTACTTTTAGCTGATTAAAGCATGTGTTGTGGCCCCCAATACCTGCCATCTAGTAGCAAAGCTGTTAGCTTTCATGGCTAGCCTCAAACTGGCAAAAATAAGTTCTTACTGACGGAGCTGGGAGCAAAGTATGTGAACAGCCCCAGGAGTGAAAGCCACAGACTCCTACTGTTCTAACCTGTAGCTCAGAAAATTTCTCAACAATAAATGTTTCTCAATTTGTTTTGTATCTTCGGCTAATTCTAAAGCTCTAAAACTATTGTTTTTGGCACTTCTGTCCAGTTTTATGCTTGTTCTTTACTGAGAGGATTCACCGATTTCTGCATGACACCATAACCTGAAATCTTTCCCGGCTTTTGTTTTTAGTGGCACTCATAAGTTCCTCATAGTCTCTCATGCCTTCTGGTGCCAGGAATATCAGGACTATCTGGATCTCATCTCCTGGCTTAACTGGAATCCATGATGCTCTTAGCCAGGCAACTTATTATTATTATTATTATTGAGACAGAGTCCAGTCCAGGCTGGAATGCAATGGCGTGATCTTGGCTCACTGCAACCTCTGCCTCCCAAGTTCAAGCGATTCTCCTGCCTCAGCCTCCCGAGTAGCTGGGATTATAGGCGTCCACCACCATGCCCGGCTAATTTTTATATTTTTACTAGAGACAGGATTTCACCATGTTGGCCAGGCTGGTCTGGAACTCCTGACCTCAGGTGATCTGCCCGCCTCGGCTTCCCAAAGTGCTGGGGTTACAGGCATGAGCCACCGTGCCCGGCCCTTACCCAGGCAACTTATGCCCGTGAACAGAACTTTCATCCATCTCTCCTCATCCTCATCATGGAACCTGGAAGCTTAGTTACAACAGAGTGAAATTTCCCTGTATGGAGTTATTTTTTTCACATGAAAAATTTTCTGCATGATAATGAGATTATTTATATAGCCAACGAATAAAAAATTTCATTTTACTGGAAGCAACCTAAAATTTGGATTTCATTCAAGACTGGAAATCTGGTAACTCTAGATATAAATGAGAGATAGACAAATAATTTACTCAAAGTTCATGGAAGACAAAAAAAAATTGAGGTGGAGTAATTTACAAGAATCGTTTAAAAGAGAGTACAAGTTACGTAGGGATGTAATGCCCATGGTTATAAATCTCAATTCACAAGGCAATAGGTGTCCATAGTGTCTGGCAAGCACTCCAAGGGGATAATATTTACTATTGATGTTAAGCAAGTTAGGAACTGGGATCAGAAAAGTTATCCTAAAAGTGATAACTGTGGAATCAAACGGAGCTTTGAAGCTAATTGTAAATTGTTCTGTTATAGTGGCTTTTACTGGAGAGCTATTCTTCTTATTTTACAGCATATTATTGGGTATCGAATGCATTTAAATACACCAAGAAACTAGAAAGATTCCCTTCTTAGCTTTCCCTGCCCACACCATCCTCAGAGACCTGATACTTTTGTGTAGGGCATCTAAAAACCCTATTCAGAGATCTATTTTTACCTTCAATTCACAACTAAGAGAAACTTTAGGTCTGATCAATTTACAAATTCCAAGGGCCAGGAAAGAATAAGGATTCCCTTTTTTGAGGGGGTGGGGACAGTATCCTGAAGTAATAAGACAGTGGAGAATCCCACTCAATTCCCACAGTCCTGTGGATCCTACCAGGACACTATACTAAAGTCTGGAGCAGGGTTTGTCTGAGCTGGCTAGGGGTTGTAGGTCAGGCTAGAGATAATTAGGGTCCATTGTAGAATGCATGATGTGGAAGTAGTGGAGGGGAAGCATCCAAGGCTGGGAGGACAGTTATTTTAAAAAGATTTCTCGAAGGCATTCTTTTAAAAAAGAGGAAATAATCCAAAAAACTATGGGGGAACTATAAACCATCATTAAAAATTATCTTGTCAAATTTTCAGATCAGTTTCACCCCTTTGAGATGGGTCACGTGACCGGTGTTACTCATTCAGGGAGCACAGGAAGTTTGTAATTCAAACAAGTATACATTTGATGCCTAGAGTCTTTGAATCTTTTTAGCACTTTGCTAAATGTCATTAATGCCACACTGTGGAAGTTCTCTTTGTCTTTTTGACATCAGCATTCAAAGGAAACTCTAAAATGTATTACAAATACAATGTACCTCATTTTCTTGCTTCTTGAGATACTTATTTTCTCATTCTGAAGTTGATAATACATTTTTTTTCCCTTTCTTTCTTTTTTTTATTTTTTAATTATTTATTTATTTTTTCTTTTTTTGAGACAAGGAGGTCTCGCTGTTGTTGCCCAGGCTGGGATGCAGTGACATGTTCTTGGCTCATTACAACCTCCGCTCAAGTGATCCTCCCACTTCATCCTCCTGAGCAGCCGGGACTACAGGCATGTGCCACCACACCTGGCTAATTTTTGTATTTTTAGTAGAGATGGGGGCTTTGTCATGTTGCCCAGGCTGGTCTCAAACTCCTGAGCTCAAACAATCCACCCACCTCAGCCTCCCAAAGTCTTGGGATTACAGGCATGAGCCACCGTGCCCAGGCTGGTATACATTTTCCAATCAACCTATTCATTTAATGAGGTAGTATTCTCTATTTCTTTGAAAATCTCTTATTAAATTGAGGGTGTATCTTACAATCTATGGGGTCTTAGAACAGAAGAGATAGTGAAACAATTAAGATTGTGAACTCTGATCAGAACTGTTTGAATTCTTGCTTCGTAAACTACTGGTTCTGTGACCTTGGCCCAGATACTTTACTTTGCTAAGCCTCAGCTTTCTCATTTGCACAAATGGGATAATAAAACCTACTTTTTAGGGTTTTGAGAATTAAATGAGATAATGTACATCAAATATAAGTGAATGCTCAGTTAATATAAGCTATTATGATATACTCATTTTTTCTTCCTCTTTTAGCCCTGGATAACAAGTATTACTAGGCCTATTCCCCAGAAACCAGGTTGAGGAAAATTTTTTCAAACTGTTAGTACATCTGGAAGGTCTTTTATGTACTCAGCACCATAATAGGTGCTTTGATAAAAGTTACAGAATCATGATATGATCTTTGCCCGCCACCACGCCTCGCTAATTTTTGTATTCTTATTAGAGATGGGGTTTCGCCTTCTTGGCCAGGCTGGTCTGAAACTCCTGATCTCAGGTGATCCACCCGCATTGGCCTCCCAAAGTGCTGGGATTACAGGATTGAGCCACTGCACCCGGCCTAGAATATGGTGTTTTTTTTGTTTGTTTTTTTTTTTAATAAATGTTATCACATAAACTTGTATCTTATTTTGCAAATCAAGATAAAAGTGACTTAGCAATCCTTGAAAGAAAGGACTTTGGCTCATAGGAATAACATAGATTCTAAAGTCAGACCAGGGTTCAAATCCTGATTCTACCATTTACTAGCTTTGTGACTTTGGGGAAGCTATAGAACTTCCCTGACCTTCTATTCTCTTGTTGGGAAATTGGGGGTTACAATGTATCTATGGTATAAGGTTACTACAGTAAGTCCATGACCTCTAGCTGGTACTTAATACGTAGTAGCAATTATTTGATACAGGTTTGTTTTTTCCATCGCACAGCACCCAACTCAGCACTGTGTACAAAAATATGTAATCAGTAAATGTTTAGTGAGATGAAAAATTAACATTTGTTTTATATTTTCTTCTTCAGGCTGTTTTATTGACTGCTATAATATATGGCCTAACAGTGATCATCCAGGTGAAGTCAATTGGTGGACAATTTGTAAGCTGTCATATTTTCAAAACCTATCTATGATCTGGAAAAGATTCATGAATTCGAATCAACCGAAAGGTCATTGTCTTCACTACCTCACTGATGAATATTCTAGCAGTCAATTCTAGCAGGAAATGGTGTAAATTTCCTCCTTGATCTTTACTGTGCTGTATGTGTGTTATCTTATGCCAAATACTCCACACAGGCAAGTGTATTGCTTTCCATATTAAATGTTCTTGAGAAAAACAGCAAATTACAAAGTTAATTGGTGAGTCTTCCCATTAAGCATATCACTTTATGGTTACTCTGTCAGGGAAACATTTGGTGAATCAAAAAGAGCCTCCCTGTGAACTAAGAGTATCCTAAGCTTAACCTTGCACTAAGAAGAGCTAGGAGGGCTTTCTTAATACATTTCACAAACACATGTGAACTCCCACAGTGTGCAAGGAATTGTACTGGGGCTATGGAGTTTAAAAGATATATAAGGCCGGGCACAGTGGCTCACACCTTTAATCCCACACTTTGGGAGGCCAAGGTGGATGGATCACGAAGTCAGGGGTTCAAGACCAGCCTGACCAACGTGGTGAAACGCTGTCTCTACTAAAAGTACAAATAAATAAATAAATAAATAATAAATAATATACAAGAACTCTTCTCTACCTTCAAAGGGTTTTGTACCAAAGAAGGACACAAAAAATAACTATGATAATAGGTGGCTAAAGGCAGGCTGCTATGGTTTGGGTCTGCTTTGTGCTAATCAAAACTCATGTTGAAATGTAATCCCCAGCATGGTAGTATTGGAAGATGGGGCCTCGTGGGTGGTATTTGAATCATGGAGCAAATCTTTCATGAATGGCTTGGTGCCTTTCTCAAGGTAGTGAGTGAGTTCTTGCTCTGCTGAGACTGGATTAGTTCTTGTGGGAATGAATTAGTTCCCACCAGAGTAGGTTGTTATAAAGCCAGGATGCCACTTGGGTCCTCGCTCTTCACATAGCGACACTTCCCCTTTGGCCCTCTCTTACATGTTTTGACCCAGCATGTGGCCCTTACTAGAAGCTGAACAGATGCCTGTACCGTGCTTCTGAGACTTCTCAGCCTGCAAAACTGGGAGCCAAATAAATCTCTTTTCTTTATAAATTACTCAGTCTTGGGTATTCTGTTATAGCAACACAAGATGAACTAAGAGAGGTACAACCTGCTTTGGGAACTTGAATGCTGGAGAGATTAATTTCTGTTGGAGAGAATATGAAAACTCCAGGAGGAAATGCAACCTAGCTTTAATTCCTGATACAGACTGAGACCTCCTTAAGCTCTATTGGCTACTGAAGGTAGTAAATCTTATCTAAATCTTATATCTGCCTTAGGTAGAATTATTGATACTTTGGTGACTTTGCAAACAAAGCTGATCTTCACCTCTGACATAGCTTCAGCAAATAATGACTTTTTCTTAAGCTTCCTCTTTACCTCCCTTCTACAGGTGGACACTCTTGAGGAGAACAATCTTAAATATACCAGCCTACTTGGTTCCTGATTAAAGTACAATTGTGGTATGTGTATCTTGTAATTTTTAAGGGTACCATGGAATGATTTGGCTCTCTCTTCCTGACAACTTATTTTGCTTCATAAAATATCAAATGTATCAATAAAACAAATTTCAAAAAGAAAAAAATACATGTTGCTTTAAAATATGAATATTTATGAAATATGTAAAACCAAGCACTTATAAACGCTGCATTTTAAATGCTCCTTTGGAGGATTTTGCTGGAAGATAGGTAAGGGAAGCCTTCTTAAAATACATGTTTAATGAAGTTTGGAATCAAGACCCCTTCTTGTTTCCTAGTAAATCTCCCTTTAGTAAGCATAGGCATTCATAATTAGGGTCATCTGTCTTGCATTTTTTTCTCTGCTGATTTGTTGTGGATAAATGCTTCTAAAAACCTCTGAAAGGCAAACGCTAGTGGGAGGCAGTTTCCATGGTGACTTCAGGGTTTGTATTGTTTTTAGACATCATAAATATGGGGGCTGTTTTTGCTTGTTACTGTGCAGATCTTACTCATGGTATGAAAGGTCATAGGGTAGAAGGTGAGAACAGTGTACGCAGCCGAGAACTGACTGTCTGATGGTGTTCATTTGGAATCTTTGTATCTCTCATGTCTACGTGTTTAACTGTATTATTTGATGCTGAATCTAATCTTGAATGGAAATGCAACCAGATACCCCAGTGAAGCCTACCAGGGAGATATGCAGGCAGCATACACAAATGGAGTTGGGGGAAGGTTTGTCGTCACAAGTGAATAAAAGTTGATGGTTACCTTAATAAAACAGAAAATATATCACTTGTTTTCTGGACAAACTCATTCTCTCTCTAAGCAAAGCTATTTCTATGTTGTGTAAAAGTAGGAAGAAGCAGCTATTGCTTCCTTCAAAGTCAAATTTAGATACATTTCCCTTTACTATCATAACATACATACTTATAAAACGTTAATATTAAGAGAATGAGAGACTGCATGTTATACAATATCTGCAATAACTTCATTTAAATTATGACAAAGACTTCCAGATAATATGCTCTTATAGAGTTTAAATCTCTATTTTTTTTCCTTCAAATGTTACCTGGCAACTTGTAAAGAATTTAACCCTACCCAAAGTAATGTCTGGCCTTTGCCCCTGACTCCTGGGACTCTTTCAGGCCCTGGAATACCCTACCTGACAAAAGTGTCTTCCTTTTTCTGGGGATTGTGGGCCACATTTGATAGTTTAATAATGTAATTTATGGTGGGGGCTTTGGGTCATGCAGTATCACAGGAGCTGGACCTCTAGAGGAGCTGGAGACTGAAATCGGCCACAAGAGTCGACAGACAGGTCTGTATGACTCAGCTCCAGTAAAAACTCTGGACATCAAGGCTCAGGCAAGCTTCCCTGGTTGGCAATGTTCTGTGTGTATTGCCACACATTGTTGTTAGGAAAGTTAGCACTGTCTACAACTCCACTGGGAAAGGACAACTGGAAGCTCCACATGTGGAAATTTCCTGGTGTCTGCCCCGTGCATCTCTTCCCTTGGCTGATTTTAATCTGTATTCTTTCACTGTAATTAACCATGAGTATAACTACTTCCAGTGAGTTCTGTGAGTCCTGTTAGCTAATTATCAACCTGAGTGTAGTCCTGGGGGACCCATGGACTTGCAATTGGTATCAGAAGTGAGTGTGGTCTTGGGGACTGTTCCCTAATTTTGTCCAACTTTAGCTAAACTAGAACACTAAAACATGGGGAAATTGGTGAAGTCCTCTCCTGTTGTAGACTGCATTCCCCAGAAAGCAGATTTTGGGACACTGAGATTTGGGTGCAGGTGATTTATTGGGGAATGCTCCAGGAACAACCTCTGTGAGGAAGCAAGGGAAGCAGGATTGGACAGAGGGAGGGGTTGAACTAATACAGTCATAATAGGAGGTCTCAGCCAATCCCATGGGAAGCCCTGGAGCTGGAATGACCTTTTAGAGTTGTCATGAACTGAGGTGGATGGACTAGGCCTTTACATGAACCCTCACCATTCTCTCCACCACAAACCAGTGATTCGATATGGGTTATACCCAGGGAGTATGTGTGATCTTTGGGGAGGCAGCAATCATTAGCCCAGGTTAAGGCCTGGGGAAGGACTCAACTGTGATCTTCAGCAGCCAACACTTCTAGCAGCTGGGAAAGTTAGTACCTCCAGCGCAAAGAGAGGATCTGATCTTGCACCAGATTATTCACTACACCTTCCTTTTTAATTTTCTCTGGGTTCTACGGAGCGACTGTCAGGGCCAGAGCCAACTTGACTGTCTCTCACTTTGTGAGATGAACATCATAAAACACGGTCTAGATGTGTCTCATTTGGAAAACCTCATAAAATTATGTGTCTCTACAAAATGAAATACTTGAGGAGAGACTGTTTCAATTCACCTCTCCACCCTTCCCTGGCAGAGGAAAGAGATGATGAAAATCTGTGGGAGCGAGGACAGAGAAAACAAAGTTAAAGCGATAAACACAAATTCTAGTGGAAGCATAATCACAAATGAATACAAGACATCACTGAAACTGTCATGCATGTTTGTGATGAAAATAGTTTAGAATTTTAGAAAAGTTCAAGTGCAGCAGATGCTGTCACTGCCCTACCCATATCCCCTCTGCCCATGCTGGAGGTTACTCCCAGAAAGTTCCTTACATAGCTTTCTGTGTCTACCCAAGTGTTCTCTGACCACTTTCACCATCACTTGAGGTGGTCCAGAAATACTACAGTGTTAATGCCTCAGGAATTAATGTGGGACAAAAATTGGGGGATACATACCCTAGCGTCCTTGCCCCACAGAGGAGTATTTATGAAGTATATCCTAAGGGATGTCCTATAGCGCCTACACTGTCCGCTAGTCTGATTAGAGATGTGCTGTGAGTATAAAATACATGCTGTAGTTCAAATACTTAGTATGAAAAATAGAAAGTAAATAATGTCATTGATATTTTATTTATTTATTTATGTTATTTTATTTTTTTTTTTATTTTTTTGAGACGGAGTCTCACTCTGTTGCCCACGCTGGAGTGCAGTGGCATGATCTCAGCCCACTGCAACCTCCGCCTCCTGGGTTCAAGCAATTCTCTGCCTCAGCCTCCCGAGTAGGTGGGATTACGGGCACCCGCCACCTCACCCAGTTAATTTTTTGTATTTTTAGTAGATGCGGGGTTTCACCATCTTGACCAGGCTGATCTTGAACTCCTGACCTCATGATCCACCCACCTCAGCCTCCCAAAGTTCTGGGATTACAGGAGTGAGCCACCGCGCCTGGCCGTCACTGATATTTTAAATACTGATTAAAAATATTATGGAAATAATATTTTAGATATATTGTGATAAATAAAATATATTATTATCATTATTTTCATCTGTTCCTTTTTATTTTATTTATTTATTTATGAGACAGAGTCTCATTCTGTCACCCAGGCTGGAGTGCAATGTCACAATCTTGGCTCACTGCAACCTCCATCTCCTGGGTTCAAGCGATTCTCCTGCCTCAGCCTCCTGAGTAGCTAGGACTACAGGCGTCTGCCACCACGCCCGGCTAATTTTTGCATTTTTAGTAGAGAAGAGGTTTCACCATATTGGCCAGGCTGGCCTCAAACTCCTGACCTCAGGTGATTCGCCCACTTCGGCCTCCCAAAGTGCAGGGATTACAGGCATGAGCCACCGTGCCCGGCCCTTTTTAGTTTTAAAAACGTAGCCAGAAAATTTTTAACTAGAAAATTTTTAATTACATTTAAAAACGTAGCTTGCATTTTATTTCTATTGAACAGCACTTTTCTGAACTGTCTCAGAAAATTCTGAGAAAAATTAAAGACAGTTGCCAAGAGGTGTAACCAGCTCATTAGCAAATCCTTTGTTGGTTTCCTCTCTTCTCTGTCTCACTTCCTCACTCCCTCATCATGCTTCCTGGGATCACTTACCAAATAAACTGCCTATACCCAAACCCTTGATTCAGGGTCCGCTTTGCATGGGAGGGTGGGAGTGAGGGGCAAAATAAAGACATCAAGTGTCCTTGTGACAAGGACTACTATTTTATAACCCGAACCCAGAAGATTCTTGGTGTTACTAGAGTTAGGATCCCTTCTTCCTTCCTCCCATCAAAAACCTCTCTTGACTCCCTAATGTACATAGGCTAAAGTCCATACAACTTAGCATAGCATATAATACCCTTTACCATCTGCTCAAGATATCCCTCACTTTGGAACTCACAGTCTTGCTACACTGCACATCTTTCATCTCTCCTTGCTCTTATACGTTCTTTCCTCCAAGCCTGAAATTTACTTTTCCTTCGTTTTTCCTCTTCCTCTTCTGCAAAACTCTTACTATATTTTAAAGCCCAGCTCAAATGTTAACTATTATGTTAGATGTTCCCCCAAAGTATCTAACCTCTTGGTATCTTACTTTTTGGGAATCACACAATTCCCTCATCCATGTTTTAAAGCATGGTAAGCCAAATTATAACTACCGGCTTTTGTCTATCTCCTACGTTCTACTTACTATGTGTTCCTAAGAGCAGTCTCTTTGTCCAGTAGTAAGCAGGGTCTCTGGCACAGAAAAGCTGCTAAATGAAATTTGGACTGAAGATTCTGATGGGCCTTATAACAGAACTTCTCAAAGGTTTCTGTAACTGAAGCCCTAACTGAAAGGGGTGGTGGGATGTGGAGTATGGAATGCATAGAATGGGAGTATTCACTACAAGATAAACTCATGCTAATCTCAAAAATCTCTATGAATTTTGGCCTCCCAAAGTGCTAGGATTACAGGCGCCAGCCACCGCGTCCAGCCAAATTTTGAATTTTGCCCCATAATCTATCGCTGTATTTTAGTATTAAAGATGTTTTAAATTGACACTAAGGAAACAAAACATGTGAATTCTTTTCTACTTATCTCATTAGCTAAGGGGCAGGCTGCTGCTGAGTTGAGTTTATTAATTCCAAACAGAATTGTGCTGAGCTCAAGTTAGCAAGAATTACCTGAAAGATTCAGTATGAGACAAACCCTTGCAATTTCTAGACAGACACAATATGTTGAACACCCAGATGCACATAAGCATGTGGATATAAATGGTAACTGCTTTGTTTCCCTCCGTTCCCCTGCCCTCCCCTCCCCTGCTCTCCTCTCCTCTCTTCTCTTTCCTTTTCTATTGTTCTCTTTTCTTTTCTTCTTCACATAAGGGAAATTCTCCAGGAGAGATACCCCAAAAATCTGCCAGGGAGAGAAGCTCCTTGAAACTTCGTTAGGTTGAGTTTTTTTTTTTTTTTTTTTGAGACTGAGTCTTGCTCTGTCACCCAGGCTGGAGTGCAATGGTGCAATCTCAGCTCACTGCAACCTCTGCCTCCCAGGTTCAAGCGATTCTCCTGCCTCAGCCTCCTGAGTAGCTGGGATTACAGACGCGCACCACCAGGCCTGGCTAATTTTGTATTTTTAGTAGAGACGGGGTTTCACCACGTTGGCCAGGCTGGTCTCAAACTCCTGACCTCAAGAGATCCACCTGCCTCAGCCTCCCAAAGTGCTGGGATTACAGGCGTGAGCCACCGTACCCGGCCTCTTTTTTTTATTTTTTTGAGACGGAGTCTCACTCTGTTGCCCACGCTGGAGTGCAGTGGCATGATCTCAGCCCACTGCAACCTCCGCCTCCTGGGTTCAAGCAATTCTCTGCCTCAGCCTCCCGAGTAGGTGGGATTACGGGCACCCGCCACCTCACCCAGTTAATTTTTTGTATTTTTAGTAGATGCGGGGTTTCACCATCTTGACCAGGCTGATCTTGAACTCCTGACCTCATGATCCACCCACCTCAGCCTCCCAAAGTTCTGGGATTACAGGAGTGAGCCACCGCGCCTGGCCGTCACTGATATTTTAAATACTGATTAAAAATATTATGGAAATAATATTTTAGATATATTGTGATAAATAAAATATATTATTATCATTATTTTCATCTGTTCCTTTTTATTTTATTTATTTATTTATGAGACAGAGTCTCATTCTCCCAGGCTGGAGTGCAATGGTGCAATCTCAGCTCACTGCAACCTCTGCCTCCCAGGTTCAAGCGATTCTCCTGCCTCAGCCTCCTGAGTAGCTGGGATTACAGACGCGCACCACCAGGCCTGGCTAATTTTGTATTTTTAGTAGAGACGGGGTTTCACCACGTTGGCCAGGCTGGTCTCAAACTCCTGACCTCAAGAGATTCACCTGCCTCAGCCTCCCAAAGTGCTAGGATTACAGGCGTGAGCCACTGCACCCGGCCTTATTTATATATGTTTGTAAGGATGGGGTCTCATTCTGTTGCCCAGGATGGAGTACAGGGCATAATCATAGCTCACTATAGCCTTAATCTTCTGGGTTCAAGTGGTTCTCACACCTCAGCCTCCCAAGTAGCTGAGACTACAGGTGTGCATCACCATGTAAAGTTTTTATTTTTATATTTATCAGTCCCGTGTTTTTTATTTCCCATTTTGGTTTTACTATATATATACACGTGTCATTTAAAATGTGCTTAATTTTATGTTTATATACATTTAGGGACAGATCCGATTTTGTGGGTCTTGAAGCTTACATAATTTGGGAAGCCTTCTTTAAGCAAAAGAATGTAAAATTAGTAATACAAAATTAGATAAGGGAATATATATTAATTTAGAGAAAATGCTCGCAGTAATTATAATGCCACAGGACAAGAGGAAAAGTGTGATAGAAGAGATATCAGAGTCAAAAGAAATAGTGGTCTTAATAGATTGTGGTTAATAATTTTTCCTCCGTGGATCCTGCTTTTGGTGTTACATTTGAAAATTCATCATTAATCCCAAGTTAATACAGATTTCTTACTTTTCTTTCTTTCTTTCTTTCTTTTTTCTTACCTTTTTTTCTAAAAATTTTATAGCTTTACATTTCACATTTTACATTTTATAGCTCTACATTTTAGGGCCAGGCATGGTGGCTCACACCTGTAATCCCAGCACTTTGGGAGGCTGAGGTGGGAGGATCACTTGAGTCCAGGAGTTTGAGACCAGTCTGGGCAACATAGTGGGAACTCATCTCTAGAAAAAATAAGGAAAATTAGCCCGACATGATGGCTTGTGCCTGTCGTCCCAATTACTCAGGAGGCGAAAGTGGGGAGAATTTCTTGAGCCCTGGAGGTCGAGGCTGCAGGGAACCAAGATCACGCCACTGCATTCCAGCCTGAGCAACTTAGTGAGATCCCATCTCAAAAAAAAAAAAAAAAAAAAACCCACCATTTTACATTTAGGTCTATAATCCATTTTGAGTTAATTTTTTAATAAATTGTAAGGTATGTGCCAAGGTTAATTTTTAAAATACGGATGTACAGTTGTTCCCACACTATTTAGTGAAAAGACTATCCTTGAATTTCCTTGGTCCTTTTGTCAAGTATCAGTTCCTTCTTTGTGTGGCTCTATTTCTGGGCTTTCCATTCTATTCAATTGATGTATTTGTCTATCCCTTTGCCAATACCAAGCTGTCTTAATTTCTGCAAATCTATAGTAAGTCTTGAAATAAGGTAGTGTGAATCCCCCAATTTTGCTCTTCTTTTCCAGGATTCTTTGGATATTCTAGTTCATTTGTCTTTCCATATACATTTTAGAATCAATTTGTTGATGTCTACAAAATAGTTTGCAGTGTGTTGGTTAGATTTACATTGACTTTAAGGATCAATAGAGTATAATTGATGTCTTAATATTGATTCTACCACCCCATGAACATGATATATCTCTTCACTATTTTCTATCTCCTTTGATTTATTAGTTTTTTTGAGTTTTTTGTTTGTCTGTTTTTTGGTTTTTGGTATATAGATCCTACATATATTTTATTAGATTTTATTTCTAAGTACTTCATTTTTTGGTTGCAATTGTAAATGTTATTTTTTTAACTCAAATTCCAATGTTCATTGCTGATATTTAGAAATATGATTGACTTTTGTATATTGCCCTTATAATCCTGTCTTTGTAAATATATTTATCAGTTCTAAAAGCTTTTTTTAGAGACTTTAAAATATTTTCTACATAGATAACCATGTCATTTTCAAACAGAGACAGTTTTATTTCTTTCTTTCTGTATGCCTTTTCAAGATATTCTTATTTTATTGCACTGGTGAGGCCTTCTGGTATGTAGTTTAATAGGAGTAGTGAGAGAAGATTCCCTTGCCTTGTTCTCTAGATGCTAGTTTCTTGTTGCCTTGTTTCTATCTTAGGGAGAAAGCAAATAGTTCCTCAATATTAAGTATAATGTCATCTGTAGGTATTTAATAGATGCCTTTTTACTAGGTTATGGAAGTTAACTTCCATTCCTAATTTGCCGAGAATTTTTAAAAAATCATGAATAGTTGTTGAATTTTGTCAAATACATTTTCCACATTCATTAGGGTGATTATATGGTTTTTAAATTTATTTTGGTTAAATACGGTGGATTATACTGGTTGATTGTTGAATGTTAAATCAGCCTTGAATTTCAAGAATAAACTCCACTTAGCCATGATGTAATCTTTTTTTTTTTTTTTTTTTTTGAGACGGAGTCTTGCTTTGTCGCCCAGGCTGGAATGTAGTGGCATGATCTTGGCTCACTGCAACCTCCACCTCCTGGGTTCAAGCAATTATCCTGTCTCAGCCTCCCGAGAAGCTGGGATTACAGGTGTCCACCACCACGCCCAGCTAATTTTTGTATTTTTAGTAGAGACGGGGTTTCACCATATTGTCCTGGCTGGTCTAGAACTCCTGACCTCAGGTGATCCACCCGCCTCGGCTTCCAAAAGTGCTGGGATTACAGGCATGAGCCACTGCTCCCAGCCTCTTCTTTTTATATATTGCAGAAGCTGATTACTAATTGTTAGGGATTGTTGTATCTATTTTTATTAGGGACGTTGGTTCATAGTTTTCTTTTCTTGTAATATGTTTATCTTGTTTTGGCATTAGGGTAATGCTGGCCCTATCAAGTGAATTGGAAATTGTACCTTTCTCTTCTATTTTCAGGAGGGGTTTGTGTAGAATTGTCATTATTTCTCCCTTAAATAGTTGGTAGCATTTGCCAGTGAAATCATCTGAGCCTGGTGATTCCTTTCTTGGAAGATTTTTAACTACAAAATTTCTTTAATAGATATAGGACCCTTCAGGTTATATATTTTTCTTCAATAATGTCTTATAGTTTATGGCTTTCAAGGAATTAATCAATTTCATCCAAGTTGTCTAATTTATGGGCATAGAGACATTCATAGTATTCTCTTACTATCTTTTTAATGTCTGTGTAGTCTCTAGTGAAATTCCCCACTGTCATTCCTGATATAGATAATTTGTGCCTTGTATTTTCTTGGTCAGTCTCACTTGAGGTTTATCAGTTTCATTATTCTTTAAAGAACCAGATTTTAGTTTCATGATTTTTCTTTATTGCTTTTCTGTTTTCAATTGGACATATTTTATTATTTCTATTTTTTTGTTTAATTTTATAGATTTCCCTCTAAACACTGACAAAGCCTCCCTCCTTGACCAAACTTTAACTGGGGTCCTCTGAGCCTTCTTCTCGGCTACACTATAACCTTTAAGCCTCCAAACTGTGTCTTTGCAGAAAACAGTTTAGCAAGCATTCTGCTAAGTTAGTTTAGTGAGAATCCCTTGATATCTGATCACTCTCAATATCTGGTCAAATTCCTCACCCTCCATCATGTCCCAGGTGATATATGATCCCCCTGGCCTGCCTTCAGCAAGAATCCTGTTAGGTCAGTTTAGCAAGAATTGCCCTACTCTTAGTAACTTTTTGTCCACCAACCCTCCATGCTGATCCTGGGCTATAAATTCCCACGTTTCCTTGTTGTATTCAGAAACCAGATCAGTTCTAAACTGAGATCTCTTTTTCCCTATTGCAATCGTTCCTGAATAAAATCTGCTTTTATTACGTTGGTGCAAAAGTAATTGTGGTTTTGGCCATTACTTTTAACACTGCTTTACTGGCCAGCTCTGATTCCCTTTAAGAGCACTGTTTTAGCTACATCCCACAGATGTATATGTTGTATTTTCATTTTTATTTAGTTGAAAATATTTTTTAATCTTCCATGAGTGTGTGGTTTAATATTCAAATATTTGGGAATGTATATCTTCTTGTTAATGATTTCTAGTTTAGTTCCATTATGGTCTGAGAACATACAATGTATGATTTCTATTATTTTCAATTTGTTGAGGCTGGTTTTATAGCCCAGAATATGGTTTTTCTTTGTGCACGTTCCATGTGCATTTGAACAGAAAGTATATTTTGCTGTTTCAGTTGGCCTGTTCTATACATGGCGATTAGGTCTAATTGTTTGATAGTACTGCTCAAATCTTCTATAGCCTGGCTATCACTTTTTTTCTCAGCTTGTCCTCTTCCTTAAAGCCAGATAGTTTGAATTTCTATCCCTGGGTCTGAGAGAGATTTGAAAGTTGGTATCAAGGACATGGAAGTTGCCTTCTTGACCGCAGAACAGGCCCACCTTGAAAGAGGTTCTGAGAAAACTACTGACTTTTGACTGCTTCTGGCATTATTAGTCAATGCCTCACATGCACTAGGTACACTGAAAATGTGCTGAATATGGTTGTTTGGTGAAAGTGTTCCTCTTAGGGTCAGTATTTGGTAACTATAATCTGGTAAGAAATGTGAGTTTGTTACTTTATTATGTCTTAGTTTAAAAATATGGAAAAGAAAAAAATGCAAAATATCAAGATCCTTTTGTAGGGTGGGGTGCAGTGCAGGCCATTTTGTTCCTTTTCTTTCTTTCTTTCTTTTTTTTTTTTTAACAAGTGCCTGACAAAGTTTGTTTCCAGATTTAGCCAGCAATAGATTCTTCAACGTTATTGCCTGATAGTAATCTTCTGAGACTTTGGCTTTCCAACATTATGTTATCAAATGTAGTGCTTTTCTGTTACACCCAAAAGACCACTGCTCTGGTTGTCTTGAAAGGTATCACAGCAATAGCTTCTCAGCTCAGTGCATTTAAGTGTGTGTACCAGCACTAGGAAGAAACAGTCTCTTGTGCCTTAAAATCTAGGCAAATCTGAAAATCTCTGTGGGGAATTGCATGAACATAGCATAGACATAATGGAAGGGATTTTCTTCGTTTTATTTTTAAAAGCCGGTTTACCCTAACAGTCAATCCAGGCTCTGATAACTAGTCAACTTTTTCATCACCAGTACCCAGATCCAAGCTACTATTATCTCTCACTTGAATTCCTGTAGCTTTCTAACCTGTCTCCCAGTTTCACCCTTGCCCCCCAACCCCCTAAAGCTTATTCTCCACACAGAAGTCAGGTGATTTGATGTCATTCTTCTGCTCGAAACTTGCCAGTGATTTCCCATCTCGGAGTAAAACCCAAAGATTTTATTATGATCCTCAAGGGCCTGCATGGTCTGATCCCGTGATAACTCTTTGACCTAATCTCCTACCACTGTCTCCCTCAAACTCTTCATTCCAGACTCATTGGCATTTTTGCCATTCCTTGAACTCATCGCACACACTGTTACCTCATGACCTTTGCACTTGTAATTCCCTCTGTTAAGAAAGCTCTTTTCTTAGATGTCCACTTGTTTCATTCTTCATTTTCTTTAGATATCTGTTCAAAAGTTACTTTATTAAAAGGGCCTTTTTAAAAAATTTTACTTTAAGTTCTGGGATACATGTGCAGAACGTGCCAGTTTGTTATATAAGTACACATGTGCCATGGTGGTTTACTGCACCTATCAACCCATCATCTAGGTTTTAAGCCCCACATGCATTAGGTATTTGTCCTAATGCTCTCCCTCTCCTTGCCCCGCAGCGCCCCACAGGCCCTGGTGTGATGTTCCCCTCCTTGTGTCCATGTGTTCTCATTGTTCAACTTCCACTTATGAGTGAGAACATGTGATGTTTGGTTTTCTGTTCCTGTGTCAGTTTGCTTCCAGCTTTAGATGACTTGCAGCTTCATCCATGTCCCTGCAAAGGACATGAACTCATTCTCTTTTATGACTGCATAAAATGAGTTCATTCTTTTTTATGGCTGCATTCTTTTTTATGGCTGCATAATATTCCAAGGTATATATGTGCCACATTTTCTTTATCCAGTCTATCATTGATGGGCATTTGGGTTGGTTCCAAGTCTTTGCTATTGTAAATAGTGCTACAATAAACATATACCCAAAGGATTATAAATCATTCTACTATAAACCTGTGTATTTTTTTTTTATCTGCTGGCAACAATCAGGGTCTTTTGGAATTTTTTTTTTTCTTTTGAGATGGAGTCTTACTCTATTGCCAGGTTGGAGTGGAGTGGCGTGATCTTGGCTCACTACAACTTCCGACTCTCGGGTTCAAGCGATTCTCCTGCCTCAGCCTCCTGAGTGGCTGGGATTACAGGGATGCCCCACCACGCCCAGCTAAGTTTTGGATTTTTAGTACAGATGGGGTTTCATCATGTTGGCCGGAAAGGTCTCGATCTCCTGACCTCATGATCTGCCTGCCTCAGCCTCCCAAAGTGCTGAAATTACAGGCATGAGCCACCACGCCAGGCCGTCTTTTGGAATTTTTAACTGATCTGACCAAACCAACAGAAGAGCTGGTACTGCTATTAATATTAAGCAGGATAGTATACTAAGGAAAGTTGAAGAGTTTTAAAAAATCATATTGTTCCTCCTTGGTGATTGCAAATCTGTATATCAACATACATAATAGAATGTTTTCCCTCCATTTCTTACTAGTCTAGGCCAATGGCAAGAATGATATAGTGGTGTGGATATCCAGGATTTAAGGTCTCGTTTATCATTATTGACTCATACAGCTGTAATACAAGGGCAATCAGTAGGTGTAGTGCTTCAACATCTCTATTTAAAAACTGAAAACTATGGAGATTTGTATTAATACTACAAAAAATAACTTGGTAGATTTACTCCCTGAATGCTCTGTTTGCATGAATGTTGCTAATGGGAACAGAAATGCATTAAATATGGACTTGCAGGTGTTGTCTCATGGGATTGGTAATTAATTCACACAATAAAGCACTAACATACCTTTTCATGGGTAATTACAATACTGAATCACCAATGAAGCCTAGTAATATTTTAAATCTTTTAAGTTACAACCAGATGTGCAAGCTTTGGAATAATTCCTCTCAGTTTCTTACCAACAAATGCATGTTGTTTGCTTTATTAATTTCAATTGAATATTTTTAGTCTAAAATGGAAAGAAGTTGAGTGGCAATAAAATGGTATCCATAAAAATAAGCCACTGCTCATTTTACATTTTTAAGTTAGTGTATGGTCATCATAAAGCCTGAGCTACTCAGACTCATAACTTCTCTATTACACTGAACATCTGAAATTTAGCAGTGAAAAGACCCTAAAAAGCAAATACAGGGTTTTCCCCTTAGAAAACTGCAAAAAAATAACCTTTTGGGGTGTTTCCACACAATAATTTCCCTTTTAGTTGGGGGAGCCATTTCCCAAGTCTGCCCTCTCTTTCAATGAACATTTACTCAGCCTTTGGCCACCCATGAAAGATCATTACAATTCTTTCCCTCTCCCACCCATTGAATTTTATGAGCCCCCATCCTGTTAAGATGGTGTCACTTGACATCACAGAGATGGATTTGAATATTTTGGATAAATCTTGCACAGCTGTTTTCAAAGTAGTCATTGTAACTCTTTACCAGGTCACAAAATCAACATTTAATCATTAAACAACCATTAAAATGTGAAATAGAATATACCAAAGTGCATAGTATGTAGTAAAGATAAATATGATTTCAAGAGGGTTTTGTATGTATGTATCTATATGTAGGTATACACATATATATATGCATGTATGTATGTAGCTATATGTATATAGCTATGTGTATAACATACATATAGCTACATACATACATACATGCATACAAGTATGTGTCTGCTAGGTCACCATGCATTTAGTGCATATTTCTTCCTATTAGTTCCGGTCAAAAAGTTTAAAATCATTGCTCTAGAGTAGTTTTCCACACAATGTGGTCTGGGATGCTTCTTTAAAACAGATAGCTGGGCTCCATGTCAGACCTTTTAAGCAGTTCATTTGAACTGTGGTTCAAAGAGTCCTCACCTAATCTGATAAACTAACTTTTGTTAAAGTGCTAATGAGAAAGGGCTATACTCCAGAACAATTAAATCAGAGTTCCTGGAGCCTTCTCTACAAGATTTCAATGTGCATCCAGGATTGAAAACCACTGGACTCTACAGTGGTCTTTGGAAACAGATATTGGAGTTACAAGTCAAGTGGGAAAGAAATAGTAGAATTTGCCTGTGCTGCTTATCTCACTCCATCTATGCCAGTGGTTCTTAGACCTTAGTGTTCATCAGGGTCACCTGGAGGGCTTCTTAAAACAGATTTCTTCACCCCACCCCCACAGTTGTTGATTCCATTAGTTTAGACTGGGGCCCAAGAATTTGCATATCTAACAAATTCCCATGTGATGCTGATTCTGCCAGTCTGAAGACTACATTTTGAGAACCACTGATCTATAAAGAACCAGCTATATCCAGTTGAAAAGGGTACTTTCAGACATAATGTTAACTACAACCAACTAGGATTAACTCTAAATAGCAAGGCTGGTTAAATGCTTGAAAAGTAATGTAGTCTATCACATTAACTGGCTAAAGAAGAAAAGTTAAATGATTATATCAACAAATGCAGAAAAAGCTTTTGACAAAATCCAACATCCATGTATACAAAAACTCTCAGCAAATTTCTTAAGGCAGATATTTAGGTTGTTGATTTGAGATATTTCTTCTTTTATAGTGTAAGGGTTTACAGCTAAAAATTTCCCTCTGAACACATATTTGCTGCCCATGAGTTGTTTTTTCATGTTTTGATTTTAATTCATATCACTTTATTTTCTAATTTTCCTTGTGTTTTCTTCTTGACCCATTGGCTATTAAGGATTATTTTTGTTTCATTTCCTCATATTTGCTAACTTCCCAACTTTTCTTGTTATTGATTTCTAATTTCATTCCATTATGGTCAGAAAACATACTTTGTGTGATTACAACCATTTTAAACACATTAACACTTGTTTTATGGCCTAATATATCATCTATCCTGGAAAACATTCCATGTGCACTTCAGAGGAATATGTATTCTGCCATAGTTGGGTAGAATGTTCTATGATGTCTGTCAGGTCTAGTTGGTTTGTAGTGTTGTTAAGTTTTCTATTTTTTCTGCTGATCTTCTGTCTGGTTGTTCTATCCATCATTAAAAGTAGAGTGGTGGAGTCTCCAACTATTAATGTTGATTTGCTAACTTCTCCCTTCAATTCTGTCAGTTTTTACTTTTGTAATTTGAGGGCTCTGTTGTTAGAACCCTCAAAATTCAGCATATAAGTTTATAATTTTTATATCTTGAGTTGATCCTTTTGCCATTATACTATGTCCTCCTTTTTCTCTACTAACAATTTTGCTTTAAAATCTATTTTGTCTGATATTAGTATGGCCACTTCAGCTCTTTTTTGCTTATTATTTATATGGAATATTTTGTTCTTTCCTTTTATTTTCAACCTTTTTGTATCTTTAAAGTATATATTTTGTATGCAGCATATAGTTGGATGATGTTTTAAAAGCCAGTTCTGCCAATTTATGTCTTTTAATTGGAAAATTTAATATATTTATTTCTAATGTAATGAATAATAAAATAGAATTATGTCTATAATTTTGCTATTTGTTTTCAATGTCTTGTGTTTTTTGTATTCCTCAGTTTCTCCATTACTATCTTCTTTTGTGTTACATAGAGAGATATAGTACCATTTTAATTCATTTGTCATTTCTTTTCCTATATATTTTTGAGTAATGTTTAGTTGTTACCCTGAGTGTTATCAATAATATCTTAATTCATAATAATCTAGTTCAGATTAATATCAACTTTAATTTCAATAGTATACAAAACTTTGCTCTTAAATAGCATCATCCTGCCCTCCTTATGTTGTTTTTCTAACAAATTACACAAATTACGTCTTTATACATTGTGTGCCCATCAGCTTACATTTATATGTATTGCATTATGAGTTGTCTTTTGAATCATATATGGGAAACAAAGTTATGACAAAGAACATGTTTATACTGTCTTTTATATTCACCTATGTAATTACCTTAACTAGTGTTCTTTCTTTTTTTTTTTTTTTGGAAAATTGCTATTTATTTGACAAAAAAGTTTTTGGATTTAATAAAGAATTGGCAATAACTGGCACGTGCATTAACTCAAAATGTTTTCACTAAGCACCAAATAGAATAGTCCCCAATCTCTTCACCGAGAACCCCTTTGAAAGAATGCCTAAAACTTAATCAGTTTATTTAGGTTTTTAATCAAGAAATCCATTAGCAACAATCTTCCTTAATGGAAAATATCTCACCTCCCATAATGTAAAACAAAAATTATACAAGCAAACAAAACTCAAAACAGAAAGAAATGATCAGAGCAAGCTTCAGCCCCTCATAGCTCACCTCTGCCCCAACTGTCACACTGCTGAGAACAGGGTCTACCTCATTACTTAAACTAATTCATTACTGCAGAACATAACAACTTTTAGCATATCACAGCTTCCGCTACAGCCCTCCCTGTCAAAAAAGTAAATAAACAGCACACAAAATATAAACTTATGCCAAATAAAAGTCAGCATCAACCTAAGGATCCTACTGTCATATTGCTACACTAACCCAGGATATTTTAATCCTCTTCAGACCTATTTATAAAAAATCCTCATTTTGAGAGCTCTGGAAGCATTACAAATATTGTTGCATTAGATTCCTTTTCTTGAGGTAGTTTGAAGTCTTGAAACAGAGCAAATTTATATATTTTTCTATACTACCAGTGAAGGGTAACTGTCATCCCTAAGAGGCCTACAAGAAAAATCCTCATCCCCTGATTCTCAGGCTATTACAAATTTTCCCTCAGATCAAACAAACAATGGGAAACACACATGAAAAGACAATAAGTCATACAAAAACTTAAAAACAAGCACAACCACCATAAAAAAGAATCCGTACCATCACACTAACACTCTAAACTTTGCTAGACAAAAAAAAAAATTTACTTGGTTTACCTAAGCTATAGGCATTTTATAGAGTACTCAAGGAATTAACAGCTTGTAACAGTAGTGGAAAAATTTTTGGTGGGGAGCAGAAAACTAAAATCAACTCCTTCTCTGGCAAAGACTTCTTCCCAAATGCCAAGTCCACAAGAAGGGATGTACGGCAAACCTTGCACACCAGGCCTCTCTCAGGCCGACAGCCTTTGCCCTTTGCTCAGGTTGACTTCAGAGGTGCAGGGATACTGGCAGATGCCTGCTCAAGGTAGACCAAGGAGCCCTGAGGGATGTCGGCTGGCTTTTTGTGCTGCATGTTGATGTTCTTTAGCACCTGCTACCTTTCTCAAATGCTTCTGAATCAGTGCATCTTTTTTTTTTTTTTTTTTTTTGCGTAAGAATATCACTATTTGTTTTCCCTCAGGTAATTTTTCTATGGCTTCAACATTTTCTCTTCAAAATCAGAAGAAAAATATCCCAAAGTTTAGAACTGGATCACTTGGCCCTTTCTCTTCTTATCTCCTCCTAGTTCAAAATGCTTGCATCTCTTAATGGCCAGCATCCTCTTGGATCTGCAGTTAGGCTCAACACATTCCAGCCTTAGCACAATCTTCTTTGTGGTCTTAGCCTTCTTCTGGAAAATTGGCTTTGTCTGCCCACCACAGCCACTCTGCTTCCGATCATAGCGCCTCTTTCCCTGGGCATACAAAGAATCCTTGCCCTTCTTATACTGTGTCACTTTGTGAGGCTGATGCTTGCCACACTTCTTACAGAAGGTTCTTCGGGTTTTAAGCACGTTGACCATCTTTGCAGCAGGGCTGTTGTCTATATGATGAAAAGGAGAAACGACGTCCGACACCCTCGCGTAGCACAGCTCTCGCCTAACCTGAATCAGTGCATCTTAATGCTGTAATTCATTCCTTAGTTCTGAGATATCCTCTTTGATAACTTGCTCTGGTTTCTGGACAGATAATTGCAATCTTTTTCAGGAAAACAAAAAACAAAAAACATTGTCTCTCTTGCAGTATCCAGAAACTTCTGGATACGCTGATTAACACCAGTTCGAATTTCTTCCTGATCAGTGCCATTGACATAGTCCTGACTCACCAGAGAAACAAAGCAAGCCTTGAAAGATGAATCCAAGTCATCCACCAAAGTACTATTAGAAGGGCTTGGAGCACCTGAGAAGTGAAGCCTGGCCTAGGAGGCCTGTCAGGGGTGATTGGGCCCCTGGTGGCTGCCCAGATAACATACTCCCTAGTGGAGTCTCCTGTCTGGAATGACAGGGCCTTTATTTCTTCAAGTAAATTAGGTATAAATTCTAGGTATTGTCTAGCGTCCTTTCAGAAGTTCCCTTTGCATTTCTTCTTCTTCCTCTTCTTCTTCTTCTTTTTTCTTTTTTAGAGACAAGGTGTCACTATGTTGCCCAAACTGGTTTCTAGCTCCCGAGCTCAAGCGATCCTCCCACCTCAGCCACCCAAACGGCTGGGATTACAGGAGTGAGCCACATGCCTGGCCAGCATTTCTTTAGTGCAGGTTTACTAGTGGCAAACTCTCAGTTTTTATTTATCTGGGACTGTCTGAATTACTCCTACGTTTTTTAATTATGGTTTTACTATAAATAGAAATTTTGGTTTATGGTTTTTCTTTCAGTGCTTTGAATATGTCAGTCCACTGTTTTGTGGCCTCTATGGTTTCTGATGAGTTCATCTTATTGAGGATCACTTGTATGTGATGAGTGGTTGCTCTCTCGCTCCTTTCAAGATTATCTCTTTTCTCTGGCTTTCAATAGTTTAATTATAATGTTTGTAGGTGTGGGTCTCTTTGAGCTTATCCCACTTGAAGTTTGTTGACTTCTTGGATGCACAGATTAATGTTTTAAAACCAATTTGAAAAGCTCGGGGCCATTATTTATTCAAACATGTTTCTATTTCTTTCTCTTTCTTCTTTCCTCCTGGCCCTCCCATTATGCATATATTGGTATGCTTCGTGGTATCCCACATCACAGAGCAGATCTCTGAGACTCTGCTCATTTTTCTTCATTTTTTTTTTTTCAATCACTACACCTCAGAACAGATCATCTTCATTGGTCTCTCTCTTTCTTTTTTTTAATTCCCAACTTTTATTTTAAGTTCAGGGGTACATGTGCAGGATGTGCAGGTTTGTTACATAGGTAAACTTGTACCATGGTGGTTTGATGCACAGATCAGCCCATCACCCAGGTATGAAGCCCAGCATCCATTAGCTATTCTTCCTGATGCTCTCCCTCCCCCGATTCCCCACCCTCCAACAGGCCCCAGTTTGTGTTGTTCCCCCCATGTGTCCATGTGTTCTCATCATTCAGCTTCCACTTATAAGTGAGAACACGCAGTATTTGGTTTTCTGTTTCTGCATTGGTTTGCTAAGGATAATGTAATCACACTTTATGTTCTTTGATTGTTTCTTCTGCCTGCTCAAATCTGCTATTGGCTCCCCTGGTGATTATTTCCTGTCAGTTATTGTCATTTTTAAGCTCCAGAATTTCTATTTGGTTTCTTTTTATTATTCCTGACTCTTTTTGTTTTCTATTTGGTGAGACATCTTTCTCATATTTTCCTTTAGTTCTTCAGGCATATTTTCCTTTGGCTCTTTGAAAATATTTAAAATAGCCATTTTAAAGTCTACCTAGTAAGTCCAATGTCTGGATTGCCTTAGTGACAGCTTCTACTGATTGCTTATTTTCCTGTGTGGGCCATACTTCCTTGTTTCTTTGCACATCTTCTAATTTTTTTGTTGAAAACTGGACATTTAAAAAAAAAAAAAAAAAAGGCCGGGCGCGGTGGCTCAAGCCTGTAATCCCAGCACTTTGGGAGGCCGAGGCTGGTGGATCACGAGATCAGGAGACCGAGACCATCCTGGTGAACACGGTGAAACCCCGTCTCTACTAAAAAAAAAAATACAAAAAACTAGCCGGGCGAGGTGGCGGGCGCCTGTAGTCCCAGCTACTCGGGAGGCTAAGGCAGGAGAATGGCGTAAACCCGGGAGGCGGAGCTTGCAGTGAGCTGAGATCCGGCCACTGCACTCCAGCCTGGGCCACAGAGCGAGACTCTGTCTCAAAAAAAAAAAAAAAAAAAAAAAAAAAAGAAAACTGGACATTTCAAAGAATATAATGTGACAGCTCTGAAAATCAGTCGCTTACCCTCCCAGAGTTTCTCATTGCTGCTTTAAGTAGTTGTTTAATTACTTTTATGAAGAAATGTTGTAAATTCTTTATCTTTGCATTCGTGGCACTAAAGTTTCCACTTACTTAGCTTAGCGGTCAGATAATGATTAGTCAGCATTTTTCTTAAATGCCTGGAACCAAAAAGTCTTCAAGTCTTCCAGTCATAGGGGCTCTGTATGTGCATGTGCTGGGGCGTGCCTTCAACACTCTACCAGTCAGTTTACAACTCTGTTTTAGCCTTCACTTCCTGCTTGTGCAGAGCCTTATGTTCAGTCAGAGGTGAACGATTATAGTCATTGTTTTTCTTGAGCTTCTGAAAAGCCCTACACACATTTGTGACCTTTTAGATTCCCAAGAATATGTTGAAACTTTTCAAAACCCCGACAAACATCTGATTCCTCAGCTTTTTCTTTTAAGCTTTCTGACTACTTTATTGTTTGCCTTAACTGCTATCCATCACTTCAGGCAACTGTGAGGTTAAAACATTTGAGAAATGCCCCTCCACCATCTGGGTAGAAATGTTTAGCATTAGGAGAGTTTCAGTGAGCTCTAATAATGACAAGCCTTTCAAGTGGTATCTTCCAAGGAGCCGTTTGGTAGTGATTCCTATTTTTGAGTGGAGCTGTGAAAGATCTCCAGCTCTGCTCTACTTTCTCTAGTACTGGGAAGGCAGGCTGTTATTTTTCATGGTGGTGTGGAGCATGGAAACAGATGATAGGACTAGTGTAAGTGTAAATGCCGTGAAGCTTACTGTTCTTATTGAGATGCAGCTGTTTTTCTTGACTAAACACTTCCCATGTTGTTAAAGCCATTGCTTAGTTTCCAGAGAACTGAAAAAGTTGATTTTAACAATTTTGGTTAGTTTTCGCATTGCTTTTCTGAAGGAGCAACATTTCAGAGTTCCTTACTCCAAAATGTTCACTGATGTTATCCCCTCGTTGTTTTTTGAGACTTCATCTTATAACGGAAAATCATTTATTTTTAAAGCCGTGAATAAGTTACCTATTTGTACTTCTTATTTGTCTGTTTTGGTAACCCAGCTGTGGGCTGGAATGTCTTTGTCAATGAAAATCTTTATTTTAGAAGCCAAACACGATAAGCCAGATTATTATTCTTTTAAATATTCTCACTGAATAAGAAACAAAATTAAGAAAAATTGTAAAGTATGAATCACCATTTCTAGAACCACATATACAAAGAATCATAAATATACACAATGTTTTAAAGAAGGTAAGTTATATAGTTAAAAAAAAAGAAAAGAAATTCTGCCGTGAAGAATTTACATTCTATATAGTGCTGAAATTGCAACACATAAGCTATATTCCAAGTAAAAATTAAGACTGACACAACAGTGAACCAAACTGTATTTCACCTTTCTTTGAAGATGCTGTAAGTTTAGAATAATGTATCAACTTTCCTTAACGTGGACTTCTTCTTATTACTTTTTAAAGTTAATCTGAAACGTACCAGTTTTGTTCTTCATCTGAGTTTTAGACTACTTCCACATTCTGTATATTCTTCCTAAAGGAAATTATAAAAACTTTCATGAAAATTTACCCGCAATAGGTTTATAAAGAAACTAATTAAAATGCAATTGAAATTTGAGTTATTTTTAAACATAAACTATCTATGAATTTCTCACAAAGTGTTTACGTAATGGCATAATCATGAACAGATCAAAAGTGAGAGGTGGGTTTGATTTCAAAATCTTGTATAGTTTGTCAGAATATGGAAATGTGTGCGTTTGTGTGTGTGTGTATGTGTTTTAAAAGACGGCTGCTTGCCTTATTTGGTATTTCAGCATACTTTGTATTTCCAATTAACAGTAAAGGAAGAGTTGGCTTAAAATTGATCAGATTAGTGGCATATGGGTGGGATTCTGGCAGCATCCAAATATTCACATGAGAAATAAATGCAAACCCTGGAGGGAAATATGCCTTCTTGCATGGAGAACTTGGCCACATGTCATAGCTAGAACCTGTGAGAGACAAAATGTACAGGATGCACTGCATTTGTATCCTCTGTACTTTTAGCATTGCCACAACGTGATTCTTTCTGTGCAAAATGGTGACAGGAATTCCACTGCCAATGTGTAGATATCAGATGATAATAGAAGCTCTGAGGACAATCCCCGAGTCTTTTATCCTCAGATTTTAGCGCCAGACATTGTCTTCGTATGTCAGTTTGGGGAATCTAGAAGTTTTATTCTAGCCTATTTGGTAAATAGGTGTTTTACTTCATGGAAGAAACAGAGGAAGTGTTCTGATTATGATGATTAAAAAATTCCAAAATGTACTGGGCCCTCCTGCATGCAAAGCAAGTCATTAAGTCATCATACAGTGAGTTAACATTCACAGCCATAGTCCTCCAGACACTTCAAGTATGAAGTAGACAGCATTGCCATGGTTACGCACAAAGGAGATCTGCACAAAGCAAGCCCATTGCATGGCATTATGTGCATACTGTGGGGTAGTGCAGAAGGCAATTAGGAGGCTGTATGTTGAGAGGATGTGGGAATATGAAAATATGCCTTGTCATAGAATTGTGCTGGCTTTCTAACTCAGTGTATGAGCTCTGATGCAGTCTCATTTCTTAATGGTTCAAGGTATAATTAAGCTGAATTCTGATTATACAGAGACTCAGAATCATTCACTTATTCAAGTATCAAATATTAATTGAGTACCCACCATGTGCCAGGAATGGTTCATGGTGAAACCACTGGGCATGGGGAAAACAGAGCTGACAAAGCATTTCCCTCCCAGTGAATGCTACATTTAAAAGTTCTCTTCACATTACAAGAAGCAGGTTATGCAGGTGCAATTTGTAATTGAAGAATAATAGAATTCATTTATTAATGCATACTAGTATGTTGCTCCTCTTCTACCCTGTCAACATGGACCTTGAAGGATGCATAGCATTTAGATAGATAGACAGGGAAAGCCTTCCTTATGAGAGGAACAGCACGAGTAAAGGCATAAAGGCAGGACTAAATAGAAAACAGTGAGGAACGCAGATTCCTTAAAACAAAGTAAGTGGAAGGTCTTGGCTCTCTGATAAGTAAATGGGCTGTTTCTTGCAGAAATTTAATTCGTTTAAATGAGAAATAAAATGCAACCATAAAATTGTCACATTCTACCAGTAGACCTCTTCTCCAGGAATGTAGTCCAACATTTTTATCAAACCAGACATTGTTTGACATATAAAAGGACTTTGGGCTGGGTGCAGTGGTTCATGCCTGTAATCCCAGCACTTTGGGAGACCAAGGAGGGCAGATCACTTAGGGTCAGGAGTTCGAGACCAGCCTGGCCAACATGGTGACACTCCATCTTTACTAAAAATACAAAATTTACCCAGCCATGGTGTTGTGCACCTGTCATTCCAGCTACTCAGGAGGCAGGAGAATGGCTTGAACCTGGGATGCAGTGGCTGCAGTGAGCCGAGATCATGCCACTGCTCTCCAGCCTGGGTGGCAGAGTGAGACTCCATTTAAAAAAAAAAATAGCTCTTTGGAATTTTAAAGTGCTCTTACAAATGTCTTATTTATTCTTATCTTCCTTACCTAACCTATCAGAGGAAGCAAAAATGAGAGAAGGAAGAAAACTGGTGTGTTGATCAGTTTTCTTGGTGGTGGCTTTATCTTCTTGAATCTGGAATATCGTCTGATGGTTTTTTTTTTCTTCTCTTTTCTTCTTTCATTTTTTCCTTTTCTTTTCCTATCTATTCATTCAACAGATATTTAATGAGTGCCTTTTTTTTTTGGTCAGGTGTATTCTCTATGCTTAGGACATGGCAGTAAACAAAATAGACAAATATTCCTGCCGTCACGCAGCTTACATTGTAGTAAGGGGAGAAAAATAGTTTATTAGATGATGATACATGCCATGGAGATAAATTCAGCAGGGAAGAGAGTAGGAAGTGTGTATGTGGGGTGGGGAACGGAGCTTTAACTTTGATGAGTTGGCCACATTGAGGTGACATTTCAGCAAACATTTGAAGAAGTGATCCATTTAGATATCTGGAAGAAGGGTGTTCTAGGCAGAGGGAACAGTTAGTGCAAAGACGCTGAGGCAGGATTATGACTGGCAAGTTCAAGGAACAGCAGATTAGGCAATGTACCTAGTAACAGCAGAAGTAAGAGAGGGAGAGAGTTGAAGGGAAAGAGTTGTATTGTGTGTGTGTGTATGTGTGCATGTGTGTAAACTTTGTGTTGGTGGAAAGGGGTGCAGATGGTACAGGGCCTTACATGCTTTTACTCTGAGTGAGATGGGAAGCCACTGTTCATTGTGGTTTTGACATGGGTCTGTTTGCTAATGCAACCCACAAAAAAGATTAACAGGCTATAAGTGCTAATAAGGTAAACAGAAATATTAATACATCAGTGATGTGGGTGGAATATGAAGCTTTGATTTGAATTCAGTGCATTAATATCTATTTGAAACCTGTAAAAATCAGAGGAAGGACCCTGATCTACTACTTTGTGATGAATCTATCCATCTCTCAACTCTACTAAAGATAGAATGGTATCTGATGGATATTCATGACTGACGATCTATGACTCTTCTAAATGTAAAGGGATGTAGGAGGAGACCACCAACATGGTTCCTCCTCAAGAGTTTCCATAAATGTCTTCATCCTCATTTACTCCCTACTCTATTACTAGTCAGGTGATCTAAAAACTTTGCCTCTCCCCTATACAAGGCATGCAGACTCCACAAGAGAAGGGGCTTTGTCTATTCATGATCCACAAGGTATTTCAGAGGCACAAAGAATCCTTGACCAAAGGAGTTTGTTGGGTGAATTTAGAAATTAAAAAGGTAACTTCTCAAATATAATAGCTGAGAATTCCTAATCCATCGGGAGTCATATTTTAATGCACCTTCAGGATGCCTTCTTTCATCAATAAATGACTACTGAACAGTAGTGGTGTACAGAGGGTTGGGTGGTGGAAAGCAATATGATCTGGATGCAAGCAGTAATGGAGTATATTGTCTGTTGAGAATACAAAAACAATAAAATCAACTACCACAATCTTATGTTTATTATTACCATGAGCCAGTAAGTCTAAACTATATCAGTAATAATATAATCTCCCTGTGCAATATTTTGTTTAAGTCCTAAACAATAACTAAATTATTCATGAGTTTTTTTTATTGTGATAAAATATAGGAAGGAGGAGCCAAGATGGCCCACTAGACACAGCCAGGAGGAGCATCTCCCAGCGAGAGACCAGGACATCAGGAACACTGACACACGCTGAGCAGATATTCAGAGGGAAGGCATTGAGAGTGGACAGAAGTTCGCAGGTGTTGGCTTGAAAGGGGAGGAAGCTGGGAAGGCTGCACATTGCTGCTAAGTACCAAAACTCCTTCCTGGGTCCCAGGGACCCCTGGGGAAGGGATGAGTTGAACAGGTAGGAAATGGCTTGCTTTTGCCATGGACGACTTTTGGAATTCTAGCAGCAGGAAATCCCACGAGCCACACGGACACTTGAGCTCATAGGAGGAGCTGCTTAGAGAGGTGGCAGGGGCAAGACTCCAGCCTGTATGGAGCCCAGAGCATTTGGTGCAGGAACATCTGCAGTGGAGCATGGCCAGGAACACCCCTTCCCCAAGTTTCTCTGTGCTCCTCTAGGAGACTTTAGCCTTAAGGTGACTGTCAGACCTGGGCAAAGCTGGGTGGTCCTGCCTGTGGGACAAGGCCAGTCCCATCTGAGTGCCCCACTGTCTGCTGGCCTCTCCTGGGATCCCAGTCTGGCCACACCCACTTGCAGCCACATGCCCAACCAGACTGCTTCCCAGGGGCCCTCGTCCTAGCTTCTTTGCTGGAAGACCATGCCTGACCATTGGAGAGTTCCAGCAGACCAGCCCCCACTGACATGCACCAGCCCACACACAGGATCCCTGCACCTTGGCCTTCCCCCAGTGCTTTGCCAGCATGCACTCACCCATGGCCTCCCACCAGCACGTACCTCTCTGCACCACCACTGCCAGTGCAAGCACACCACAATGTCCCCCTGCCTGCTGACACACAGACACCCCACCAAACCATCACTGCCAGCACAAATGCACACACAAACACTGGCAACCCCACCCCAATCATGCCACAGCTGCCACCCATGTGAACACACACAGAGATGCCAGCAACTCCACTCCCACCAGCGCCCCACCCCTGCTGCTGCTACTGCTGCAGCAAGTGTGTGCAAGAACAATGCCTTGCTCTCCCCTATGCCCTGCACCAGCTAAAGTGCATGAACCCTACCATGTTGCCACAGCTACTGGCACACACAAGCAAGCATGGATCCTGCTGCCACCACCCAGACAAAGTGCTTTGACTGGCACCACCCACAATGTTGTGGCCAGTGGACCAGGAACACCTTGGCCCCTCCAGCACAGCAGATTCCTAACCTCAAAGAGCCAGAGAACAAAGCCAAGGGCCTCAAATCAGAACCCTAGAGTTAGAGCATGCAGATCAGGGGTGCTGACCTAAGACTTGGCCCCCTAAATCTTCTAGAAATGAAGTCAGTTAGGTGAACCCACCTTATACCACAATAAGATCCCCCAAGGACATCAAAGAAGATAAAAGCAAAAAAACTCCATCCAAAGGACAGCAATTTCAAAGACTGAGGGAACGTCAGCCCACACAGATGAGAAAGAACTACCAAAAGAACTCTGGCAGCTCAAAACTCCAGAGTGTCTTCTTACCTTCAAATGACCACACTAGCCCCCCAGCAATGGTTCTTAACCAGGCTGAAATGATTGAAATGACAGACAGAATTCAGAATGTTGAATAGGAAGGAAGATCATCAACATTCAGCAGAAAGTTGAAACCCAACCCAAGGAAATTAAGGAATACGATAAAACAATACAGGAGCTGAAAGACGAAATGGCCATTTTAAGAAAGAACCAAACTGATATGATAGAGTCGAAAAACTTACTTCAAAAATTTCATAATACAATTGCAAGTGTTAACAGCAGAATAGACCAAGCTGAGGAAAGAATCTCAGAGGCCAAAGACCAGTTCTCTGAATTAACTCAGTCAGACAAAAATTAGGAAATATAATAATAAAGAATGAACAAAATCTTGGAGAAATATGGGATTATGTAGAGAGACCAAACGTATGACTCACTGACATCCCTGAAAAAGAGGGAGAGGAAGCAATTTGGAAAACATATTCTCCAAAGATGACATGAAAGAAAAAATATTAAAGGCAGCTAGAGAGAAGGACAGGCTACCTACAAAGGGAACTGTATTGGGCTAACAGTGGACCTCTCAGCAGAAACTCTACAAGCCACTGGGTGCGGTGGCTCATGCCTGTAATCCCAACACTTTGGGAGGCTGAGGCAGGTGGATCACCTGTGGTCAGGATTTTGAGACCAGCCTGACCAACATGGAGAAACCCCGTCTCTACTAAAAATACAAAATTAGTCAGGTGTGGAGGCTCATGCCTGTAATCATAGCTACTCGGGAGGCTGAGGCAGGAGAATTGCTTGAACCTGGGAGGCAGAGGTTGTGGTGAGCAGAGATTGCACCATTGCACTCCAGCCTGGGCAACAAGAGCGAAACTCCGTCTGAGAAAAAAAAAAAAAAATCCTACACGCCAGAAGAGATTGGGGACCTATATTGAGTATTCTTATAAAAAAAGAAATTCCAACCAAGAAGTTCATATCCAGTCAAAATAAGCTGCATAAACGAAGGAGAAATAAGATCCTTTTCAGACAAGCAAATACTGAAGGAATTTGTTACCACCAGACCTGCCTTACAAGAGAGGTCCTGAAGGGAATGCTAACTATGGAAAGGAGAGACCATTACCAGCCACCACAAAAACACACTTAAGTACATAGACCATTGACACTATAAAGCAACCACACAAACAAGTCTGCACAATAACCAGTTAACAACATTATGACAGGAACAAATCCACATATATCAGTATTAATCTTGAATATAAATGCCCCAGTTAACAGGCAGAGTGGCAAGTTGGATAAAGGAGCAAGACCCAACTGTAGACTGTCTTCAAGAGACCCATCTCACAAGCAATGACACCCATAGGCTCAAAGTAAAGGAATGGAGAAACATCTACCAAGCAAATGGAAAACAGAAAAAAGGAAGGGTTGCTGTTCTAGTTTCAGGCAAAACAGACTTTGAAACAGACTTTAAACCAACAATTATCAAAAAAGACAAAAAAGTGCATTATATGATGGTAAAGGGTTCAATTCAACATGAAGACCTAACTATCCTAGATATATATACACCCATCACAGAAGCACCCAGAGTCATAAAGCTAGTTCTTAGAGACCTCTGAAGAGACTTAGATAACCACGTCATAAGAGTGGGAGATTTCAACGCCCCAACAATTAGACAGATTGTTGAGACAGAAAACTAATGAAGATATTTGGGACCTGAACTCAACACTTAACCAAATAGACCCAACAGACATCTTCAGAACCCTCCATCCTAAAACAACAGAATATACATTCATCTCATCTGTACATGGCACATACTCTAAAATCAACCACACTATCAGCCATGAAACAATGCTCAGCAGATGCAAAAAACCGAAATCCTACCAACCACACTCTCAGATCACAGTGCAGTAAAAACAGAAATCAATTCTAAGAAGATTGCTCAAAACTATACAATTATTTGGAAATTAGGGAACCTGCTCCTGAATGACTTTTGAGCAAACAATTAAATTAAGACAGAAATCAAGAAATTATTTGAAACAATAGCAGAATTCATCTTCCTCTCAAATGCACAGCCCTGAAAAAGACTGATATTATGTACTTTGCAGCACATGGATGGATCTGGAGGTGATTATCCTAAGTGAACTAATTAAGGGAGAGAGAACCAAATACTGAATGTTCTTGCTTATAAGCAGGGGCTAAACATTGAGTACACATGGACATAAAGAAGGGAACAACAGACACTGGGGCCTACTTGAGAGTGGATAGTGAGAAGAGAGTGGAGATTGAAAAACTACCTACTAGATACTATGCTTATTACCTGGGTGACAAAGTAATTTGTACACCAAACCCCCGTGACACCCAATGTACTTATATAACAAACCTGCACATGTTTCCATGGACCAAAAATAAAAGTTAAAAAAATAATATTTTTCAAAAATATCTATGAAACATGCAACTCGCCATTTGCTTTCAATTATTTTGGATGTATATCCAGGAGATGAATTGCTGGATCATATGGTAATTCTATTTTTTAATTTCTTAAGGAACCATCACACTGTTTTCTCTAGTGGCTGCACATTTTACATTCCCACCAATAATGGACGAGAGTTCCAATTTCTTTACATCCTCAGCAACACTTGTTACTTGATTTTTTAATAGTAGCCTTTCTAATGGGTGTGAAGTGGTATTTTGCTGTGGTTTTGATTTGTATTTCTCTTATAATTAGTGATGTTGGGAATATTTTCAAGTGCTTTTTGTATTCCTATGTCTTCTCTGGAGAAATATCTATTCAATTTGTTTCCCTAGTTTTAAATTGGGTTGTTTGATTTTTTTGTTCTTTAGCTATGGGAGTTTTTTAATACCTTCTGGACATTAACCTTTTATCACATATATTATTTGCAAATATTCTCTCATTTCATGGGTTGCCTTTTCATTCTGTTGATAGTGCCCTTTAGTGCACATATGTTTTTAATCTTAATGTAATTCATTTTTTTTTTTGCCCCTGCTTTTGGTGTCATATTCAATAAATCATTGCCGAATCCAATGTCATTGAAGGTATTCCCCTACATTTTATTTTAAGACTTTAGAAGACTTCAGATTTAGCTCTTATGTTTGGGTCTTTGATACATTTTGAGTTAATTTTTGTGACTGGTATAAGGCAAAATTCTAACTTCATTCTTTTCCATATGCACATACAGTTTTCCCAACTGTCTTTTCCACAAACTATTGGGAAAACTGTATGTGCATATGGAAAAGAATGAAGACTATTCTTTCCCCCTTCAAATGGCCGTGGAAGCATTGGCAAAAAGCATTTGATTATATATAAGCTTATTTAGGGGCTCTCTATTCTATTTTGTTGATCTATATGTCTGTCTTTACGGCAATAGTCCACTGTTTTGATTTCTGTAATTTTGTTGTAAGTTTTGAAATCAGGAAGTGTGAGGCCTCAAACTTTGTTGTTCTTTTCCAAGATTATTTTGACTGTTCAGGGTTCCTTGAGATTTTATATGAATTATAGGACAGATTTTTCTATTTCTGTAAAAAAAAGCACCATTGGTATTTTGACAAGGATTATACTGAATCTGTAGATCACTTTGAGTAGTATTGACATCTTAACATTATTAAGTCTTCCAATCCATGAACAGGGGATATCTTTTCATTACGTCTGTCTTTAATTTCTTTCAGCAATATTTTATAGTGTTTTGGTGTAGAAGTCTCTTGCCTTTTTTGTTACATGTATTCCGAAGTATTTTACTCTTCTTGATTCTATTGTAGATGGAATTGCTTTCTTAAATTTTCTTTTTCTTCAGGTTTTTCATTGTTTATGTGTAGAAATAAACCGATTTTTGTGTGTTGGTTTTGTATTCTGCAACTATGCTGAATTATTTTATATTAGTTCCTTTTTTTTTAAGACAGGCTCTAGTTCTGTCACCCAGGCTGGAGGGCAGTGGCATGATCATAGCTCACTGCAGCTTTGACCTCCAGGCTCAGGTGATCCTCCTGCCTCAGCCTCCCAAGTAGCTGGGAATATTTGGGAGGAACATGCCACCATGCCCAGTTAATTTTTTATATTTTTATGGAGATGGGATATTGCCATGTTGCCCAGGCTGGTCTCAAACTCCTGGGCTCAAGCAATTTACCCACCTTGACCTTCCAAAGTGCTGGGGTTACAAGTGTGAACCACCTCCTATAATAGTTCTAACAGAGTTTTGTGTGTGTATGTGAAATCTTTAGGGTTTTCTATATACGAGATTATATTGTCTGCAAATGGATAATTTTACTTCTTCCTCTAAAATTTGAATGCCTTTTCTTTTTGGTTTTTTTTTTTTTTTTTTTTTGAGACGGAGTCTTGCTCTGTGCCCCAGGCTGGAGTGCAGTGGCGCGATCTCGGCTCACTGCAAGCTCCGCCCCTCCCGGGTTCACGCCATTCTCCTACCTCAGCCTCCTGAGTAGCTGGGACTACAGGCGCCTGCCACCTCGCCCGGCTAATTTTCTTGTATTTTTAGTAGAGACGGGGTTTCACCGTGTTAGCCAGGATGGTCTCGATCTCCTGACCTCGTGATCCGCCCGTCTCGGCCTCCCAAAGTGCTGGGATTACAGGCTTGAGCCACCGCGCCCGGCCTTTTTTGGTTTTCTTGTTAAATTCTCTGGCTAAAACTTCCAGTACAATGTTGAATAGAATTGATGAAAGTGGGTATCTTTGTGTCATTTCTGTTCCTGTGGAGAAAAAGCTTTCAGTCTTTCACTACTGAGTATGATGTCAAATGTGGGCTTTGTGTAAATGTTCTTTATTATGTTGAGGTAGTTTCTCATATTACCAGTTTGTTGCGTATTTTTTATCATTAAATGGTGTTGAGTTTTGTCAACTGCTTTTTCTACATCAATTCAGATGATCATGAGATTTTTGTTCTTCATTCTGTTAATGTGGTGCATTACATTGATTTTCAATTGGGGAACCATCTTTACATTCCAGGAATGACTCAATCATGGTATATAATTCCTTTACAGTTGAATTTGGTTTGCTCATGTTTTGTTGAGGATTTTCCATCAGTATTAATCAGGGATATTGGTCTATAATTTTCCTGTAGGGTCTTCATCTGGCTTTGGTATCAAGGTAATGCTGGCCTCATAGAAGAAGTTTGATACTGTTACTTCCTTTTCAATCTTTTTGGAAGAGTTAGAGGAAGATTGGTGTTAATTATCCTTTAAATATTTGGTAGAATTCATCAGTGAAGCCAGCTGTTCCTGAGCTTTTCTTTGTTGGGAGGATTTTGATTACTGATTTGATTTCCTTACTAGTCATAGATCTGTTCAAAATTTCCATTTCTTCATGATTCAGTCTTGGTAGCTTGCGTGTTTCTAGAAATTTGTCCATTTCATCTAGTTTGCCAAATTATTGGTATTTAATTGTTTATATACATGTGCTCTCTTGTAATAATTTTTATTTCTTTAAAATGAGTAGTAATGTCCCCTCTTTCACTTATAATTTTAGTTATTTGAGTCTTCTCTCATTTTTCTTAGTCAATCTAACTGAAAATTTGTCAATGTTGATTTTTTTGAAGAACCAACTCTTAATTTTGTTAATTTCTCTGTTGTTTTACTATTCTTTATTTTATTTATCTCTGCTCTTATGTTTATTATTTCTGTCTTTCTGCTGTTTGGGTTTAATTTGTTCTTCTTTTCTAGTTCTTTAACATTTAAAGGTAGGTTGTTGATTTAAGATTTTTCTTCTTTTTTAATGTCCTTATAGCTATAAATTTCCCTTTTAGTGCTGCTTTCACTGTATTTCATTTTTTAAATGTTGACCTTTCACTTTCATTGTCTTAAGATATTTTAAAATTTCTCTTGTTGTTTCTTCCTTGACCCATTGGTTATTTAAGAATATCTTGTTTAATTTCCACATATTTGTGAATTTTTCAGTTTTCCTTTTGCTATTGATTTTTAATTTTCATTCTATTGTGATTGTAAAAGTTACTTTGTACGACTTCCATCTTTTTAAATGCATTAAGACTTTTTGTGGCCTCACATGTAGTCTGTCCTAGAGAAAGTTCCATGTGAACTTGACAAAAAAGGTGTATTCTGCTATTATTGGATGGAGTGTCCTGCATGTCTTTTAGATTCAATTGCTCTGTGGTGTTGTTCAAGTTCCTTATTTCCTTGTTGATTTTTTCAGCTAGTTGTTCTCTCCATTGTTGAAAGTGGGCCTATTGGAATATTGAAGTCTCCTCCTACTATTGTAGAGATGCCTGTTTCTCTTTTCAATTCTGCAATATTTGCTTTATATATTTAGAAGCTATGAAGTTTGATGCATATATATTTATAATTATTGTATCTTTTTGGTTAATTAAAAATTGTATATTTTTTGTTAATTAATCCTTTTTCATTATATAATATTCTACATCTTTTTATGTTTTTTACTTTTTTTTTTTTTTTTGAGATGGAGTCTCACTCCGTGGCCCAGGCTGGAGTGCAGTGGCATGATCTCAGCTTACCACAATCTCCTTCTCCCGGGTTCAAGCAATTCTGTCTGCCTCAGCCTCCTGAGTAGCTGGGATTACAGGTGCCTGCCACCAAGCCCAGCTAATTTTTGTATTTCTAGTAGAGATGGGGTTTTGCCATGTAAGCCAGGCTGGTCTTGAACTCCTGATCTCAGGCGATCCACCCACCTTGGCCTCCCAAAGTGCTGGGATTACAGGCATGAGCCACCGTGCCTGGCCTAATTTTTTTATTTAAGATCTATTTTGTCCAGTATTAGTTTAGTCAACCCCTGCTCTCTTCTGGTTAGTCTTTGCATGGAATATTATTTTTCATCCTTTCATTTTCAATCTCTGCATGTTTTTAAGTTTAATGAAAGTTTCACGCGGATAACATATTGTTGGATGTTGTTTTTCTGTCCATTCAGCCAATCTGTATCTTTCAATTTGGGAGTTTAATTCATTTACATTTAAAACAATTACTGATAGGAAATAACTTACTATTGCTACTTAATTATTTGTTTTCTCCATGTCTTATAGTTTTTTTTGCTGTTGTTGTTCCTCATTTCCTCCCTTACTGCCCTCCTTTGTGTGTAGTTGATGTTTTGTAGTAACACACTTTGATTCCATTTTCATTTACATTTAGGTATATTTCATAGATACTTTCTTTATGGCTACCATGGAGATTACATGTAACATACTAACATTATAACAATTTAAGCTGATAATTTAACATCAATTGCATACAAAAACTGTACTTGTTTACATATCTTTCTTGCCCACTTTATGTTATTGATGTCACAAATTACATCTTTATATATTGTTTACCCATTAATATAGATTTGTGATTTTTTATTCTTTTAACTCTAAAATGTTGTAGAAGAATAAAAAGCAGAATTAGGTATTAAAATGACAATAATACTGGTTTTTATATTTGTCCATGTATTTACCTGTACTTTATATCTTCATATGGCTTTCGGTTACTATCTACCATCCTTTCATTTCAACCTAAAAGATTTCCTTTAGCATGTCATGTAATGGTGATAAAAAATGCCTTCAACTTTTGTTTATCTGAGAATTTCTTAATTTTTCTGTAATTTTTGAATGACAGTTTTACCATATGTAAAATTCTTGGTTGACAGGTTTTTTCCCCCCTTCAACCCCTTAAATGTATCATCCTACTGCTTTCTGTCCTACATGGCTTCTTCTGAGAAACTATTTTATTAAGGATTCCTTGTACATGATGAGTTGCTTTTCTCACTGCTTTCAAGGTTCTCTCTTTGTCTTTTGACAGTTTGATTATAATGTGCCTGCTGTGGATCTCTGAGTTCATGGAGCTTCTTATATTTGTATATTTATGCATTGCCTCAAATTTGGGAATTACGCTAGGGGCAGGTGGGGCAAGGACAAGTAAAAATGTTACAAAATTTTCTACCATTTGTAATTTCGGTTTTTAAAAAATTGGCTATTTGCTTGGTTGCTGTAGATCTTTGAGTGATTTCCAGACCTCCTATAAAGTCATTTTAGTCAATTCCTAGTTGTTTATTTAATGATTCCATAGGAGGACAAGGGCTTGGAGCTTCCTACTGTGCCATGTTGCTGATGTCATTCCCATGATGAGATTTAATAATATACATGTAAGAATCAAATTAGCATATTATTAACTTTTTAATTTAAAATTATTATAGATTCAAAAGAATTTTCAAAAAAAAAAAGTACAGAGAATTCTGTATTCCTTTTGTCCAGCTTCCCTCAGTGGTAACATCTTACATAATCATATTGTAATATCAACACCAGAAAGTTGACATTTGGCAGTTAAAAAATGACATTCATGGCTGGGCGCAGTGGCTCATGCCTATAATCCCAGCACTTTGGGAGGCTAAGGTGGGTGGATCACAAGGTCAGGAGTTCTAGACCAGCCTGGCCAAAAAGGTGAAACCCAGTCTCTACTAAAAATACAAAAATTAGCTGGGCGTGGCGGCTCATGCCTGTAATCCCAGCTACTCGGGAGGCTGAGGCAAGAGAATCGCTTGAAACTGGAAGGCGGAGGTTGTTGTGAGCCGAGACAGCGCCACTGCACTCCAGCCTGGGCGAAAGAGTGAAACTCTGTATCAAAAAAAAAACAAAAAGCAAAAAGAAAAATGACATTCACCTAGTACTCATACTCATTCCTAGAGGAATCCTCATCTTCTCAAATTTTAAAAATGGTCTCCATCTTGCCTCAAGGTTGTAACAGAGGCCCTGACTGTGTCAAATTCTAAAATAAGGTGCCAGAAAATTTATGGAAGGCTTGCACACAAGGTGGCAAAAGTTGATTTGCTCCCCTCAGATTATTATATGCACAGGACATACAAGATTAACAAAGATAAATTGTTGAGTTGATGAGGACTATTTCTTTAGAGAACAAGTTGTTGCAATACTGTGATGTTTCCCATCTTGTTCCTTTTCCTTTAAGTCAAGTTGGGGTAATTTAAGAAAACCACCTGGATAGCTGTACCCTCTGGAATTTGGGGGCTTCAGGGATTCAACTGGAATTGGATTTATAAAACTTCCTTGAGGGCAAAGTGAGAAGAGAGGCTACTGCAGAAGTGAACTGCATTCTCATCGAGTTGATGGGATGCACCAGAGTAAGATTTCTTGAGAATCTGGTCCTTAATCCTGTCAGGCTTAATGCCCTCTTTTTATAATAAATATTCTAACATATCTCTTTAATATCCTGAAATGAAATATATAGATAATACAAGCTACCTACACACAACATTTCAAAAACAAAGATGTAAACCAAACTGTAATGTGAAGGTGAAATGAATAAAAACAATTTATAATAAAATAATAAACATTTCAGTATACAAATCCTTTGGCATGACTATCCTAGATCACATAATGAATGAAATGCTTGCAACTACTTGTAGTGAACAAGTCTGGATCGAAGTGAGTAACAATACTTAATTTAACATAATCAATATCTTTTCTTTATATTTAACCATTTGAAATAAAGATTAAGTATATTCCTATACATACATACAGAACCACCATAATTACAACAGCTACTGATCACGTCTTACACAAGTGTGTCATATTGGTTATTTATATACCACACATGGTGTGTCTGTTAGTGAAATGATTTTTTGAAATGACAAACAACTCTTGGGAAAGTTCTGAACAAAACAATGTATAATCGTCCTTTGATTTATCCAGTGTTTTCGATTTTGGAAAATTTAGTGTACAGTCAATCAAGGCAAAAATATTTTATATTTATGGGTTTTATTCAAGTATACATGAATGTCCAGCAGGTCATTTGAAAGCCATGCAATATCTGCAACAAGAGTTCATTTGCTGGCAGAAGCCTTGTTTCTCAGACCTGTATATAGCTAATGCCATTAAATCTCATTCCCCACCATTGCAACAGCCAAATGTGTCCCATGAATTTCCAAATGCCCCCAGAGAGTGGGCCTCTTCTGTTGAAAACCACAATTTTAGATTTTAGTGGACCTTTTCATAACTGAAAACCATCAAACAAGTTATAAGATCTGTCCAGGATTTCATCAGGGCTGAGGAAGAAATTGACAGAGGAGTAGTAGTAAGAAATAATAAAATTGCTTCTTGCTTGCACCCTGTAGAGTTTAGTAGGTTTTAACAAACTATTAACAATGTATTAACAAAGATACTAGCAACACTGGTCAGTAAACAGCAAGTAAAAGGACTTTCAGGTAGAAATAAACTCACTATATTTAAGGAATAGTAAGATGGCTGGAATGACTGGAGTATAATGCCAGTATAGAAAGTAAGAGAGTGAAAAGATATGAGGTCAAAGAGCAACTAGATTATGTAAGGGCTTGGACAAGAGTTTAAATTTTCTTTGAAATACAATGGGAGACAGAGCTGCGACATGAACTGATTTGTGTTTATAAAAAAGCATAAAAGTTATACTGATCGGAAGATTGTGGATTGTAAGGAAATAAGAATGGTTGCAGGGGAATATTTAAGAGGCTATTTCATTCTTCTAGGCAAGAGCGGGGGCTAGGGTGGTAGCAATCAAAAACTAAAACACGGCTAGGAGGTCAAGGTGATTGTACCTCCTGATGAACGGGTGTGGATGGGAAAAGGAGGGAAGCCATAATGACTTTGACGGACTAAAAGAATGATGAAGCCCTTGACTGGGATAGGAAAACACTTGAGAATATAATCTGATAAACCATTAAAAAGACAACTGTTTTCCCCTTTTATTAAAATATGTCTTTTTAGGAGGAAGACAAACGTGTCATGTACACAGATGAGGACTTCCAATTAGAAAATAGCCATCTCAGGACCAAGCATGGTGGCTCACGCCTGTAATCCCAGCACTTTGGGAGGTGGAGGTGGGTGGGTCACAAGGTCAGGAGTTCAAGACCATCCTGGCCGACATGGCAAAATCCCATCTCTACTAAAAATACAAAAAAACAGCCAGGCGTGGTGGCACATGCCTGTAATCCCAGCTACTTGGAAAGTTGAGGCATGAGAATGGCTTAAAGATGGGAGGTGGAGGTTGCAGTGAGCCAAGATCGCGCCACTGCACTTCAACCTGGGTGACAGTGAGAGACTCTGTCTCAAAAAAGAAAATAGACATCTCAGAATCTTCACCATCACTGTCATTAATACCTTTAAGCATAAACTGGGCTAAATCTACCTTTAAGCAATTTCCATCTGATTCAAATCTAAATTTTGCCTCTCCCTTGTTCTTAAACCAGGATTTCAACATAATTCCTTCATCTGTAAAACTTTCATAAGAATAACCAATTTCACAAGATAATATGAGAATTAATTATTGAATGATTACATAAGTCTCAGCAAATATTAAAACTGATATTTCAAGGGCTGCTATTAAAATGGAAAAGTGCTTTTTTTGCTATCTCTGGATTCAGCAGGAGAAAAATTAACAATCATATGCTCATTCTCATTAAATCTGGGGAACAATTATGGAACTCTATGTGCCAGACACAGGTGTTGGGGGGAATTGTGCGTGGGTGGGCATAACGATGAGCCAGATGGGCATGGCTGCTCTCCCAAATAAGCCCCCAAGTTGTTGTCCATACACGGAAACAAAAACTGAAAGCAACCTGAATTAGTACTGAATTTAGACTAACTGAGGTGAACAAAAGTGTCAAAGTATTATATCTGTCCAAATTGTTGCAGCTCCTTCAAGGTGCCATTTTATTTTCTGGCAGAGGCCAGATATCATTTTTTTTTTTTTTAAGTTTCCTGAGGCTCCCAGTTTCCAATGTGTATGTGCCCCTTTTGGGCACTGCTAGAATGAACACACACATTAGTTCAGGCTCTGTGGGACAAAGTTGAATAAGGGAAAGAAAGGCCCGGATCACAAGATAAGGTTACATTTGGTCTGATGGCAAAGGAAGGGGTACAGCATGAAGGCAGTTGGGATTCAGTGTTGGGAAGGGAGGTAATGACGGGTGAGAGAAGCAAGCAGATGAGGGTACCAGAAATCATTTCGTCTATTACACTATTTTTCCTAGGGCTGGCTGATGGGGGAGCTGGCAGTGGAGTGGTTAACTTGGGGGAAACAGGATTTTATTCAGTCTCTCTAAGGTGCTAGAGCAGTGAGAAGGTTTTCTCCTCTGTTCCTCTTTCCCATTGCTTCACTAGTCACCCTTTCTGCCCTTTGCCTACTTTTCTCAGTGGTGAAGCTGGAGGAATCAAACATAACCAAGAGAAAGCACCCACCGTTGGTACTCACTGATTAAAATCTTTCCTAGTGAGCCATTTGGCCTTCACACCTCACCTCCTCACCCAGGGATTTGGAGCCTCAGGAAATCCTTTGATAAACAGACTTCCTTTTGTCTAAATGAAAGCAACAAGGAGACAAAACCAAGACCTTAGAGGGAGTTGCAATCTATTCTTAACCTCTTTTGCAAGACAGCTTGCTTGGGCTGAGAAAATAAGTAGCGTCTGTTCTGAGCTGTTACTCGTAAGTATTAGGTTGGGTTGAAGAAGTGCTCATGTGGAAAGGGGGAGTAAATTAACTACACAAGTAAGTTTTCCCTTACTGTTTCTCAATTGCTTCTTCAATTTTTGGAAAAATTAACAGCCTACTGGACCTGTGCAAATTGTTGGTGGTCACGGTATGGCTGACAGAGATTATTGCAAATAAAGTGCTTGCCTCTGGTCGAAGTTCACACCAGGCTTGCACATTCTTGCAGAATATTTGGCTATAGCAGGCCCCTTCACTCTGAAGACCAAATGTATCTTTTGTACATCCATGGGAGCATGCATGAATTTGCTTAATGAGGCCTGGGGCTCTCAGTGTTATCTGGGCATAGGGCTTAATCAGCTGCACACAATTAGGCACACAGCATGTGCTCAAGAAGTGTTGGGGTGGGGACTCCAGTGTTATTTCTTTGCCTTATTCCATTGTCCCTATACTCCCCTGCCCACACACACATACACATTCCCTGATACATCTTCCCCCCTCCTCATTCTTACAGCTGTTTATTGGCCCATGCCTGCACTCCCTCGGGCTCTCTTAGACTATCTCAATACCATCCCAGTTGATCTTGCTGCCTCTGGTTTCTCCTCAGAAGAGCCCTGTCACTGGTCACTGGATGTTCACTGTAAACCAGGCATTAGGCCAAGTACTTCACATGTATTATCTCATCAACTTCAAAACAACCCTGTGAAGATGCCCAATTTACAGATGTGAAAGCCAAGGCCCAGGGAGCTTATGCAAAATGCCCTAGGAAACAGAGATAGTTGAGGTGGAATCAGCATTTGCACTCAAGACTGCCTGATCCCCAATCCCGAGATTGGAACCATCACAAGTTCTCTAATTCACCTTTCACACTGATCTTTGTAGTATGATCTTTGTAAAGCACACTTAGTACCATATTATTCACCTCCTTAAAGCCTTCAATCATCCACCCCAGTACCATGCCCGTAAATCAAATTAAACCATTTGCCTCAGATACTCAGACTGTTTCCATGAAATTGTTGTAACTTCCCAACTTTGCTTGGCTCTAGTTTCTTATTCCATTTCAGCTCTGCCTAGGTCCCAACCTGTGGGATGTTTCTCTTCTATTTCTTCTGTCTCCTGTCTGCTTGGATTTGCAATTAAGCTCAGCTTTTCCAGATTTGACTCTTGTAGTCCTCTAAGTACTCGTGTGTCTCCCTTTTCTGCTCTTGGTTTCTTTAAGCAAATGGCCCCTCATATGACTCCTTGGGCTTCCGGGATCTCATCCTGACATTTGTTCCATCAATGTTCCCATCTGCCCACATGCCAAAATTTAGCTGCATGGATTGATGGAGTCTTTAACACTCTGACTCCAAATGAGTTTTCCAGCCTCACTTTCTGCTTCTTCCTTAGGGTATATAAGCCTTTATAAATGATTTTTTAAAAACATTCAGTAAATTATCAGCTATTATATTTTTAAATATTGTGTCTATACTGTTATTTCTCTTTTCTTCTTCTGAGACTTCAATTAAATGTAAACAAATATTATTATGGAGTTCTCTATGTCATTTATTCTCTCTTCTGTATTTTCTATCCTTTTTTCTCTCCATATTTCAATTTGAATATTTTCTGATTTACCTTCTAGTTCACTAAATCTCCCTTCATCTGGAATGCTTATACATGGCTGGTGAGAATGTAAATTAGTACAACCTCTATGGAAAACAGTTTGGAGATTTCTTCTATAACTAAAAGTAGATCTACTATTTGATCCAGCAATCCCACTACTGGGTATCTACCCCCCCCCCAAAAAGAAGTCACTATATCAAAAAAGACACCACAAAAAAGACATCACTGCATGTTTATTGCAGTACAATTCACAATTGTGGACATTGTATTTGCAAAACTGTTGTAAGAAGTAATTTGAAGTCGAAATGAATGTTATTGTCCTCCAGAGAGGATTTATGTTTGATTCCATCAAGTGCTTGTTGGCACTAGCAATAGGGAATAGCTTCAATTCAAGTCTAGTGATTGGGGTAATGATTCAAAGCTGAGCTAAAGTCTGAAAAATGAATATCTTCTTTAGGTCCCCTTTAGGGACCCTAAAGGAGACTCCAATCCCTGTCTACCCAGCCCTGCGAAGCTGCTAATAATGTTATTCAATGTCTCAACTACTTAGTCTTCTCCTGAAATGAGAAAACACCCCAAGAGAAAACAAGGTCCCAGTGACGGTCTTACTTTCTGGAACCTCTGCTTTCACCCCATCTTGGCACTGTAATTTTTCACTTTTTTTTTAGTTTTCTGATGCCTTTATGAAGATGGTTTTTATATTTTGTCCAGCTTTGTTAATTGTCATGAATGGGAGGGTTGGTTTGACTTTTCTAGTCCCTGATTATCTGAACTGCAGTGAAATCATATCATTTTAAAAGCTGCTGGCTTTCATTATAGAGAATTTCACAGATGTCTCACCCTCCAAAAATCTACAGTGCAAACTGGAAATTGCTGACAACTTTGTCATGTAAACGATACAATTCAGCCCATCTTGAAACAATATAAACAAATAAATTTACACATAAGCAAACTAGTTACAGTGCACCAAGATTTCCACTAACCCTCATTTTGCTCATAGCACAGGCTTCCTTATTCCCTAGTTATATTAACCTTATCTTACAGCTTTGTTTAATGAAGCATTATAGTATTTTGCCATGTTGGTTACTAGTAACCCACTGCCCACAATATTTAAACCTCAGGATCCAGTTTACAAAATGTAAACACAAGGAGGGAAGGTGGATATATAGCAAATTGAGATTTTGTCAGTGGTCACTGGTCCCAAATGGAGTGTAGGTCATTCTGTTTCAAGGGATTCTTAGGCTATGAAGATATTGGTAGAATGTGGAAGATGTACAACAATTAATCTTCTTTAAAAGTACATTTAAATCTGAGTTAGCAAAATGGATTAAGGACTTAAACCTAAGACCTGAAACTATAAAAATTCTAGAAGATAACATTGGAAAACCCCTTTTAGACACTGACTTAGGCAAGGATTTCATGACCAAAAACCCAAAAGCAAATGCAATAAAAACAAAGATAAATAGCTGGGATCTAATTGAACTAAAGAGCTTTTGCACGACAAAAGGAACAGTCAGCAGAGTAAACAGACAACCCACAGAGTGGGAGAAAATCTTCACAATCAATACATCTGACAAAGGATTAATATCCAGAATCTGCCGCAAACTCAAACAAACCAGTAAGAAAAAAACAAACAATCCCATGAAAAAATGGGCTAAGGACATGAATAGACAATTCTCAAAAGAAGATATACAAATGGTCAACAAACATAAGAAAAAATGCTCAACATCACTAACGACCAGGGAAATGCAAACCAAAACCACAATGCAGTACCACCTTACTCATGCAAGAATGGCCATAATCAAAGAATTAAAAAACACTTGATGTTGGTGTGGATGTGGTCAACAGGGAACACTTCTACACTGCTGGTGGGAATGTAAACTAGCACAGCAGCTATGGAAAACAGTGTGGAGATTCCTTAAAGAGCTAAAAGTAGAACTACCGTTTGATCCGGCAATCCCACTACTGAGTATCTACCCAGAGGAAAAGAAGTCATTACTTGAAAAAGATACTTGCACACACTCGTGTTTATAGCTGCACAATTCACAACTGCAAAATCGTGGAACCAACCGAAATGTCCATCAATCAATGAGTAAATAAAGAAACTGTGAGAGAGAGATATATATATGTGTGTGTATATATATATATATATGTGCGCAATGGAATACTACTCAGCCATAAAGAGGAATGAATTAACAGCATTTGCAATGATCTGGATGAGACTGGAGACTGGAGACTATTATTCTAAGTAAAGTAACTCAGGAATGCAAAATCAAACATCGTATGTTCTCACCAATATGCGGGAGCTAAGCTATGAGGACACAAAGACGTAAGAATGATACAATGGACTTCGGGGACTTAGGGGGAAGAGTGGGAGGGGGCGAGGGATAAAAGACTACAAATACACTGCAGTGTATACTGCTCGGGTGGTGGGTGCACCAGGATCTCACAAATCATCATTAAAATACTTACTCATGTAACCAAATACCACTTGTACCCCAATAACTTATGGAAAACTTCAAATAAAATGAATATGAGTTAAAATAATAGTTTGAAATCTAGAATGGGAAATAAAGCCATCAGTGGAAATACCAGAAAGATTGCTAAATTTGGAGGTCAATATCTGAAATGGTTTTTCCTCTAGATAGATACTAGTTTTTTAGTATAAATAATTTATAAGTACTTAAAATCATATTTGGTTTAAATTTTTAAATATTTCTGAAATTGCATTTGGATTATTTTATTTTACTATCATTCAGTTTCCTTGTAAACAGTTATGATCAATATTATAATACATGAGACAATATTTTTTAAAGAAAAACTATCTTACCTCTCAAGTTAGTTTTTATCTCTTTCCCATCAGAATCAAACTCAAAACTTCAAGACTACTATACTAAAGTATTCTCCTACTTAAAAACAAACAAACAAACAAAAAACACAATAACTTTTTCATGAAGGGAGAGGGAAGCAACATGCCCCATCACATTAAATCTTTCTTATTGATGCTTCCCTTAATCTACAGTTGCACCAGCCCATCAAAAATCAATTATGGATCTCCCCAACAGTTCTCACACTTGTGCTCTTGAGAGCTCCTAGAGAAAATCTTACAACACACAAATATTTGCAACTGGAAATTCAAGACCTCTAACCTCAGCTAGATCATCAACTCTTTCTCCCACAGCAGTGATTTCAAACTTTCACCAATCTTATTAAACCTTCAACCCACAACCTTAACTCTCAGCAGACAACTTTTCCTCAACTTCGCATCAGAAACTTAAGCTATCCCCCAAGTAACAGCAATTTTTTACCCCAGGGTTTTTAATCATTTTTTTTAATGTTTTTATTGTGGAAACTTTTAAACATACACAAAACTTGAGGGGATGGTATAATGAACCCTCATGTATGTATCATCCAGCTTCAATAATTATCAATTCATAGCCAGTATTGTTTCATTGCTCACACTGATCGCAGTTTTTTTTTATTTTATTTTTAACTGCCTTTTTAATCATTTTTTCTTACTTTCCTCCCATCATTTGTCTCAGTCCACTTTGTGTTGATATAAAAGAATACCTGAGACTGGGTAATTTATTTTAAAAAAGAGAGATTTATTTAGCTCGTAGTTCTGCAAGCTGAGAAGTTCAAGGACATGGTCCTGACTTCTGGTGAGGGCTTTTGTGCTGCATTACAACATGGTGGAGGAGGTAAAGAGGTCCAACCAAGAGGAAAAACATTGCCTTATAACGACGTGCTCTCTCAGGAACTAATGTATTCCCTCAAGAACTAATCTAGTTTTGCATTAGTGAGAACTCACTACCGGGAGAACAGCATCAAGCTATTCATGAGGGATCCAGTCCTATGACCCAAATACCTCTCACGAGGCCTCATCTCCCAACACCACTACATGGGGGATCAAATTTCAACATGAGTTTAGATGGGGACAACAGACCATATCCAAACCACAGCATCACTGTAAAAGAAGTTTCCTTTCTGAGGTTATTCTCTGTATCAAGATCTGGATGCTATCCCTTCCAGCCTCTTGAAACATTTGTTCTATTTAAGACACTCCCTGTATATTAAGTGATTTCAGTCAGTATTTAAATATTAATTTATTTTTGTTTTAGGAATGCTGTGTGCTCTCTCTCTCTCTCTCTCTCCTGTATACCTTTTTGGCTAATATCCCATTTTTCACCTTCCATTTTTAGCCAAGAATCTAGAAAAGGTATTCCACACTCACTGTTTCTGTTGTATTGTTCCCGCCCACACCTCAATTCAAGCAGAAGGGTTTCCAGCCACACCACGCTGCTGAAACTGCTCTTCCTGAGTTCAGTGATGCTAACTCATTTCGGTAAGCCTTCTCAACTTATGTCCGGTGACTTGTGAAACATTTGACATTGTTCCCTCTCTGTGACTAGCAAAGCTTCCTTGAACCCTTTCTTCTCCTTGATCCCATGAGTACACTTTCTCCTGTATTGCCTCCTACATTGCTGGCCTCTCCTTTCTCAGTTTCTTTCGCTGACTCTTTGTTTCTTTCATGTGGGTGTTCCCTGGGATCTTTCCTTGGTTCTCTTTGCTTCTCATTTACACTATTTTGGAGCGATCTAACCCACTGCCTGTGTCATCACCATCTGTATAGTTTTTCTCAAACATTTGGAATCAAATGCAATAATGACACACTAGGACCAACAATTTTTTAATTAAAAGATACATTTCTATTTGTAAAATGAAAAAATGCGTAATTATTACCAATGAGATACTGACAATAGTTTCATAACAGAGAAAGTGATGACATTTGTAACCTTTCCTTGCCATATCTCTATCTCACTGAATGTTGAATAGCTTGAGTTTTAGGCAAAATACCATATTTATCTGCTGCTTCTTCTTCCTCCTTTTATACTCATTTAGAAGGTCCTAATTCACAATTTCGAGATGTAGAAATGACGTCATGTGTTTGTTGCATTTACCTGTTTTGATACTGGATTAAAGATAGACCAAAAAATTATGAAGAGGATTCTAACTAAAAATTAATGTTTTGTCAGATGCTAAGCTGAATCACATATCAGAAAAATTTAGAGGGATGAATGTTTTAGCTTGGGAAGCAGCATTAAATATATTACTGATCTGTTCTTTCGTCATATTCCTCTCTGAACATATTTCATCATATTCAGATGCAGTACTTGGAGGTGATTTAAAAATATGCTCCATGATACGTCAATGACTAGTTTTTTAACAAGTGAAGAAAATCACCCAGTGTTGGGAAAGAGTCAACTCTTGGAATTGAAAATTTTACATCACGGTTTAGTCATCATAAGACATCCTATCTTATCATCACTGGAAAACCATGACTCTTGGTCCTAACAATTACATTGTTGTAATTGTTGAGTATATTTCTAAGTAATTCAACTTGAATAAGCCACTTAGAATCAGAGACTTAGTCTTTACTGGCATTATTTGTGATGAAGAGATATTATTATCTCAACAATCATTTCGAATTGTCATGTGACCAACTTCCCCCAATAGCCAGTTTAATTGAAAGTGGAAAAGTAGGCTTGAAATGATACATGTCCAGTGACCACATTTGAGCTGTCTTCACATTCTTCACTGAGAGGGGAGTGTTGTTATTCCTAATTTATAGATGATACAACCGAGATTTAAAGAGGTTAACTGACTATGCCATTGATTACACAGTAGCAAACTGGAACTTGACCCTCATCATTCTGACTCTAAGTGTTAATCTTTACCAATGTCCTATGCAGTCTCCCATGAGAGTCCCACTGCATGTAGCCAGAGTTCTTTTCTTATTTTCTTTTTCTGAGACGAGTTTTCACTCTGTCACCCAGGCTAGAGTGCAGTGGTGCGATCATAGCTCACTGCACCCCCAACCTCCTGGGCTCAAGCAATCCTCCCACCTCAGTCTCCCAAGTAACTGGGACTACAGACATGCACCACAACACTTGGCTAACTAAAAAAATTTTTTTCCAGGCACGGTGACTCACACCTGTAATTCCAGCACTTTGGGAGGCCGAGGAGGGCGGATCACGAGGTCAGGAGATCGAGACCATCCTGGCTAACACGGTGAAACCCCCTCTCTACTGAAAATACAAAAACTTAGCCAGGCGTGGTAGCGTGCGCCTGTAGTCCCAGCTACTCGGGAGGCTGAGGCAGGAGAATGGCGTGAACCCAGGAGGCAGAGCTTGCAATGAGCCAAGATCGTGCCACTGCACTCCAGCCTGGGTGACAGAGCAAGACTCTGTCTCAAAAAAAAAAAAAAAAAGACTTTTTTTTTTGTAGAGACAAGGTCTCACTGTGTTGCCTAGGCTGATCTCGCACTTCTGGGCTCAAGTGATACCCCTGCCTTGGCCTCCCAAAGTGTTGGGATTATAGACATGAGCCACTGTTCCCAGGCAGAGTTATTTTCTAAAACTCAAATAGAGCTGTCCCTTTCTTCTGGCTAAAATCTCTCCATATCTCTCCATAGCCCTAGGGAAAGTACAAACTCCCCCTCATTCATGTAAAGTGCCTCTAAGTCTGAATCTTGCTTCTTTCTCTGTTCTAATTACTATGGTTGCATAACAACGCTCCAAAACCTAGTAGCATAAAACAACCATTTATTATGTTTACGAATTCTTTTGGTCAAGAATTCAGATAGGATGCAGACACAGAGAAGAAGGTTCATCTCTGCTCCATGCAGCATCAGCTAAGGCAGCTTGAAGGCTGGGGACTGGAATCATCTGAGGCTTGTTCACTCACACATCTGGTGGTTGATGCTGGAAGACTCCAACAGCTGAAGTTAAAATAGCTGGGATTTCTCAAGCTCCTCTCTGTCTTTCTCTCTCTCTTCTCAAGCTCTCTCTCTCTCTCTCTCTCTTTTTCTCTCTCTCTCTGTCTGTCTCTCTCATCTCTCAGTGTGATCTCTCCAGCATGGCAGCACCAGAGCTCCAAGGTGTGTATAGCTAGGAAGAGAGCCAGGCAGACACTTTGGTAACCTAACCTCTGAAGTCACATAGAGTCAGTTCTGTGTATCTTTCATTAGAAGTGAATCACTAAAGCTGGCCCAATATTCAAGAGGATTCTATGATCCTGTATGGGAAAGAGATGGTAATCAAATAGTTTCACAAATATATAATAAAGTACTGTGATACAAGGAGTAGTGACAGCATAGATCAGGATACCTGAACTGGTATCCTGTTCAGGGATCCATGGCCCAAGGAAAGTGGGATTTGAGCTGGTCCACCCACCTATCTGTCTCTCCTATGGGCATCCAAAATAGCTTTATGTGTGTGTAGCATGACTCTGATGATTATTTCCTCTAACTATTCATATTTGAGGACAAAGACTATGTATTATTCATCTTGATATCCCCTACATCTAGTACAGTGACTGGCATGTAAGCACATTCAATATTTGCTAAGAAGAAGAAAGTATTTTGGGAAATAAGAGTGACATTTGAAAGAACTTTCTTTCCATTTAAGTATGTAGGGAAAATCTCCCATGTTTCCCATTTTTGTGACAAGATCTTAGAAAGTGTGCTAACTCTACTTGGAATGGTTTTTCTTGACTAACCAAGGAAGGAGTGTTTGCTTTCTTCCTGGTTGAACTGGCCTTAGCAAAATAGGCAAAGTTTGTTTTTCATGTTCTCAGTCTTTCCTTTGTCTGTCCCTGTGCAATTTTAAAGCATGGCTCCAATGTTTTCTGATACTCCTACAACTAAAAGGTGAAATCTATATCCCTTTCCTTTGAATCTGGGATCTGTGACTGCTTAGCCAGTTGAGTATGATAGAAGCAATGTGCGTATTTCTGAGGCTAGGCCTTAAGAAATTGGAAGTTTCTACTTCTTGCCCCTTGAGGTTATCACCCTCATTACCCAGCCACCATGCTGTGAGGAAGCCCAAGCCACCTTATGGAGAGCCCAACATGAAGAGGAATCAATAGCCAGTATCAATTTGTCAGCTATATGAGTGAGCCATCTTGGAAGTAGATTCCCTGGCCCAGGTTAAGCCACCCCAGATGGCAACACATGGAGCAAAGACAAACTGTCCCCACTGAGCCCTGCCCAAATTTCAGATTCATAAACAAATGAAATGATTTTTGCCTTTTAATCCATTAAGTCTCTTAGTGGTTTTGTATACAGCAAGAGATAGAACATTCCCCTTCTTTGACCCCTCCTTTTCCCATCTTTTCCTTCCCTGTTAGTTTCACTTGCTTTTTCCCAAATCTGTTACACAATCGACACATACTTTTTACTTCTTGGGAAAGGATTTGTTCAATATTGTTATTCTTTTTATAAGATGAACAACAAAGACTCTATCTTGTTAATTTCCATATGGACTTAGTAGAAGCACAATACATTTTATTTATTTGGATTAGATTGATTTCAGTCACTTTCACCAGTTTTCTATTATTTTTAATAAAAGATGTTCACACCACTCCCTAAACCTACTGAATCAGATGTTCTAGAGTGGAGCCTGGAAAGCTACATTTTTATAAGCTTCCCAGGTAATTTTTACACATACCAAATTTGAAAATCTTGCTGTACTGGTTACTTAAAGGTTGTTTGCTGTTATTAAAAGTCCAATAATAACAGATGTTGGTGAGGCTGCCGAGAAAAGGAAATGATTATATACTGTTGTTGGGTATGTAAATTAGTTCAGCTACTGTGGAAAGCAGTTTGGAAATTCCCCAAAGAACTTAAAACAGCTACTGTTTGACCTAGCAGTCCCATTACTGGGTATATACCCCCAAGAAAATCAAGCTTTCTACCATAAAGACACATGTATTTGTATGTACATTGCAGCATTATTCACAATAGCAAAGACATGGAATGAGCTTAGGTGCCCATCAGTGGTGGATTGGATTAAGAAAATGTGGTACATATATACCATGGAATATTATGCAGTCACGAAAAAGAATGAGATCATGTCCTTTGCAGCAACATGGATGCAGCTGAAGGCCATAATCCTCAGCAAATTAACTCAGGAACAGAAAACCAAATATCACATGTTCTCACTTATAAGTGGGAGCTAAACATTGGTTACTCGTGAACATAAAGATGGAAACAATGGGTCGTCGACAAAGCCTAAGTCCTGTCCTCTCACTCTCCTCCCCGGTTAGCATGAACTTCACCACTTGCTCCACCTTCACCAACTACCGGTCCCGGGGCTCTGTCCAGGTGCCCAGCTATGGCACCCGGCCAGTCAGCAGTGCAGGCAGCCTCTATGCAGGCCTGGGGGGCTCTGGTTCCCGAATCTCCGTGTCCCGCTCCACCAGCTTCCGGGGAAGCATGAGGTCCAGGGGCCTGGCTACGGGGATGGCCGGGGGTCTAGCAGGAATGGGAGGCATCCAGAACGAGAAGGAGACCATGCAAAGCCTGAAAGACTGCCTGGCCTCCTACCTGGACAGGATGAGGGGCCTGGAGACCGAGAATCGGAAGCTGGAGAGCAAAATCCGGGAGCACCTGGAGAAGAAGGAACCCCAGGTCAGAGACTGGAGCCATTATTTCAAGACCATGGAGGACCTGAGGGCTCAGCTCTTCGCAAATACGGTGGACAGTATGGACAATGCCCGTCTTGCTGCTGATGACTTTAGAGTTAAGTATGAGACAGAGCTGGCCATGCACCAGTCTGTGGAGAGCGACATCTGTGGGCTTCGCAAGGTCATTGATGACACCAATGTCACTCAGCTGCAGCTGGAGACAGAGATCGAGGCTCTCAAGGAGGAGCTGCTCTTCATGAAGAAGAACAACGAAGAGGAAGTAAAAGTCCTACAAGCCCAGATTGCCAGCTCTGGGTTGACCGTGCAGGTAGATGCTCCCAAATCTCAGGACCTTGCCAAGATCATGGCAGACGTCCGGGCCCAATATGACGTGCTGGCTTGGAAGAACTGAGAGGAACTGGACAAGTACTGGTCTCAGCAGATTGAGGAGAGCACCACACAGTCCGCCAAGATTGGAGCTGCTGAGATGATGCTCACAGAGCTGAGACGTACAGTCCAGTCCTTAGAGATCGACCTGGACTCCATGAGAAATCTGCAGGCCAGCTTGGAGAACAGCCTGAGGGAGGTGGAGGCCCGCTATGCCCTGCAGAAGGAGCAGCTCAACGGAATCCTGCTGCACCTGGAGTCTGAGCCGGCGCAGACCAGGGCAGAGGGACAGCGCTAGGTCCAGGAATAGGTGGCCCTGCTGAACATCAAAGTCAAGCTGGAGGCTGAGATCACCACCTACTGCCGCCTGCTGGAAGATGGCAAGAACTTCAACCGTGGTGATGCCCTGGACAGCAACTCCATCCAAACCATCCAAAAGACCACCGCCCGCCAGATAGTGGATGGCAAAGTGGTGTCTGAGACCAACCACACCAAAGTTCTGAGATATTAAGCCAGCAGAAGCAGGGGACCCTTTGGAGAGTAGGAGGACAATAAAAAGTTCAGAGGTTAAAAAAAAGATAGGAACAATGGACACTGTAGGCTACTAGAGTGGGAGAGAGGGAGAGGAACATAAGTTGAAAAACTACTTATTAGGTCCTGTGCTCACTACCTGGGTGATGGGATCATTCATACTCCCAACTCAGCATCATGCAATATACCCATGTAACAAACTTGCACAGGTACCTTCTGTATCTAAAATAAAAGTTGAAATTATAAAAAATAAAGTTCTTTGGGAAAAAAGATTATTGTGAAATTTAAATTTTAAAAGACTATAAATGCTATAAAGCATTAAGTGTGAAGCCTGACATATTATAAGAGGTCAATAAAGGTTTGCTTTTACTATCATCACCAACATCATCGTTGTTTTTAATTTTTTAATTTTTTTAAAGGCAGAGTCTCACTTTGTCACCCAGGCTGGAGTGCAGTGGCATGATCTTAGCTCACTGCAGCCCCAAACTCCTGGACTCAAGCCGTCTTCTTACCTCAGGCTCCTGAATAGCTGGGATTATAGGCAAGAGCCATCGCACCCAGGCATCATTGTTATTTTCAAAGATTATCTTTGGGAGAGTTTGGGAGATATCATACTGACATGTCTTTGAGAGCAAGCAAGTTGTATGCTGGTTTGCGTATTAAATCAGGTAGGCAGTTGTTGCCTACAGAATGCTCTTGGCTCCAGGTATCAGATGGAGGATTGCAGTTACTTACAGGAGATCAGAGTAAGTTTAAGCAAAACATTCTTCAGTATTTACCCACCTGGCTCAGGTACACACATGCACATGCAAGAGACAGGACATAATGGTTCATCTGGTACATGTTCTGGCAATTGGAGTAAATCACTGAATCTGAGCCTCTTTAGAACACCCCCAACTGGGGATCTTCATATATTTGGAAGAAGATGCCTACAAGGAAATCCTAGTAAACATTTGGCCAAATTCCCCTGATTTCTTCTGGGAATATTAGGGGCTTGACATCCTACTTCGATATTGGAGCAGATGTACTGGCTTATGGGCTGAAAGTTTGAAAAGAGATTTGGACAGGCTGACTGAAAATCAGCCACAGTTTTTAAGAAAAGTCAGCACACTCTGCAATTTATTTTTCTTTGGATGTGGCTTTTATGAGCATCTGTTTAAGTGGAAAAGATTCGGTCTAGATTATTAAATCTCGATTAGACTGAATGCTTAGAGAACAGGGTATTTTGACATCGAAATTTATTGATTTACTTATGATTAAAAACATCCCATTCTCTTTCAATCCTTGTTATTAAAAAATAACAACACTCTAGAGTATTCTGTCTTAATAAGAATAGTGTAGCAAATAGTCTGAATCTGTGTGAATTACTTAACCTCTCTGTGCCTCAGTTTCCTTATATTTTTTTAAAAGGAAGAATAATAGTAACTCGAAAGATTGTTGGAGATTAAATTAGTTAATATATGAACGTGCGTAGAACACTTTTTGGCACACAGTAAGCACAAGGTAAGTGTTAGCTATTTTATTATTGTTTTTGTTATTAATTATTGTTATTTGTAAAGAAATTATGTCACTAGGCAACTTTTCTTTTGGTACAGACCTATAGCTAAAGATGTAACTGGAAGAACTATGGAAATCAGGTTGATGCAAGGAAAACTCGACTATTCCCTAGGAGTGAGATAAGGATCTTTTTTGTTCACCTCTAAATCTTCATAATCTTGCATCATGCCTGATCTGGCACACGATCGTGTGCTCAATAAACCATTGAATAAATGATGGTTCCTAAAAGGTGGACACTCGTCGTTTTTCTTGTTTTCTGAACCTCTGCTTAGAGCTTGAGTGTGGCAAGAGGGATCTTTAATGATTATCATTAATTAGATTCTGTGTCATTGAATGTGACTATTTTCTTTCTTTTTTTGATATAGCAACAACATTTATTATTTTTTGTCTCCCCCCAGCTTTATTAAGGTGTACTTGACGAATAAAAATAATACATACTGACAGTGTACAACATGATGTTTTGATAGATGTATACATTGTGAACTGACTAAGTCAAGCTAACCAACGTGATCTGTCATCTCACTCATCATTTTTCATTTCTTATTTCTTGTTAGAGGAACTTGGTGGAAGTAAAGAGGAGATAAGTGGAACCAGAAACCAAGAAAGAGGTGAAACAGCTCACTGCAAACTTTGTAGTCTAAAGACTTTTGATTTATCTTTGAAGTGTATTTAAATGATAAAAAGAAAACATCTCTACTAACCAGAGTGTGATTACAGGGACTAAATGTATAAAAGATAATAATCCTCTGCCCCCCTCCACCTCTCCTTTCTGGGAAAGAGTGTAGGCGTGTAATTGCAACACTCAAATATCATCCAGCTTAATGTTTTGCTGTGCTGCAGAGCCCAGGCTCAGTTCTTGGTACAATCTCATTGAACTAAATATCAAACTTGATTACAAGATTGAATCACTGAATGTTGAAAGTACATGAACTTCATTACTTAGTCCACCAAATATGGACATTTTCTATAAGCTGGTTTTTATAAAGAGTTAGTTTGTATCAAATTAGAGATACCATGGAAATGAAGAGCTATGAGTAATAAATCCCTAAAGCCTTTGACAGGAGTAGGAGTTTCCAGTCTGTTCATCTGCCATGCTCCAGATCAGGAATATATGCATTCTGTTTTGTTTTCCTCAGTGCACCACTTGGGGAGATACTTCTGCAGTGTTTATTTAGAAGCTTCAGGCTAGATTCAAACTAAGAAAAAAAATCCCTGCTGTGTCCTAACTCACAGTAAAGCTACCTTCCTCCTCCTTCCCCCTTTTAGTCCCACCTTGATCCATATGTACAGATCTTTGTTGAATGTCTTGAGATGTGGGCAGGAGAAGGGGAGATTGTTGGTAAAAATAAAGGACTCTACCAACCGTTCTTTTCAAAGCAGATGGCTTGCAAGGAGCTGAACATAGACTTGCATGTCCAAAAACATTATTCTATAAATTGTCTTTTGAAACTTAGATATCTAAATGAAAATAATAAAACAAAAATTAAGGCAGGAAAAAATACATTTCCTCACCTCCTGATTCAAGAAACCATGAGACATGAAGTATGATTTACTCTAATGGAGTGGGTTATCAGCACAATGAAGAAACCTATGCATCAGTTGGCTTTTGCAATGTAAAAAAACAAAACAAAACAAAACAAAAAAACCCACCTCAAAACATAGTGCTTTAAAACAACCAATTATTTCACTCTTGATTCTACAGGTTGATGGAAGAGTTTTTCTGGTCTGGGCAGGCTCTACTAATCTCTGCTGGCAGGTTGGCTGGAGGCTGGATGATCTAGGACAGACTCACTCACATAGTTGGTGTTTGGCAGGGCAACAATGATGACTCATGATTCAGCAGGCTAGCCCTGAGTTGATCCTAGGGTTCTAAGAGTGTGAGGGAAGAAGCCGCAAACCTTCTTAAGACTTAGGCTAACAATTATACATCACTTCCGTAATATTACTTCCAAAGCAAGTCACAAGATTCAAAGGATGGGTAAGTAGATCCTATTTCTTGAAGGTAAAAGCTACAGACTATTGTGGCTAATTTTGCTATCTCCAAGAAGAGGTGTACATGTGATACATGGCACTTTAATCACAATTGCGCTAAACAAAACTGCTGCTGGAGTCCGAGCTGTGATGGTGGCAAGAGTGCTGGAAACTGGACTCTAAAGACCAAGGTCCTAGAGAAGATCCTACCATCAATTACTTTCTGACCTTAAATCAGTCCACTCTCCCACTCTGCGTCTCAATCAAATCATTTCTAAAACAAAGGATTGGGTAAGATCATCTCTAAAGTTTCTTTCAGATTTCTAAGGACTAAAAATTTAACATACTCTCAGTTTTCAAAGGCAAGATTTCCTAGTTCTAAGGATTTCAAGGAGATGGTTCAAAATTCTAAAGATTTTTTTCTTTATGTTATGACTCTAATTTGGGGGAAAAAATCACATGCTATGATTACAACCATGTACAAAGTATACTTATGCAAGAACATATTTTAAAAATAATGGTATTGTGGTGGGATTTGGAGCTTTAAAAATTCTTTTAAAAAACTAAAAAAAAAATTGTTATTATCTTAACTTTTCAATAAGATGGAGTAAGTGCATTCCGTGCACTCTTCCTAAGAAGAAAATTGTTGCTAGAACAATAGGACCACAATTCTCACAGCTCCCAGGAGGGACAGGGAATTAATTGCTTGTTTGACCTTTTCCATTCTCCAGTAGGCAGCAAAGAGATTGGTGAGAGGGATTCTTGCCTCCATCCCCTTCTCTCCCTGTTACATGCCCTGCCCAGACTCCCCACCAAGAGCATCAGAGTTCTTGCTCAGAGGTGTACACTTAAACCTTGAATTGGAAGTTATTTTCCCTCAAATTGATAAAACTTTCAGGACAGATGCTCTGAGAAGTAAAGAAAAGAGGCAAAATCAAGGATTTGGTTCAGATAATTCATTTCTATTTCAGCCAGGCAATGGTCATCAGTGGCCTCTTATTGCTCTTGATTATATTCAGGCTTATTTTACTTGACCTCGCAGATGAGTTTGACCTTTTTGATCACCCACTTTTTCTTGATGGCCCTGTCTCCCTTAGTTTCTGAAACATCACTCTAACTTCTCCTTCACCGCCGTCTTTTTCATCACCATTCACTCAAATGTTGGTGATAGCTAACCTTTGTTTCTGGTCTCTGATCATCCTACATCGACCCTGAGTGAATTCACTCACTCCCATAATTTTGCATGACTGTTTACTTTCTGTTGACACCTGGTTATATATCTTTATCACAGACTTCTCTCCTCAACTTCAGACTGCATCCTGGGCAGCTCTACCACAACATCCCACAGGCACCTTAAACTCAACACGTTCCCAAATTTCTATGTGCTCAGCTTAGTGAATTACTATCCACCTAGTCACCCAAGATAGAAAATAGGGAAGCCACTTTCTCTCTTACTCTGCATTCAGAAAACCAGGCCTATTTTCTTTCAGAACTGCTCCCTGCCAATCCTCTGCTCTACTCAAAAGTATTTAATCCCCTGCAGGCTGCATCCTTCAGTTTCTTGTGTCAGCCTGTGGCTAGTTTTATCCAATGAGAAACCCTGCTGCTAGAGACTAGCAAGACTCAAGCATGTGGACTTTTTTTTTAACCAATAATGTTCTGCCACTCTGCTACTGAGTGCCCAGCCCACCAAATCAGAGGTCAACATTAAAGCTCTTAACTTGGCACCATTCTCTTGGGGAACCAACCAGTCACTTGGTAACAAGTTGATTACATTTGACCCTTTCCTGTCATGGAGGAGCCACCGTTTGTTGTTACTATTATGGGTGTGGATATGTCTTCTCAAAACCACCATCTATGGGCTTATAGAATGCCTAATCCACCACCATGTTATCACACATAACAATGCTTCTGTCCAAGGGACATATTTTGTTACAAAGAAAATACAGTAGTAAACCATGCCATGAAAATTTGCTGATCTTAGCATGCACCCCGTTACTCAGGAGCTGCTGACCTGATTAAATGGTGAAATGGCTTATGGTATCACCTGGGAGGTCACATTCTGTGGAGCTTGTATACATCCCCCAGGATGGAGCACATGCTTTGAACCAGTGATGAATATATGGTATGTCTCTCCCTTATGTAGAATGCATGGGTTCAGGAATTAAGGGGCAGGAATGGGAATGGCTTTTCTCACTATTATATCTAATAATCCACTTGCAGAATTTTCACTTCCTGTCCACAACTTTCAGCTCTACTAGTCTAGAAATCTTTGTTCCCAGTGAAGAAATTTTTTCCACCCAGCCTCGTTATAAACTAGAAGTTGAGGCTCTCACCTGGCATTTGGAGCTCCTTATACCACTGAACCAACAAGCAAAGGAAGGGCGAATTATATTGGTTGAAGTGATTGGTCATGATTAATAATGGGAAATTGGTTTGCTGCTACACAATAAGAGCATAAAGACTATGGCTGAAATCCAGGAGATATATGGGTGCATCTTTTAGTACTTCCATGTCTGATAGTCAAAGTCAATTAAAATCTACAGCAACCCAATTAAGTACAGGACCACCGAAGATTCAGACTTTGTAAGAATAAAGGGTTGGATTACCCCACTGAGCAAAGAATGGCAACCAACATGCTGGTTACAAGGGCAAGAAGAAACAAAACATGTGGTGGAAGAAGAAAGTCATATGTATATACTATGGCCACATGACCAGTTGTAGAACAAGAATTGTAACTACCAGGCATATTTTACTATGTGTGTGTTAATCAACAACCTTTTTCCTACTATTTTGTATAAGGAGTGTTAATAATAAGCACTTGGTAATTTAATTTATAAGTCACCAGACTACAGGGAGCCACACTTGCTATTTACAGGAGGAATTCCATAATGCCTGGAGATCTGGACTTGAGATAGAAAAATGACAAATCAGACTTTGTTCCTCCCCTTGTTGCAGAGAGCTGGTGAGTTGTGTCATGGATAGTTGTCTCATGTCTGGCAAAGACGTGAATTTGTTAGACATGGATATGAGGTAAGAATGAATGCTGAGTAGTGAAATAGATGGACTATGTCAGTGTTGGGCATGTTTGCCATCAGATTTGTTTCATGCCCTTCTCCAGCTCTACTCTGTGTCTTAGGGGCTACATTTCCATTTCCCAGGCTCTCAAGTCATCTGACCTCAACTGAACTTGGCATTGGTAGGAGACTGGAGCACTAGAAGGAGAAAGAACCTAGGGTGCTTTCACCCTTTCTCTCTGATGTCGGCAGATTTTCCAGTTGGGGCTACATCTGTGGCTTTAGCTCTTGCCAGGAAAGCTACTGTACTTCCAGCTTCCTCTGGGCAATCCTGGCTTCAGTAGTGTGGCTGAAGCCCTTGTTTCATCAGTTGAAGGCTGGTGGAAGCTTCTTACTATTGCCAGTCTCTGGAGTCCTTCACTGAGCTCTGTTTTACTCCCACCTCCTCTCTCACTTGTGTAACCAACTCTCTGCATTAAATCTCCTTACAGATACAGTCAAATCTCTGTTCTTTAACACATCTTACGGCTGTTCCCTCCTGTCCACCTCTTACAGCGACTGCCTTACACATATCAGGCTCTCATTACCTTTTACCTGGGCTACTGGTCACACTTTTCAAACTCCATTCTACCATTCCTCCTCCTGCTAAATAACATATGTAGGCTCTATCTCTTTAGTATTCCTTTACTTGTACTTCAAACAAGAATATATTTTAGAAATGTAGGTTCACAAATACAACTGGTCCTTGAACAACATGGGGGTTGGGACACTGACCCCCCTGCACAGTTGAAAATCCAGATATAACTTTTGATTCCCCCAGAACATAACTACTAATAGCCTACTGTTGACTGGAAGCATTACTGATAATACAGTTAACTCACACTTTGTGTTATATGATTGTACCCTGTATTCTTACAGTAAAGTAAGCTAGAGAAAGGAAAATGTTATTAAGAAAATCATAATAAAGAGAAAACATATTTACTGTTCATTAAGTGGAAGTGGATCGTCATGAAAGTCTTCATCTTCATTGTCATCATGTTGAGTAGGCTGAGGAGGAGGAGGAGGAAGAGAAGGAGTTCGTCTTGCTATCTCAGGGATGGCAGAGGTGGAAAAAATCCACATGTAAGTAGACCTGTGCAGCTCAAATCCATGCTGTTAAAGCTCAATTGTAATCTCGTTTCAAAAGCTAAACTGTTTAACAGTATGACCTAGTGAATTATGCCTTCTACTCAGTAGAGAAGGTGTCTTTAAAAACTGTGAAACCAGGAAAGAACACAGACCTACATAGTGGCAGAAATGACATTGGAAGTTCAAAATTCTTTCTTGTCCATCTTTGCTGAAATAGAGGTATTACTAGAATCAATTGGTCTCCCTAGCCTCAGTCTTACTTTTTCTATACTGCTCCAAAACATTGTTACAATGATGGTCAGATCAAATACTTTATTTTAGCTTTTATTTTTAAAATTATGTTTTCTATTTTTAATTTTTGTGGCTACATAGCACGTGTATATACTTATGGGATACATTAGATGTTTTGATACAGGCACACAATGCATAGTAATCATATAATGGAAAATGGGATACCCATCTCCTCAAGAACTTATCCTTTGTGTTACAAACAATCCAATTATACTCTTTCAGTTGTATTAAAATGTACAATTAAATTATTATTGACTATAGTCACCCTACTGTGCGTAAAATGCTAGGCTTTATTCATTCGTTCATTCTATTTTTCTGCACTCATTAACCCACGTCTCCCCAAACACCCCCACTACTCTTCCCAGCCTCTGGTAACCATCCTTCTACTCTCTACTTCCATGGGTTCAATTGTTTTGGTTTTTACATCCCATAAATAAGTGAGAATATGCAATGTTTGTCTTTCTGTACCTGGCTTATTTCACTTAACATAATGACCTCCAATTCCATCCATATTGTTGCAAATGACTGGATCTCATTATATTTTATGGTTGAATAGTACTCCATTGTATTTCTTTATCAATTCATCTGTTGATGGACACTTACATTGCTTCCAAATCTTGGCTATCATGAACAGAGCTGCAACAAACATGGGAGTGCAGATATCTCTTCAATATACCGATTTCCTTTCTTTTGGATAGATACCCAGCAGTGAGATTGCTGGATTTTATGGTAGCTCAATTTTCAGTTTTTTTGTGGAACCTCCAAACTGTTCTCCATGGTGGTTGTACTAGTTTACATTCCTACCAACAGTGTATGACTATTCCCTTTTTCCACGTACTTGCCAGCATTTAATGCCTGTCTTTTGGATGAGTTATTTTAAATAGGGTGAGATAACATCTCATTGTAGTTTTGATTTGCATTACTCTGATGATCAATGATGTTGAGCACCTTTTCATATGCCTGTTTGCCATCTGTATGTCTTCTTTTGAGAAATACCTATTCAAACATTTTCCCCACTTTTTTAAATCAGATTATTAGATTTTTTCCTATAGAGTTTTTTTTGAGCTATTGATATATTCTGGTTATTAATCCTTTGTCAGATGGGTAGTTTGCAAATATTTTCTTTCATTCTGTAGGTTATCTCATCACTTTGTTGATTGCTTCCTTTTATGTGCAGAAGCTTTTTAACTTGTGATCTCATTTATCCATTTTTGCTTAGGTTGCCTGTGCTCCTGGGGTATTGCTCAAGAAATCTTTGCCCAGACCAATATCCTAGGGAGTTTCCCCAGTATTTTCTTATAGTAGTTTCATAGTTTGAGGTCTTTGATTTAAGTCTTTAATCTATTGATTTCATTTTTGCATATGGTGAGAGATGGGGACTGGTTTCATTCTTCTGTATATGGATGTCCAGTTTTCCCAGCATCATGTATTGATTACTGATTATTAATGTCAAAAATTAGTTCACTGTAGGTGTATGGATTTGTTTCTGCATTCTCTATTCTGTTACATTGGTTTATGTGTCTGTTTCTATGCCAGTACCATGCTGTTTGGGTTACTATAGCTCTGTAGTATAATTTGAAGTCAGGTAATGTGATTTCTCCAGTTTTGTTCTTTCTGCTTAGGATAGCTTTGGCTGTATTGAGCCTTTTGTAGTTCCATATAAATTTCAGGATTGTTTTTTCTAGCTATGTGAAGAATGTCTTTGGTATCTTAATAGAGATTGCATTGAATACATAGATTGTTTTTGGTAGTATGGAATTTTTAACAATATTGATTCTTCCAATCCATGAACATGGAATGTCTTTCAATTTTTTGGTACCTTTTTCAATTTCTTTCATCAGTGTTTTATAGTTTTCATTATAGAGATCTTTCACTTCTGTGGTTAATTCTTAGATATTTAATTTTATGTGTGGCTTTTGTAAATGAGACTACTTAGATTTCTTTTTTAGATTGTTCACTGTTGGCATACAGAAATGCAACTGATTTTTGTATGTTGATTTTGTATCCTTCAACTTTACTGAATTTATCAGTTTGAATAGATTTTTCATAGAGTCTTCAGATTTTTCCAAATATAAGATCATATCATCTGCAAACAAGAATAATTTGACCTCTTCCTTTCCAATTTGGATGCCTTTTATTTCTTTCTCATGTCTAATTGCTCTAGCTAGGACTTCTAGCACTATGTTGAATAACAGCGGTGAAAGTGGGTGTTCACTACATCCTTGTAGTGTTCCAGATATTAGAGGAAAGACTTTCAGTTTTTGCCCATTCAGTATGATGCTAGCCATGGGTCTGTTTTGTATGGTTTTTATTATGTTGAGGTATGTTTGTTTTATACCTAGTTTTTTGAGGGTTTTTATCATGAAGAGTTGTTGAATTTTATCAAATACTTTTTTAGCATCAATTGAAATAATCATATGATTTTTGTTCTTCATTCTGTTGGTATGATGTATCTCATTGATGGATTTGCCTATGTTGAACCTTCCTTGCATCCCAGGGATAAATCCCACTTGGTCATGATGAATGATCTTTCTAATGTATTGTTGAATTCAGTTTACTAATATTTTGTTGAGGAGTTTTGCATCAATGTTCATCACAGATATTGGCCTGTAGTTTCCTTTTTGTTTTTACGTGTCTTTGTCTGGTTTTGATATCGGGGTCACACTGGCCTCATAGAGTAAGTTTGGGTATTTCCTTCTCTATTTTTTGGGAATAGTTTGAATAGGATTGGTACTAGTTCTTCTTTAAATGTTTGGTAATGTCTCTTTTTTCATTTCCAATTTTATATATTTGGATCTTCTCTCTTTTGTTCCTAGTCTGAATAAAGGTTTGTCAATTTTGTTTAACCTTTCAAAAACAAGCTCAAGCTTTTGTATTGTTTTCTTTATTTCAAGTTCATTCATTTCTGTCTAGTTTTTATTATTTTTCTCCTACTAATTTTGAGTTTGTTTTGCTCTTGCTTTTCTAGTTCTTTGGGATGTGTCATCAGATTTCTCACTGACATTTTTTTCCTCTTTTTTGATGTGGGGACTTATAACTATGAACTTCTCTCTTAGTACTACTTTTGCTGTATCCCATAAGTTTTGGTATGCTGTGTTTCTATTAACATTTGTTTAAAATTTTTTCAAATTCCTTCTTAATTTCTTCATTGACCCACTGCTCATTCAGGAGCATATTGTTTAATTTCCATAAATTTGTATAGTTTTCAAAATTTCTCTTGTTATTAATGCCTAGTTTTATTTCCTTGTATTCAGAGAAGATGCTTGGTATTCAATTTTTTTTAATGCTTTAAGACTTGTTTTGTGACATAACATATGATCTATTCTTGAGAATCATCCATGTGCTGAGGAAAAGAATGTGTTTTCTGCAGCCATTGGATGAAATGTTCTGTAAATATCTATTAGATTCATTTAATCTATAGTGCAGGTTAAGTCTGATGCTTCTTTGTTGATTTTCTGTCCAATGTAAGAACTGTTCAATGCTGAAAGTGGGGTTTGAATTCTCTAGCTGCTATTGTATTGGGGCCTCTCTCTTTAGCTCTAATAATATTTTATTTATATATCTGGGTGCTCCAGTGTTGGGTACATGTTTATTTAAAATTGTTATATCCCTTTGCTGAATTGACCCATTTATCATTATATAATGACCTTCTTTTTCTCTTGTAATAGTTTTTGTCATGAAATCTATTTTGTCTGATGTAAGTATAGCTATTCCTACTCCTTTTTTGGTTTCCATTGGCATGGAATATCTTTTGCAATTCCTTTATTTTCAGTCCACTTGTGTCTTTATAGGTGAAGTGTGTTTCTTATAGGCAGCAGATCAATAGGTCTTGTTTTTTCATCCATTCAACCACTCCATGTCTTTTGATTGAAGAGTTTAGTCCACTTACATCCAATTTTACTAGTAGCAAGTAAAGACTCCTGCCATTTTGTTATTTGCTTTCTGGTTGTTTTTGGTCTTTTCTTCCTTCTTGTTTTCCTTTTAGCAAAGGTGGTTTTCTCTGATGATATGATTTAGTTTCTTGTTTTTTTTATTTTTTGTGTACCCATTTTGTGATTCTTGAATTCCTCGAATCAGGGTCCCCAAGAGCCTGCTTGGTGGCAAAACTTGTACCTAAGGTGCAAGACAGAGTCCCCTTTTCCCTCTGCTTGTCTCAAGCAGTGGGAGTCTTGATCTGTAGCCACCATAACTGGGAATGTGCTGAGTCTCACCTGCCTGCAAATCTGAGTCTCATCCAAAGCCCTCAACGTAGTACTTTAGTGTCACTGCTGTTTATTCAGGACCCAACTGCTCTTCTGTTAACAGGTGATGAATCCTGCCAGGACTGGGCCCTTCCTTTAAGGAAGCAGGTTCCCTTCTGGCCCAGAGTGTGTCTAGAAATGTTATCCAGGAGCTAGGGCCTGGAAAGGGGGCCTCACGACTCTGACTAGTGCCCTATCCTGCTGTGACTAAGCTGGTATCCAACATGCAAGGGAAAGTCCTCCCCTGTCTCTCCTCTCCTCTCCTCAAGTGGAAAGAAGGAGTCTCTTTTGTAGCTATGAGATGTGCAGCCTGGGGTTAGGAGAGGGGTGATGCCAACACTTTCTTTGCTGCCCTTGCTGGTGTCTCAGTAGGTCATCTTCTCTCCCTGCCCCTCCCCGACCCATCCATTGTCTCTGGGCCCAATTCAGCCCTAGGACTCACTTTGATGCAGCAGTTATTGTGGCCTAGACTGCCTTTCAAGTTTATTTGGGGCCTCAGAGCACTTAAGCCCACAGTGGCAAGTTTTGCCAGAACTCAAGTTCCCGTCACTGGGATCAGCAATTGCCTCTGGCTAGGGCTGGTTTAAATGTTCCCTTTGTGGGTGGGCATCAGCTGAGTTTAGTCAGGTTTTGCTTTCTGCTATAACAAGGGCAGCACTGAGTTCAATACCTCACAATTGGCAGCTGTCCCTCTCTCCCCAGGGCACAGAACCATTCTCCCCACCACACCACTGCTGCTAGGGAATGGGAGAGGAGTGGCACCAGTGATTCAAGACTGTTTTTCCTACCTCTTTGGCACCTCTTTCAGTGACATGAAGTGAAACCCAGGTACTGTGAGTGTTCACGTGACTTTTGATTCTTACGAAAGTGCTTTATTTGTGTAGATAGCTGTTAAATTGGTGTCCCTGTGGGGAGATCAGTGGAGACTTCTATTCAGCCATCTTGCTTCAGTCCTCCAGATAGTTTATTTTTCTCACAGTACCATCTTTGGATGCTCATTATGAATATTTTTGAGAATCCAGCATAATACAAAGGGAAAAAACCATCATCTATAATTCCACAACTCCAAAATAATCACTGTTAGCAGATCACAAAATTGGGATCCTACTGTCAATCTCACTTTTTAACTAAACTGCTATTGTGATATTAATTGATTCATATGCAGTTGTAATAAAAAATACAATAATCTTTGTGTACTTTATTAAGTTTCATCCAATGATAATATTTTGCAAAACAAAGTATAATAACACAACCAAGATATTGACAGTGATACAATGTAGTCCTGATTCAATTTTCTCCACTTCTGGTAGCCATTTGTCTGTGTGTGTGTGTGTGTATGTGTGTGTGTGGTGTTTCTATGTATTAGAAACATGAATTAATATTAGTATTACATTCTACACAATTATATCATCTATGTAGTTTCATGTATCCACCACCACTGTCAAGATACAGAACAATTCCAGCACTATAAATATCTCTCATGTTATCCTTTTATAACCATACTCACTTTCATCCTCTCCCTCAATGTCTCCAGCCTCTGGTAAATGTTAATCTGTTCTTCATTTCTAAAATGTTGTCATTTCAAAAAGGTAAATAAATGGATTTATATAGTGTGTAACCTTTTGAGATTAATCATTTTTTACTCAGCATAATTTCCTGGAGATTCATTAGCATAGTTATATATATCAATAGTTCTTTCCTTTTGATTGCTGAGTAGTAGTCCATGGTATGGATATACCATAGTTTGTTTAACCATTCACCTGTTGAAAGACATATAGGCTGGTTCCAGTTTTGGGCTATTATGAATAAAGCTGCTATGAACATTTGTGTACAGGTTTTTGTGTGAATATAAGTTGTCATTTATTTAGGTAATATGGTAACTGCATGTATTTTTTTTTAAGAAACTGCCAAACTATTTTCAGAAGGATCGTACCATCTTACATTTCTACCAGCAATGTACGCATGAACCTGTTTTTCCACATTCTTATCAGCAGTTGGTGGTGTCGCTATTTCTTATTTTTGCCATTTTGATAGGTATATAGGAATATCTCATTATGGTTTTAATTTACATTTCTTTAATGGCTATTGATGTTGAAATAGCATTTTATTTGCTCATTAGCCATCTGGATATCCTCTTTGGTAAAATGTCTCTTCATATCTTTTGCCCAGTTGTTAAGAGTTGTCTTTCCTTTTTTACTGTTGAGTGTTGTGATTTCTTTATATATTTGAGATACAACTCCTCTATTGCATATGTGGTTTGCACATATTTTCTCCCAGTCCATAGCTTGTTTTATCCTCTTAAAGGGTCTTTCACAAAGCAAAAGTTTTAAATTTTGATGAATGCCAATTTATCAGTTTTTCCTTTTGTGGCTTGTTCTTTTGGCATCAATCTCTAACAACTCTTTGCTAGGCCAGGTGTGGTGGCTCATGCCTGTAATCCCAGAACTTTGGGAGGCCTAGGCAGGCGGGAGTTTGAGACCAGCCTGGCCAGCATGGCAAAACCCCATCTCTACTAAAAATACAAAAATTAGCCTGATATGGTGGCGCACGCCTGTAATCCCAGCTACTTCAGAAGCTGAGACATGAGAATTGCTTGAACCTGGGAGGCAGAGGCTGCAGTGAGTGGAGATGGCACCACTGCACTCCAGCCTGGGCAATGGAGTAAGATTCAGTCTCAAACAAAAAAGAAGTATTTTCTAGCCCCAGATCCCCCAAATTTTCTCCTACTTTGTTCTAAAAGTTTTATAATTTTGTATTTTACATTTAATTACTGATTTACTTTGAGTTAATTTTTGTATAAGGTGTGAGATTTAGGTTGAGGTTAATCTTTTTTGCTTATGGTTGTCCACCTGCTCCAGCAACATTTGTTGAAAAGGCTCTCATTCCTCCATTGAATTACTTTTGCACCTTTGTCATAAGTCAGTTGGGTGTATTTGTGTGGCTCTGTTTCTGGATTCTCTGCTCTATTCTGCTGTTCTCTGTCTGTCCCTTTACCAATACCACACAGTCTTGATTACTGTATAGCTAGGTGATAAGTCTTAAAGTCAGGTAGACTGTTTTCTCCAACTTTATTTCTTTTTTTTCTTTTTTTTTTTGAAAATTTTAGTCACTGCAGTTCATTTACATTTCCATATACATTTTAGAATATTATTGTCTGTATCTAGAAAAAAATCTTGTGAGACTTTCATAAGAATGATATTAAATCTATATATCAATTTAAGCAGAACTGACATTTAATTTTTTAAGTTTTTGAGGGTACATAGAACCCACAAAATATCTCATGAGGTACATGAGATATTTTAGTACAAGCATGCAATGAATAATAATCTCATCATGGAAAATTGGGTATCTATGACCTCAAGCATTTATCCTTTGTGTTACAAACAATATAGTGATATGCTTAGTTATTTTTAAATGTACAATTAAATAATTATTGACTACAGTCTCTCTGTTGTGCTATCAAATACTAGGTCTTATTCATTCTTTCTTTTTTTTGGTATCCATTAACCATCCCCACCTCCCCCCACTGCCCCTCCCCACAACCCTTCCCAGCCTCTGGTAACCATCCTTCTAATAAAACTTATATTTTTATTAAGTTTTCCTATACATTAACATGACATGTCTCTCCATTTATATATGTCTACTGCCATTTCTTTTATCAGCATTTTGTTTTTTTCAGCATACAAGTCCTCTGTAATTTTTTTATTTTTTATTTTTTTTGAAGCAGAGTTTCACTCTCGTCGCCCAGGCTGAAGTGCAGTGGCTCACTGCTACCTCCACCTCCCGGGCTCAAGCGGTTCTCCTGCCACAGCCTCCCAAGTCACTGGGATTACAGGCACCCACCACCATGTCTGGCTAATTTTTGTATTTTTAGTAGAGACAGGTTTTCACTGTGTTGGCCAAGCTGGTCACAAACTCCTGACTTCAGGTGATACGCCCACCTCGGCCTCCCAAAGTGCTGGGATTATAGGCACAAACCACCATGCCCACCAGTACTTATATGTGACTCTAAAAAATACACAGGAAGATATTAACTCCTGATATTTAATATCAGGAGTTAACATCATATTAACAGGAGTTTGAAAGAAGTTAATTCCAACTCTCATGTGATAATAGAATGGTGAATTATTTCCAGAAGTTTTTCAACTTACTTTGCCAGATCAGAGAATCAGAAGCAGCTATCGCCTTATAAAACGTAGCTTTTAAATAATAAGACTTGATAGTCAAAATTACTTCTTGATCCATAGACTGAAGAGTAAATGTACTGTCAGTAGGCATGAAAATAACATGAACCTTCTTGTATATCTTCATCAGAGCTCTTGGATTACCAGGTGCATTGTCAGTGAGCAGTAATATTTTGAAAGGGATCTTTTTTCTGAACAATAGGTCTCAACAGTGGGCTTAAAATATTCAGTAAGCCATGCTGTAAACAGAGGAGTTGTCATCCATGCTTTGTTTGTCTATTTATAGAACACAGGCAGAGTAGATTTAGCACAATTCTTAAGGGCCCTAGGATTTTCACAATGGTAAATGAGCATGGCTTTAGCATAAAGTCACTAGCTGCATTAGCCCTTCACATGAGCCACTTCAAAGAGTTCTTTGAAGCTTTGAAGTCAGGCATTGACTTCTCTGTAGCTATGAAAATATTAGATGACAGCTTCCAATAGAATGCTATTTCACATACATGGAAAATATGTTATTTAACATTCAAAAGCTAGCAGAAGGCAAGAAATAACTAAGATCAGAGCAGAACTGAAGGAGACAGAGATACAAAAAAACCCTTCAAAAAATCAATGAATCCAGGAGCTGCTTTTTGAAAAGATCAACAAAATTGATAGGCTGCTAGCAATACTAATAAAGAAGAGAAGAGAGAAGAATCAAATAGACACAATAAAAAATGATAAAGGAGATATCACCACTGATCCCACAGAAATACAGACTACTATCAGAGGATACTATAAACACCTTTATGCAAATAAACTAGAAAATCTAGAAGAAATAGATAAATTCCTGGACACTTATACCCTCCCAAGACTAAACCAGGAAGAAGTTGAATCCCTGAATAGACCAATAACAGGCTCTGAAATTGAGGCAATAATTAATAGCCTACCAACCAAAAAAAGTCCAGGACCAGATGGATTCACAGCCGAATTCTACCAGAGGTACAGGGAGGAGCTGGTACCATTCCTTCTGAAACTATTCCAATCAATAGAGAAATAGGGACCCTTCCCTAACTCATTTTATGAGGCCAACATCATCCTGATACCACAGTCTGGCAGAGACACAACAAAAAAAGAGAATTTTAGGCCAATATCCCTGATGAACATCGATGCAAAAATCCTCAATAAAATACTGGCAAACCAAATCCAGCAGCACATCAAAAAGCTTATCCACCATGATCAAGTGGGTTCATCCCTGGGATGCAAGGCTGGTTCAACACACACAAATCAATAAATGTAATCCATCATATAAACAGAACCAAAGACAAAAACTGCATGATTATCTCAATAGATGCAGGAAAGGCCTTTGACAAAATTCAACAGCTCTTCATGCTAAAAACTCTCAAAAACTAGGTATTGATGGAATGTATCTCAAAATAATAAGAGCTATTTATGACAAAGCCACAGACTATATCATGCTGAATGGGCAAAAACTGGAAATATTCCCTTTGAAAACTGGCACAAGACAGGGATGCCCTCTCTCTCCACTCCTATAAAACACAATGTTGGAAGTTCTTGCCAGGGCAATCAGGCAGGAGAAAGCAATAAAGAGTATTCAATTAGGAAGAGTGGAAGTCAAACTGTCTCTGTTTGCAGATGACATGATTGTATATTTAGAAAATTCCATCATCTCAGCCCAAAATCTCCTCAAGCTGATAAGCAACTTCAGCAAAGTTTCAGCATACAAAATCAATGTGCAAAAATCACAAGCATTCCTATACACCAATAACAGACAAACAGAGAGCCAAATCATGAGTGAACTCCCATTCAC
>NW_012102510.1:1340121-1341391 GCF_000951045.1 Mandrillus leucophaeus
GTTGTGCACATGTACCCTAGAACTTAAAGTATAATAAAAAAATAAAAAATAAAAGAAAATAAAACAGACACAATAAAAAAAAAGAAAATATGTTGTTTAGGGTAGTCACATTTATCAATGATCTTAGCTAAATCTGGATAGCTTGCTGCAGCTTCTCCATCAGCACTTGCTTCTTTACCTTTCACTTTTATGTTATGAGATGGCTTCTTTCCTTAAACGTTATGAATTAACCTTTGCTAACTTCAAACTTTTATTCTGCAGCTGCCTCAACTCTCTCAGCCTTCATAGAATAAAAAAGAGTTAGGGCCTTGCTCTGGATTAAACTTTGGCTTAAGGAAATGTGGCTGATTTGAACTTCTACCCAGACAACTCAAACTTTCTCCATATCACCAATAAGGCTGTTTTACTTTCTTATCATTTGTATGTTCACTGGAGCAGCACTTGCAATTTCCTTCAAGAACTTTTCCTTTGCATTCCCAACTTGGCTGTTTGGTGCAAGAGGTCTAGTTTTCAGCCTATCTTGACTTTTGACTTGCCTTTCTCACAAAGCTTAATCATTTTTAGCTTTTGATATAAAGTGAGACACGTGACTCTCTTTCACTTTAACACTTAGAGGCCATTGTACGGTTATTAATTGCCCTAATCTCAAAATTGTCATGTCTCAGGGAAGAGGGAGGCCTGAAAAGAGGGAGAGAGACCAGGCAATGGCCGATGAGTGGAGCAGTCAGAATACAGACAACATTTATTAAGTTCTCCATCTTCTTTGGGCTTTGTTTGTGGCACCCCAACACAATCATAAGAGTAACATTAAACGTCACTGACCACAGATCACCATAACAGATATAATAATAATAATAACATTTAAAATATTGCAAGGATTACCAAAATGTAATGACATAAGGAGACATGAAGTGAATATATACTTTTGGAAAAATAGCACCAATCAACTTGCTTGATGTAGGGTTGCCACAAACCTTGAATTTGTAAAAATGCACTATCTGGGTGGCACCCAAGATGGCCAAATAGGAACAACTCCAGCCTCCAGCTCCCAGCGTGAGCGACGCAGAAGATGGGTGATTTCTGCATTTTTAACTGAGGTACCAGGTTCATCTCACTGGGGCATGTCAGACAGTTGATGCTGGTCTGTGGGTGCAGCCTGACCAGCGAGAGCTAAAGCAGGGCGAGGCATCACCTCACCTGGGAAGTGCAAGGGGGAAGGGAATTCCTTTTCCTAGCCAAGGGAAATTGAGACACACAACACCTGGAAAAT
>NW_012102510.1:1347136-1347517 GCF_000951045.1 Mandrillus leucophaeus
AACAGAGATATAAACCAATGGAACAGAACAGAGTCCTCAGAAATAATACCACATATCTACAGCCATCTGATCTTTGGCAAACCTGACAAAAACAAGAAATGAGGAAAGGATTCCTCATTGATAAATGGTGCTGGGAAAACTGGCTAGTCATATGTAGAAAGCTGAAAATGGATCCCTTCCTTACACCTTATACAAAAATTAACTCAAGATGGATTAAAGACTTAAATGTTAGACCAAAAACCATAAAAACCCTAGAAGAAAACCTAGGCAATACCATTCAGACCACAGGCATGGGCAAGGACTTCATAACTAAAACACCAAAAACAATGGCAACAAAAGCCAAAATTGACAAATGGCATCTACTTAAACTAAAGAGCTTCT
>NW_012102510.1:1347567-1351419 GCF_000951045.1 Mandrillus leucophaeus
CAGGGCGAGGCATCACCTCACCTGGGAAGTGCAAGGGGGAAGGGAATTCCTTTTCCTAGCCAAGGGAAATTGAGACACACAACACCTGGAAAATCAGGCGACTCCCACCCTAATACTGTGCTTTATCAAGGGTCTTAGCATACGGCACACCAGGAGATTATATCATACCTGGCCTGGAGGGTCCCACACCCACGGAGCCTCCCTCATTGCTAGCACAGCAGTCTGAGATCTAACTGCAAGGCGGCAGCGAGGCTGGAGGAGGGACTTAAGTAGATAAACAAAGCTGCCAGGAAGCTCGAATTGGGTGGAGCCCCTGTCTCTTATACACATCTAGATGTGTATAAGAGACAGGTTGTGCACATGTACCCTAGAACTTAAAGTATAATAATAAAATAAATAAATAAATTAATTAATTAATTAAATATCTCATTTAACACTCAAAAAAAAAATGCACTGTCTGTGAAGTGCAATTTAGTGAAGTATAAAAAAAGCAAGGTATGCCTGTGTTATATTTTAGTGTTAGTTGCTAGTACATAGAAGTACCATTGGGTTTTTCATGTTTACCTAGTATCCTATAGTAGCACTCACTATTAGTTCTAGGAGTTTTGTGGGGGTCTTTTTGTTTGGTGTTTTTGTTTTGTAGATGTCTTGGGATTTTCTGTGTAGATAATCACGTAATCTGCAAATAGGGGCTGCTTTTTTTCTTCCTTTATAATTTGTACAACTGTTAATTCCTTTTCATGTTTTATTGAACTAGCTAGAACTACCAGCACTATATGTATAAGAGTGATGTGAGTGGACATTCTCACCTTGTTCTTGATCTTAGAGGGGAGTACATTCAAGTTTTCACCCTTGAGTATAATGCTAGCTGTGGTTTTCTGTTGATGTCTTTTACCAAGTTGAGGAAGTTCCTCTGTATTCCCATTTTTCGAGAGTTTTTATCATGAATGTATGGTGAATTTTTTCAAATTGTTTATCTACATAAATTGATTTGATCATATGATCTTTATTCTTTAGCTGTTAATATGGTGAATTACTTTCATTGCCTTCATATTTGAGCACTGAACCAGCCTTGCATACCTGAAATAAGCCCCACTTGATCATGGTACAATTCTTTTTATATATTGCTGAATTCTGTTTGCTACTATTGTGTTGAGGATTTTGTGTCTACATTCATGATGTTGGTCAGTAGTTTTCTTTTTTATAGTCTTTGTCTGCTTTTCATCTCATGGTAATACTAGCTTTATAAAATGAATTGGAAAGTATCGCCTCATCTTTTGTTTTCTAGAAAAAGTTGTGTATAATTGGCATTAATTCTCCTTTAAATGTTTGGTAGAATTCTCCAGTGAAATCATCTAGGCCTGGAGATTTATTTTGGGAAAATTTTAAATTACAGATTCAATTTTCTAAATAGTTATAGGGCTATTTGAATTTTCTGTTTCATATTGGGTTACTTATGATAGTTTGCGTGGTTTTGAAGAATTGATCTCTTTTATCTAAGCTGTCAAATTTATGCCTATAAAGTTGTTCATAGCATTTGCATTTTTTTTTAATGTTTGCAGAGTCTACAGTTATATGCCTTGTTTCATTCCTGATATTGGTAATCGGTATCTTCTCTTTTTTTTTCTTTGTGAATCTTGCTAGATGTTTGTCAATTTTGGTGATCTTTTTGAAGAATAAGCTCTTCATTTTGCTAATTTTTCTGTTATTCTTCAGTTTTCAATTTTATTGATTCCTCTATTATTTTCTTCCTCCTGCTTGCTTTGGGATTATTTTCCTGTTATTTCTATAGATTCTTGAGATGGAAGCTTATTCATTTAAGATGTTTACTCTTTTCTAATGTTAGTATTTAATGCTATAAATTTCCCTCTGCACTGCTTTAACTGTTCCCCACAAATCTTGACATTTATTTTTCTTTTCGTAGAGTTCAATATATTTTTCAATTTCCCTCAAGACTTCATCTTTGACCCATGGATTATTTAGAAGTGGATTGTTTCATTTCCAAGTGTTTGCACATTTTCCTATTGTCATTCTGTTATTTCTAGATTAATTACATCAAAGTCAGAGAAAACATTGTATCATTTTAATTCTTTTAAATTTATTAATGTTTGTCTTACAGCCCAGGATGTGGTTTATTTTACTATATATTCCATGCACACTTAGGAAGATTGTGTACCTGTTGTTGTTGGGTGGGGTGTTCTCTAAATGCCCACTAGATTCTGTTGGCTGATGGCGTTATTGAATTCTTTTATATTCTTACTGATTTTCCATGTGGTTATTATATCAGCCATTGGGATAGGAGTGTTGAAATCTCCAACTAAAATGGTCAATTTGTCTATTTCTCCTTTCAGTTCTATCACTTTTTGCTTCATGTCTTGTGAGGTTCTTTCGTTTACTGCATGTGCACTTAGGTTTGTTATGGCTTCCTGGTGGACTGATCTTTCTATTATTGTGTAATGTCACTCTTTTTCTCTAGTAATTTTTATTTGATCTAAAGTTGCTTTATCAGATATTAATATAACCACTTCTTTTTTACATTAGTGTCTGCATGGTTTATCTTTTATGCATTCTTTTACTTTCAACCTACCTATGTCACTAAATTTGAAGTGAGTTTCTTAAAAGTAGAATATAGCTGGACTATGTTTCTTTTTAATCCCCTCTGCCCATCTCTGTTCTTTGATTGTTATATTTTCATAATTTATTTTTAAGGTAATTCTTGATATGTTAGTGCTTAATTCAGTTTCCCATTTTATTGTTTGTTTTCTATCTTCACTAGGTCTCATTCCTCTTTGTTCATTGTGTGTGTGTGTGCGTGTGTGTGTGTGTGTGTGTGTGTGTATAACAGTGTTAGGATTCCTTTTATATTTATGTATAGTATTTTTGGGTGTATGTCTCTTTATAGTTTTGTAGTGATTGTTCTGAGTATTAATATATACATATGTGACTTGTAACAATCTACTTTTTAATCAGCATTTTACCACTTTACATAAAGTGTGGAAATCTCACTTCAATTCGGGTTCTTTTACCTTTACCACTTAAAAATATTATTGCCTTGAGTATCATATTGTGCTAAAAATTTTGTTTCAATCATTAAACGTGACTTATAAAACTCATTAGAGAAAGCATAGCCTATTTTATTACCTACACTCCTGCTCTTCTACTGTTCCCGAGACTCTACAGTTCCTTCTTTTATCATTTCCTTTCTGTTTGAAGAACCTCCTTTAGTCAATTTTTTATGGCTAAGACTTCTAACAAGTTTTGTTAGTTTTCTTTTATTTAAGATCATTTTTATTTTCCCTTCATTTCTGAATAATCATTTTGCTGGATGTAGAATTCACAGTTGGCATTTATTTTCATTCAGGAGTTCTTTCTGGCCTCCATGATTTCAGATAAGAAATCCCTTGCCATTCAAAGTGGTGTTCCTATACATATAATGTGTCATTTTTCTTGGACTGCTTTCAAGATTTTTTTTTGCTTTGAGTTTTCAAAAGTTAAATTATAATGTGTCAGGACATATATTTATTTGAGATTATCCTATTTTGGATTTACTCAACTTCTTAGTGTCTTTTGCCAAATTTGGAGAGTTTTCAGCCATTATTTCATAATATGCCATATCTAAGAGTGCTTTGCCTACCAGTTTATCTTTGAATCACGCCTGGTACATAGTTGATGCTCTCTACATAGTCATCAAATGAATTAACAGATGGATCAATGAGTGAATTAATGAATTTTTGCATAAGTATGATAAATGGTTAGCTATAATGGAGTTTCTTTTTTTTTATTATTATACTTTAAGTTCTAGGGTACATGTGCACAACGTGCAGGTTTGTTACATATGTATACATGTGCCAT
>NW_012102510.1:1353614-1363204 GCF_000951045.1 Mandrillus leucophaeus
GCTACTTCCATACACAGAATACATCAAAAATAAACAATTTTTGTTCAGTTAGCATCAATTTAACACTAAATTTAATCAAAATGTATTTAGACAAGAGGTATACATTTTCTAAGTGAATTTAAATGTACTGAAAAACAAAACAAATGATAATGCGTCAAATAATATGCACGTATTCCGGTGAACACAATTTAATGGAATTTTCCTCAGTTGGCAGCTGGATTGACTTATAATCCTCGCTGTGGTAAGGTTTTTCAAAGCACAGACGGAAACCTGTGATCCTTTACCACTTGGGACCAGTTAAACATTCCTGATTCGTGACCATTTTCCCAATGACTTGGAGACATTTAACCAGGCTGCAGCAGTGTGAAGACCAGGAGTCCCCTGGGAAGGCTGTGGCTGTTTTTGCCCACAGGTCAGCCTAAACCCTAGCTCCAGGCCCATACAAGTCATTCCCACACTTCCAATACTACTTGGGGTACAAAACGGGACCTTAGGGCAGTGGAGTGAGGGTGTATGGCCAATTTCAGGCTCTGTCCACAAAAATATATTACAGCCTAGAATTTTAGCCCAATTCTGAGCATGGCCGGAGGGTCTTTCGTGTTCAGCATAATTCTAGGTGAGAGAGCCAGAATAAAGGAAAGCCACAACCACAGTGGGAATGGTGTTGTTTAAGATAGAAATACTTAATGTTTTCAGAAAGACTGAGGTTATTTGCGTCCCTGTTAAGTGGTCTTCAAAGTTGTTGGTTTGGTTAATATGCTTTCTTTATTTGAATGAAATATTGGATTTGTTTGCCAAATGATTGCCTAATCATACGGTATTTTGCCTTCTAAAATGGCCAGAAAGTTTTATTTTGCTGCTTCTATATTTGCTTTATATGCCTGATCCTTAGTGAAGTAGAATTGTTTCAGGGATTTACATGAATAATTATAATGAGGAATCACCTCTGTTGGTGACATAAATCACACTTTTTTTCTTAGTTTTTCATATGTTTTTGGAGTTGATGATTACTTTTTCAAGCAGAAATGTTTGCTTTCTAGGTAAGCAAGTATATCAGTTTTTAATGTTATTGTTTCTGGATTTGGAAATTTAAAAGACCCTTCCTAATCCGAGATGATCAAATAATTTCTCCATGGTTTCTTCTAGCAGTTACAGGGTTTCATTTACATCCTTGATCTATTTAGAATTTATGCTGGTAGACTGTGTAGGTTATAAATCAAACGTCATTGTTTTCCAGATGGTTACCAAGCTTTTTCAAAATATTTTGTTGAATATCTATTTTTCAGCACTGATATGAGAGGCTACTTGTATCATATATTAAACTGTTGTATGTAGTTGAGTTTATTTCTGTTCCTTTTGTCTGTGTTAATATAATATCTATGCATTAATATTACATTGTTTTAATATTGAGGTTTTTATGATGGTAGAGGTGGTCTTCACTATTTATCCCTTGACTAAATTTTCCTGGTTACTCTAGTTTTTTTATTTTAATTTTTCCATATGAGCTTTACAGTGACCTTGTCTACTTTTTACCAACATCACAAAAAATAAATAAGTAAATAAAATCTGCTGCAATTTGTATTGCTATCACATTGAATTTATGAATAAACTTAAAGAGAACTTACATCTTATGTAAATTGAGTTTTTCTAACCAATGAGTTTCCTAACCAATGAGTTGTTTTTCTAATCATTTCTTTTGTATACTTCAAAAGTGACTTAAATTATTATTCACATAAATTTTTGATATTTCTTGGTAAATACCATCCTGTGCTTTTTTCATGCTATTGCTGCTATTGTGAAGGTGGTCCTCTCCCGCACGATACATTCTAACTAGTTGTTATTTAAGTACAAAAATTTGTATGTGCTCAAATCTTGTAGCTTTCTTTAGATGGAAATTTCGGAGATATTGCCGAAACTTGACTGTGATTCAAAATACCTCTATTTACAAATGCCGCAATAATAAAGTCATTTTGCCGTAGTATACTATGCTAAATCAATTTACCTGGCAATTTGGCAGTCCATAAATAAAGCTTTAAAAATGTACATGCTATTTGATTAATACATGTATACTTACAGGCCATAAGAATGGATATGAAGTTACCAAGATTTGCTGGCTCTAGGTAGTGGAGTTTTGGGAGGGATTTACATTGCCTTAATTTCTGTTTGTTTATATGTTTGAATTTTACATATCAAAACATACATTCCTTTTTAAAATGTTATTTTTTATTTTATTTTATTTATTTTTATTTTTATTTTTTTTTTGAGACTGAGTCTGGCTTTGTGGCCCAGGCTGGAGCTGCAAGCTCCGCCTCCCGGGTTTACGCCATTCTCCTGCCTCAGCCTCCCGAGTAGCTGGGACTACAGGCGCCCACCATCTCGCCCGGCTAGTTTTTTGTATTTTTTAGTAGAGACGGGGTTTCACCGTGTTAGCCAGGATGGTCTGGAACTCCTGACCTCGTGATCCGCCCGTCTCGGCCTCCCAAAGTGCTGGGATTGCAGGCTTGAGCCACCGCACCCGGCCTAAAATGTTATTTTTTAATTAAAATTCATCTTCATAAGTTATAGAAAAGATGCCTATATGCACAGTCACATGTCACCAAAATCCCTGTCCACAACTTGGATGTGCTGCTAAATAGTGAACATGGACAGCTCTACTGAGTGAGCTGAGCCTGAGTTCTAATCCCATCTCTGCCACGTGCTAGCTTTGTGTTCCTGGACAAGTTACTTAACCTGTCTGGATGTCAGTATTCTCACCTATAATATGGGGATTGTTGCGAAGTTACAGAAAACATAAGCAACATAATATTAGCACACAAAAAGAATTTTGGTAAAAGGTAGTTACTACCGTGATTCAGCAGCATTAGGACAACCCTTGGCAACATCTGAAGTCTGAGCAAGTTTTCCCCTTCCTTTCTTCCCTCTTGGTGACTCCTTTATGGCCTCCTCAATAACTCTCCACACTCAATAGATAGATTTTTTGTTCTTCATTTCTTCTCCTATCTTTATTCAAAATCCCTTCCTGCTATCAACATAGGACATTTACAGCTCTTGATTAATTAGCTGTGAACAAACAGCATTCTCCAGTAAATGTTTAATCTTTTATGTAGAATGAAAAAAAAAACTGTTCTTTACTAAAATAATTTCGGGTTAAGGTGATTTTGCTTCTCACACATCCCAGACCAATATTTTCTGTTTTTCAAAGCATTTTACACGCTATTAATTGGTACTGAGTCACCTTTGCATCATTTATGATTTATTTTACTTTGATATGAATCACAGGCCTCACTTGATACTGTTAAATACATCTTCATGCCTCCTCTGTAACTTCTCCCAAGGGCAGTAACGTTTGTGCATACAATATGTACTGGTGAAAACATATTTTGTTAATAAATACTTGGTTAAAATATACCAAGTAAAATGTGTAATGGGACAAAAAAGGGTGCTTTAGTGGCACATTTTTATTTTTAATTTCTGTCATTCCGGCTCCATTTGGTTCTATGTTATTCAAATGCGTTATTGAGTCTAAACAAAACTACAGTGTGGGATTCTTAAAGAAATAGCAAGAAGAGTAATCAACGAATAAAGGCATTTTCAGTGATACTTCAGCACGGTTTGGAACTGGCTGCAGAGGCCAAATATCAAGGTCACCGAGGCCAGAAAGAAACAAAATTAAGTTCATAAAAAAGACGGCAGACTGTCTCCTTCTGGAAAACCGAAGATGGAGAGGGGAACCTAGTGTGCCACATAAAGGCAATTCCAAAGATCTGGAGTCCTGCAGTACTGGTGCTGAACTTGATGATAACGTCCCCCAACCAACCCAGGGAAAGAGACCGACAGAGGGTGAAGGTGGGGCGGGTCTGCAAGGAGGGCTAAAGCAAGCCGTGTAGAACAGAAAGACACTGAGCAGCAGGCGGCTTTGTGCGCGGGGAGGATGTGGGGATGTGCCGATGGGAGGAAATGCCGGCGCCCCTGATGCCCTAAAGGACCCCACCCGTCTTCACATGGAAAGGAAATGGGCTTCAGGAGACGGGCATACACAGGCTTCGAAGGCCGGAAACGCCAACTTTAGTAAGAGAAACAGTGGAGAATGAGGCAAACACCCATAACAAACCGAATTACCTTCCTTAACGATAAACCCGAGACTTACTGGGGGCCTGTTAAGTATTTGCGGTGCAGGTGAGGAGTCTTAAAAATCCCAGAGACGGCCTTTGTGCCTCAGTTTCCTCGTATATACTGCTGATAAAGAAGACTACACATATCTAATAGAGTTATGAAGATGATTACAATAATGTAATCTATGGAAAATGCTCAGAAGACAGTCTGGCACATAGCAAGTGTTATATGTATTTACTATTATTATTCTGCCAGTAACTCTGCTTTAATTGTAATATGCATCTTCTAAGGCAAGTTCAAGGGCATTTATGGAGGACAGGAGGATTATCCAATAGCAGAGCAGTGAAAGAACAAGGTTCCAGGACATAATACACACAATACACAATTGCTTCATTACTTTGCTCCAAATTAGGGAAGCTTCCAGCTTCTTGTTAAGTTTAGAAAATTCGTGATGCTGCTGGTGGATGTTAGGAAGGGAAAAAGGTAGAGAGGGAGGTTGGTGGGAGGCACAGAGCTAAATTGAGTTTTGAAGACCTCGTCTCATATGAACCTTATTTTGACTTAAACTCTGTTCAGATAAACTCTTCACACTTTTCTTTGACTCAGATTTTCCTTTCCTTTCATTTATTCATCATTTGCAACTTTAAAAAAACTGAATATAGGTTTGACCATTTTCACATCCTATTTAACATAGCTCACCCAAGATATCACTGTGCAAATGCCAAGATGGATTCATGGGGCACTTACTGGCCCCTTCAAAAACAATTATGAAGCAGGCAAGTGGCCTCCATAGACCAACAAGTCAATACTCCTTTTCTTTTTGGGATTGCTGAACTCCCAGCAGAAGCTATTAACAATGAATATTTTTGCATCTCTTTGAGCTATAAATTGTAAAAGTCTCCCCAAATCCCTACTGCTCTCCCAACATTTGCCTCCCCTGAGCACTATGGCTGAAAAACCCGACCAGTTAATGGGCTCTGTGTTTCTTTTACTTCCTACGAGAACAACGCAAACTCTGTGAACCTTATTAGTAACACCAAGCTTGCTAGAAAAATAAAGCAGTGTAATTTTAATCCATAATCCACAGCTAAGTATGTCTAAGATGCTTAGCATTATAGCAATTAGTACTGACTCAATATAATGAAGTCTTGTTCTAACTCTTCCCTCGCACCCTCCCTTCCTTCCTTCTTTCCTAGAAATAGCTGCTATGGAAATAGGTGGGATCAATACACGTTTTTAAAAATAAACTTTTTATTTTAGGATAGTTTTAGATTTACAAATTTATTGCAAAGACAGTACAGAAAGTTCCCATACACCCCACACCCAGTGTCTCCTATTATTAATATCTTACATTTGTATGGCACATTTGTCACAATTTATGAACCAATATTGATGCATTATTATTAATCAAAGTCATGCTCTATTTGAATTGTTTTAGCTTATCCATAATGTCCTTTACCTGTTCCTGCATCCATCCACCACATCATGTCTCCTTAGGATCTTCTCGGCTGTGACAGTTTTTCAGACTTTCCTTGTTTTTGATGACTTTAACAGTTTTGAGGAAAACTAGTCAGGCATTTTGTAGAATATCCATCAACTGGGATTTAGTTGATATTTTTCTCATGTTTAGTTTGGCATTATGGGATTTGGGGAGGAAAACCACAGAGATAAAGTGCCCTTCTCTTCTCATTATATCATGTCAAGGCTCCATACTATCAATAAGACTACTTATCACTGTTGATGACCTTGATTACCTGGCTGAGGTAGTGTCCGTCAGGTTTCTCCAATGTAAAGCTACTCATTTATTCCTCCCTCTTCCTACCATACTCTTTGGAAGTAAGTTACTAGGTTTAACCCATACTCAAGAGTTAAAGAGTTAAGCTCCACCTCTTATTTATTTATTTATTCTTCAACTTTTATTTTAAGTTCTGGGGTACATGGGCAAGATGTGTAGGTTTGTTACATAGGTAAATGTGTGCCATGGTGGTTTGCTGCACAGATCAACCCATCACCTAGGTATTAAACCCAGCATCCATTAGCTATTCTTCCTGATGCTGTCCCTTCCCCCACCACCCCCTAACAGGCCCTGGTGTGTGTTGTTCCCCCTATGTATACACGTGTTCTCATCACTCAGCTCCCACTTATAAGTGTGAGCTCCACCTCATTGAGGGGAATATCTACATAAACTATTTGGAATTCTTCAGTACAGAAAATGTGTCTATGCTCTTTATTTATTCAATCATTTATTTATTTCAGTGTGGACTTGTAGATGTTTATTTTGTACTTTGGGTTATAATTCAACATTACTTTATTTTGTTCTTCAAACCCTGCTCCACCTTTGGCCATTAATAGCTCTTTCAGTCAAGTAGCTCCTGATCATGGCTTGTTTGTTAGCACTTCCTTATCTTTGTGGCCCTACAAGATGCTTCAGGCTTATCTTGTATATTTCCTGCCCCATCCTAAAATCTGCCATTTCTCCAAGGATCTTTCGGTTCCTTTCAGTGGAGAACAGTATGAGAAATCAAGACCTGGGGGCTGGGTGCAGAGTAATCTCAGTGCTTTGGAAGGCTGAGGCAGGAGGATGCCTTGAGCCCAGGAACAGCCTTGGCAACATAGTGAGACCTTGTCTCCAAAATAAATAAATGAATAAAAAATAGCCATGCTTGGTGGTGCTCACCTGTAGTACCAGCTACTCGAGAGACTGAGGTGGAAGGATTGTTTGAGCCCAGGAGTTTGAGGCTGCAGAGTGGTATGATCATGCCACTACACTCCATCCTGGATGACAGAGTAAGACTCTGTCTTTTAAAAAACAAAACAAAAAAAGAAATCAAGAAATCAAGACCTGGATGCTAGATATACTCATTGCTACTAGGGTGTTATAGGGTGTCATTGCCTGTAGGTCCTCTCAGTTGACAGCACAAGCAAAGCAAGGAGATATATGTGTGTGTACAAACCCGTGTATATACACAGATCTATCAATATTTCTATGTACAACTCTCTATATTTATACTAAACTAAACATGAGTTTATATTGATGCCTTCAACTCTAATTCATTACCACATGGATCATTCTAGCCTCTTTCCCTTCCCTATCTGTAATCTCCCCCTCCAACAGTGAGAAAACTGGCTCCCACCATTCACCCTGTATGTATTAATACTTAATTGTTCAATTCCAGTGTACATGTATAGTGATTTTAAAATTATTACTCCATACATCGTTGGGAAAAAAATTCATCAAGTAGAGCACAGTGCTTATGTGCAGTTCCTTTTACTTTTAATCTTACAGACCACTCATTTCCAAAATTACTTAGGTCTGGACCTTAGTCCCTTACGCCCTTCGGGTGGGGTTGCTTCATATATTTATAATAGATTGTTTTGTCACATTCTGCATTCCACCCTGGAATCCCTCAACTTTCTAAGTTAGTAATTGCATAATTAAAGTTTACTCTTTGTACTGTAAAATTCTACGAGGTTTGACAACTTCTTAATGTGTTATATTCACCATGATAGTATCACACAGAGTAGTTTTACTGACTTAAACAAGCCCCTGTACTTCACCAATAAGACCCATTCCCATACTCCCCAAACATATAACAATCGCTATTTATTGTCTTTATATAGTTTTGCCTTTTTCAGAATATCACACTGTTGCCATCATACAATATGTAGCTTTTTCGAACTGGCTTCTTTCACTTAACAACTTGCATTTAAGATCCATCCATGTCCTTTTGTGGCTTGACAATTCAATCCAATTTGTCACTGAATATTTCATCGTGTAAACGTACCACAGTTTGTTTATTCATTCACCTATTGAAAGACATCTTGGTTGCTTCCAGTTTTTGGTGATTATGAATAAATATGCTGTAAGCATTTACATGCAAGTTTTTGTGTAACATAAGCTTTCAAATGAGTTGGGTAAATACCTAGTAGTGCAATTATCAATCACATGGCAATACTAGGTTTAGTTTTGTAAGAAACTGACAAACTGTCCTCCAAAGAAGCTATATCATTTTACATTCCCACCAGCAAGGAATGAGAGCTCCTATTGCTCTGCATACTGGCCATCAGTTGGTATTATGAATTTAAAAATTTTTAGCTTTTCTCTTTGCCTAGGCACATTGTCAGCAGGTTATTCAAAGTTAAGATGAAGGAGAGAATCTTAAGAACTGTGAGACAGAAGCACCAAGTAACCTATAAAGGAAAACCTATCAGATTAACAGTAGATTTCTCAGCAGAAACCCTACAAGCTAGAAGGGATAGGGACCCTATCTTCACCCTCCTCAAACAGAACAATTATCAGCAAAGAATTTTGTATCCAGTGAAACTAAGCATCATATATAAAGGAAAGATAACAGTCTTTTTCAGACAAACAAATGCTGAGACAATTTGCCATTACCAAGCCACCACTACAAGAACTAGTAAAAGGAGCTCTAAATCTTGAAACAAATCCTGGAAACTCATCAAAACAGAACCTGTTTAAAGCATAAATCACACAGGACCTGTAAAACAAAAATACTAGTTAAAAAGCAAAAACAAACAAATAAACAAACCGAAGTGCACAGGCAACAAAGAGCATGATGAATGCAACAGTACCTCACATCTCAATACTAACATTGAACATAAATGGCCAAAATGCTCCACTTAAAATATACAGAACCTCAAAATAGATAAGAACTCACCAACCATCTTCTGCCTTCAGGAGACTCACCTAACACATAAGGATTCACATAAACTTAAGTAAAAGGGTGGAAAAAGCATTTCATGCAAATGGACACCTAAAGCAAGCCGGGGTAGCTATTCATATATCAGATAAAACAAACTTTAAAACAACAGCTTTTTTAACTTAAAAAAGTCAAAGAGGGACATTATATAGTGGTAAAAGGCTTTGTTAAACAGGAAGCATCATAATCATATATGCAATATCAAATATCATAAACATATATGTGCCTAACACTGGAGCTTCCAAATTTATAAAACAATTACTAATAGACTTAAGAAATTAGATAGACAGCAACACGATAATAGTGGGGGGCTTCAATACTCCACTGACAGCACTAAACAAGTCATCAAGACAGAAAGTCAACAAAGAAACAACGGATTTAAACTATACCTTGGAACAAATGGACTGAACAGATATATGAAGAACATTTCACCCAACAACTACAAAATATACATTCTATTTCTTCTTATTATATTTTAAGTTCTAGGGTACATGTGCACAGCGTGCAGGTTTGTTACATATGTATACATGTGCCATGTTGGTGTGCTGCACCCATTAACTCGTCATTTGCATTAGGTATATCGCCTAATGCTATCCCTCCCTACTCCCCCCAATCCACAACAGGATCCGGTGTGTGATGTTCCCCTTCCTGTGTCCAAGTGATCTCATTGTTCAATTCCCACCCATGAGTGAGAACATGTGGTGTTTGGTTTTCTGTTCTTGTGATAGTTTGCTGAGAATGATGGTTTCCAGCTTC
>NW_012102510.1:1365301-1367416 GCF_000951045.1 Mandrillus leucophaeus
TCCTTTCCATGTTTAGTGCTTCCTTCAGGATCTCTTGTAGGGCAAGCCTGGTGGTGACAAAATCTCTGTGTTTGCTTGTCTGTAAAAGATGTTATTTCTCCTTCACTTATGAAACTTAGTTTTGCCGGACATGAAATTCTAGGTTGAAAATCCTTTTCTTTAAGAATGTTGAATATTGGCCCCCACTCTCTTCTGGCTTATAGAGTTTCTGCCAAGAGATCTGCTGTTAGTTTGATGGGCTTCCCTTTGTGGGCAACCCAACCTTTCTCTCTGGCTGCCCTTAACATTTTTTCTTCCGTTTCAACTTTGGTGAATCTGACAATTATGTGTCTTGGAGTTGCTCTTCTCGAGGAGTATCTTTGTGGTGTTCTCTGTATTTCCTGAATTTAAATGTTGGCCTGCCTTGCTAGATTGGGGAAGTTCTCCTGGATAATATCTTGCAGAGTGTTTTCCAACTTGGTTCCATTCTCCCCATCACTTTCTGGTACACCACCAATCAGACGTAGATTTGGTCTTTTAACATAGTCCCATATTTCTTGGAGGCTTTGTTTGTCTCTTTTTACTCTTTTTTCTCTAAATTTCTCTTCTTGCTTCATTTCATTCACTTGATCTTCAATCACTGATACCCTTTCTTCCAGTTGATCGAATCGATTACTGAAGCTTGTGCATTTGTCACGTAGTTCTCGTGCCACGGTTTTCTGCTCTGTCAAGTCATTTAAGGACTTCTCTACATTGGTTATTCCATTTAGCCATTCATCTAATCTTTTTTCAAGGTTTTTAGGTTCTTTGTGATGGGTTCGAACCTCCTCTTTTAGCTCGGAGAAGTTTGATCATCTGAAGCCTCCAACTTCTCTCAACTCATCAAAGTCATTCTCCATCCAGCTTTATTCCATTGCTGGTGAGGAGCTGCGTTCCTTTGGAGCGGGAGAGGCACTCTGATTTTTAGAATTTTCAGTTTAAACTCTGTTTTTTCCCCATCTTTGTGGTTTTATTTACCTTTGGTCTTTGATGATGGTGACGTGCAGATGGGGTTTTGGTGTGAATGTCCTTTCTGCTTGTTATTTTTCCTTCTAACAGTCAGGACCCTCAGCTGCAGGTCTGTTGGAGTTTGCTGGAGGTCCACTCCAGACCCTGTTTGCCTGGGTAATAGCAGTGGAGGCTGCAGAAGAGTGAATATTGCTGAACAGCAAATGTTGCTGCCTGATCATTTCTTTGGAAGCTTTGTGTCAGAGGGCTACCCAGCCGTGTGAGGTGTCAGTCTGCCCCTAGTCTGGGGTGCCTCCCAGTTAGGCTACTCGGGGGTCAGGCACCCACTTGAGGAGGCAATCTGTCTGTTCTCAGATCTCAAACTCTGTGTTGGGAGAACCACTACTCTCTTCAAAGCTGTCAGACAGGGACATTTAAATCTGCAGAGGTTTCTGCTGCCTTTTGTTTGTCTATGCCCTGTCCCCAGAGATGGAGTCTACAGAGGCAGATAGGCCTCCTTGAGTTGCTGTGGGCTCCACCCAGTTCGAGCTTCCTGGTCGCTTTGTTTACCTACTCAAGCCTCAGCAATGGTGGGCGCCCCTCCCCCAGCCTCGCTGCCGCCTTGCAGTTTGATCTCAGACTGCTGTGCTAGTAATGAATGAGGCTCTGTGGGGCATGGGATCCTCCGAGCCAGGCACAGGATATAATCTCCTGGTGTGCCGTTTGCTAAGACCCTTGGAAAGGCACAGTAGCAGGGTGGGAGTGACCCAATTTCCAGGTGCTGTGTGTCAGGGTTTCCCTTGGCTAGGAAAGGGAGTTCCCTTACCCCTTGCACTTCCCGGGTGAGGCGATGCCTCCCCCTGCTTTGGCTTTCGTTCGGTGGGCTGCATCCACTGTCCTGCACCCACTGCCTGACATGCCCCAGTGAGATGAACCCGGTACCTCAGTTGGAAATGCAGAAATCACCCATCTTCTGTGTCACTCATGCTGGGAGCTGTAGCCTTGAGCTGTTCTTATTTGGCCATCTTGGAACTGCCTCTACATTCTATTTAACAGTGCATGGAACTTTCTCCAAGACAGGCCACGTGATAGACCATTAAATAAGCCTCAGTACATTTAAGAAAATTGATTATATCAAGCACTCTCTCA
>NW_012102510.1:1367466-1372266 GCF_000951045.1 Mandrillus leucophaeus
AGCTATGCCCTGTCCCCAGAGATGGAGTCTACAGAGGCAGATAGGCCTCCTTGAGCTGCTGTGGGCTCCACCCAGTTCGAGCTTCCTGGTCGCTTTGTTTACCTACTCAAGCCTCAGCAATGGCGGGCGCCTCTCCCCCAGCCTCGCTGCCGCCTTGCAGTTTGATCTCAGACTGCTGTGCTAGCAATGAATGAGGCTCTGTGGGGCATGGGACCCTCCGAGCCAGGCACAGGATATAATCTCCTGGTGTGCCGTTTGCTAAGACCATTGGAAAGGCACAGTAGCAGGGTGGGAGTGACCCAATTTCCAGGTGCTGTGTGTCAGAGTTTCCCTTGGCTAGGAAAGGGAGTTCCCTTACCCCTTGCACTTCCCGGGTGAGGTGATGCCTCCCCCTGCTTTGGCTTTCCTTCGGAGGGCTGCACCCACTGTCCTGCACCCACTGCCTGACATGCCCCAGTGAGATGAACCGGTACCTCAGTTGGAAATGCAGAAATCACCCATCTTCTGTGTCACTCATGCTGGGAGCTGTAGCCTTGAGCTGTTCTTATTTGGCCATCTTGGAACTGCCTCTACATTCTATTTAACAGTGCATGGAACTTTCTCCAAGACAGACCACGTGATAGACCATTAAATAAGCCTCAGTACATTTAAGAAAATTGATTATATCAAGCACTCTCTCAGACCACAGTGGAATGAAACTGGAAATCAATTCCAAGAGGAACCTTCAAAACCATGTAAATACATGGAAATTAAATAACCTGCTTCTGAATGAGCATTGTGCCAAAAATGAAATCAAGACGAAAATTTAAAAATTCTTCAAACTGAACAACAATAATGACACAACCTAACAAAGCCTCTGGGATATAGCAAAGGCAGTGCTAAGAGGAAAGTTCATAGCCCTAAATGCCTACATCAAAAAGACTGAAAGAGCACAAACTGACAATCTAAGGCCACACCTCAAGGAAGTAGAGAAGCAAGAACAAACCAAACCCAAACCCAGCAGAAGAAAGGACATAACCAAGATCACAGCAGAATTAAGTGAAATTAAAACAAACAAAGAAAAATACAAAAGATAAGTGAAACAAAAAGCAGATTCTTTGAAAAGATAAATAGAATTGATAGGCCATAAAGAAGATTAACGAAGAAAAGAAGAGAGAAGATCAAGTGTGGTGACTCACACCTATAATGCCAGCACTTTGGGAGGCCAAGGTGGGCAGATCACCTGAGGTCAGAAGTTCAAGACCAGCCTGGTTAACATAGTGAAAACGTGTTTCTACTAAAAATACAAAAAATTAGCCAGGCGTGGTGGCACAAGCTTGTAATCCCAGCTACTCGGGAGGCTGAGACAGGAGAATCACTTGAACCTAGGAGACAAAGGTTGCAGTGAGCTGAGATCACGCAATTGCACTCCAGCTTGGGCAACAAAAGCAAAACCTCATCTCAAAAAACAAAAAAATACCTCACTAAGAAGAAACAGGAGATACTGCAACTGACACCACTAAAATACAAAACATCATTCAAGGCTGCTATGAACACCTTTACACACATAAACTAGGAAACCTAGAAGAGGTAGATAAATTCCTGGAAAAATACAACCCTATCACCTTAAATCAGGAAAAATTAGATACCCTGAACATACCAATAATAAGCAGTGAGATTAAAATGGTAATTAAAAATTACCAAGAAAAAAAAGTCCAGGACCAGACAGATTCACAGCAGAATTCTGCCAGACATTCACAGAAGAATTGGTACCCATCCTTTTGACACTATTCCACAGGATGGAGAAAGAAGGAGCCCTTCCTAATTCATTCTATGAAGCCAGCATCACCCTAATACCAAAACCAGGAAAGGACATAACCAAAAAAGTAAACTACAGACTGATATCCTTGATGAACATAGATGCTAAAATCCTTAACAAAATACTAGATAACTGAATCCAACAATATATCAAAAAGATAATCCACCATGATCAAGTGGGTTTTATACCAGGGATGCAGGGATGGTTTAAAATACACAAGTCAATAAATGTGATACACCCCATAAACAGAATTAAAAACAAAAATCACATGATCATCTCGAAAGATGCGGAAAAGGCATTCAACAAAATTCAGCATCCCTTTATGATTAAAACTCTCAGCAAAATTGGCATACAAGGGACATATCTTAATGTAATAAAAGTCATCTATTACAAACCCACAATCAACATAATACTGAATGGGGAAAAGTTGAAGGGGTTCCCTCTGAGAACTGGAACAAGACAAGGATGCTCACTCTCACCATTCCTCTTCAACATAGTGTTGGAAGTCCTAGCCAGAGCTATCAGACAGGAAATAAAGTGCATCCAAATCGGTAAAGAGGAAGTCAAACTGTCACTGTTTACTGACAATATGATCATTTACCTTGAAAATCCTAAAGACTCCTTCAAAAAGCTCCTAGAACTGATAAAAAGCATTCAGCAAAATTTCCAGATACAAGATTAATGTACACAAATCAATAGCTCTTCTATACACCAACAGTGATGAAGTGGAGAATCAAATCAAGGACTCAACCCCTTTTACAATAGCTGCAAAAAAATAAAAATAAAATACTTAGGAATACACCTAACCAAGGAGTCAAAAGACCTCTACAAAGAAAACTACAAAACACTGCTGAAAGAAATCATAGACACAAACAAATGGAAACACATCCCATGCTCATGGATGGGTAGAATCAATATTGTGAAAATGACCTTACTGCCAAAAGCAATCTATGAATTCGATGCAACTCCCATCAAAATAACACCATTATTCTTCACAAAATTAGAAAAAACAATTCTAAATTTCATATGGAACCAAAAAAGAGCCTACATAGCCAAAGCAAGACTAAGCAAAAAAACAAATCTGAAGGCATCACACTACCTGATTTCAAGCTATACTATAAGACCATAGTCACCAAATAGGGGGGTACTGGTATAAAAATAGGCACAAAGACCAATGGAACAGAATAGAAAACCCATAAATAAAGCCAAATACTTACAGCCAACTGATCTTCAACAAAGCAAGCAAAAACATAAAGTGGGGAAAAGACACCCTTTTCAACAAATGGTGCTGGACAATTGGCTAGCCACATGTAGGAGAATGAAACTGGATCTTCGTCTCTCACCTTATACAAAAATCAACTCAAGATGGATTAAGGACTTAAACCTAAGACCTGAAACTATAAAAATTCTAGAGGATAACATTGGAAAAACCCTTCTAGACATTGGCTTAGGCAAGGATTTCATGATCAAGAACCCAAAAGCAAATGCAATAAAAACTAAGATAAATAGCTGGGAACTAATTAAAGTAAAGAGCTTTTGTGTGTCAAAAAGAATAGTCAAAAGAGTAAACAGACAATCCACAGAGTGGGAGAAAATCTTCACAATATGTATGTCTGACAGAGGACTAATATCCAGAATCTACAATGAACTCAAACAAATCATTAAGAAAGAAACAAACAATCCCATCAAAAAGTGGGCTAAGGACATGAGTAGACAATCCTCAAAAGAAGATATACAAATGGCCAACATATGAAAAAAGGCTCAACATCACTAACGACCAGGGAAATGCAAATCAAAACCACAGTGCAATATCACTTTACTCCTGAAAGAATGGCCATAATCAAAAAATCAAAAAACATTAGATGTTGGCATGGACGCAGTGAACAGGGAACACTTCTATACTGCTGGTGGGAATGTAAACTAGTACAGTCACTATGGAAAACAGTGTGGAGATTCCTTAAAGAACTAAAAGGAAAACTACGATTTGATCCAACAATCCCATTACTGGGTATCTACCCAGAGGAAAAAAAGTCATTATTCAAAAAAGATACTTGCGCACGCATGTTTATAGCAGCACAATTCACAACTGCAAAATCGTGGAACCAACCTAAATGCCCCTCAATCAAGGAGTGGATAAAGAAGCTGTTGTATATATGTATGATGGAATACTATGCAGCCATAAAAAGGAATGGATTAACAGCGTTTGCAGTGACCTGGAGGGGATTGGAGACTATTACTCTAAGTGAAGTAACTCAGCAATGGAAAACCAAACATCGTATATTCTCACTGATATGTGGGTGCTAGACCATGAGGAAGCAAAGGCATAAGAATGATATAATGGACTTGCAGGGAAGAATGGGAGGGGGGCGAGGGATAAAAGACTACAAATATGGTGCAGTGTATACTGCTCAGGTGATGGATGCACCAAAATATCACAAATCACCACTAAAGAACTTTCTCATGTAACCAAATACCACCTGTACCCCAATAACTTATGGAAAAAATTTTTTAACTTTTCTAATAGGCGTGTAGTTGTATCTCATTATTTTACTTTGCAATTCCCTAATGATAAATGATGTTGAGCATCTTTTTATATGCTTATTTGCCATCTCTGTAGTTCCTTTTGATGAAGTTCTTTTATATCTTTTCCTGTTTTTAGTTGGTTTGTTCGTTTTCTTATTACTGAGTTTTAAGAGTTCTTTACATATTTTGGATATGTAGCCTTTATCAGATATGCACTTTGCAAAATCCCTCAGTCTTGGGTTTGTCTTTTTGTTTTATTTTATTTTATTTTTTTGAGACGGAGTCTCGCTCTGTCGCCCAGGCTGGAGTGCAGTGGCGAGATCTCAGCTCACTGCAAGCTCCACCTTCCAGGTTCACGCCGTTCTCCTGCCTCAGCCTCCCGCCGAGTAGCTGGGACTACAGGCGCCCACCACCTCGCCCGGCTAGTTTTTTGTATTTTTTAGTAGAGACGGGGTTTCACCGTGTTAGCCAGGATGGTC
>NW_012102510.1:1372316-1372874 GCF_000951045.1 Mandrillus leucophaeus
ATATCCCCTTTATCATTTTTTATTGCGTCTATTTGATTCTTCTCTCTTTTCTTCTTTATTAGTTTTGCTAGCGGTCTATCAATTTTGTTGATCTTCTCAAAAAAATCAGCTCCTGGATTCATTGATTTTTTGAAGGGTTTTTTTGTCTCTATCTCCTTCAGTTCTACTCTGAAGCAAGTTATTTCTTGCCTTCTGCTAGCTTTTGAATGTGTTTGCTCTTGCTTCTCTAGTTCTTTTAATTGTGACGTTAAGGTGTCAATTTTAGATCTTTCCTGCTTTCTCTTGTGGGCATTTAGTGCTATAAATGTCCCTTTACACACTGCTTTAAATGTGCCCCAGAGATTCTGGTATGTTGTATCTTTGTTCTCGTTGGTTTCAAAGAACATCTTTATTTCTGCCTTTATTTCATTATGTACCTAGTAGTCATTCAGGAGCAGGTTGTTCAGTTTCCATGTAGTTGAGAGGTTTTGATTGAGTTTCTTAGTCCTGAATTCTAGTTTGATTGCACTGTGGTCTGAGAGACAGTTTGTTATAATTTCTGTTCTTGTACATTTGCTG
>NW_012102510.1:1372973-1403118 GCF_000951045.1 Mandrillus leucophaeus
GTCTCGGCCTCCCAAAGTGCTGGGATTACAGGCTTGAGCCACCGCTCCCGGCCCCTGTCTTTTTATTTTTTCATTTTCCATTTGCAGAGCATAAATTTTTAATTTTAGTAAAATACAATTTAATAATCTCTCTATTGTTGTATTAGAAACTCATCACAAAACCCCATGTGAATATTCTTCTCTCCTTTATATACAAATTTGATAACTTTGTATATTACATTTAGGTCTATAATCCATTTTGAGATACTTTTAATGTAAGGTCTGTGCCTAGGTTAATTTTTTTGCACATGGGCATTCAATTTTCCCAGCGCTATTTGTTGAAAAGTTTACTCTTTCCCCATTGAATTGTCTTTTCTCCTTTGTCAAAGATGAGTTGATTAAATTTGTGTGGGACTATTTCTGGACTCTGTGTTCTATTCTTTTCATCTATGTGTCTGTTCTTTTGCCAATATGATGCTGTCCTGATCACTGCAGCCTTACAGTAAGTCTTACGTAGTAACATGAGTGCTAAAACTTTATTCTTCTTTTACAGTGTTGTGCTGACTATTCTTGGTGTTTTGCTTTTCCATATAAACTGCAGAATTAGTTTGTTGATATTTACAAAATGGCTTGCCAGCATTTTCATTGAGATTATATTGAATCTATAGATGAAGTTGGAAAGAATTAACATCTTAATAATTGAGTCTTCCAATCCATGAATATGGGCTATTTTTCCATTTATTTAGATTTTCCTTGATTTTCTTCATTAGCATTTTGTAGCTTTCTGCATACAAATCTTGTGCTTATTTTAAATTCTAGGTGCTTTTTTTTTTTTTTTTTTTTTGCTAGATGGAGTTTCGCTCTCGTTACCCAAGCTTGAGTGCAATGGCGTGATCTCGGCCAATTGGAATCAGTATTGGATTTTGTCAAATGCTTTTTCTACATTAATTGATATAATTCTATGGTTTTCCTTCTTTAGACTGTTGATGTGGTAGATTACATTGATTGATTTTTTTTGAATGTTCAACCAGTCTTGCATATCTTTCTAAATCCCGCTTGACTGTGGTAAATAATTCTTCATATACATTGTTGAATTTCATTTTTAATATTTTATTAAGGATATTTGTGTGTGTATTCATGAGAGATATTGGTCTGTAATTTTCTTTTCTTGTAATGCTTTTATTTGATTTTTGTATTAGCATACTGTTGACCTCAGAGCATGTGTTAGGAAGTGTTACCTCTTCTATTTTTTGGAATAAATTCTGGAGAATCAGTATTATTTCTTCCTTCAATGTTTCAAAGAATTCACTGGTAAAACCATACGAACCTGAAGATTTCTTTTTTGAAAGGTTATTAATTCAAATTTTCTAGTAGTTACATTTTAAAATGTTAAAAAAAAAAAAAAAAGAAAGAAAGAAAGAAAGAAATTTCAGGCCAAGCATGGTGGCTCACACCTGTAATCACAGCATTTTGGGAGGCTGAGGCAGGTGGATCACTTGAAGTTGGGAGTTTGAGACCAGCCTGGCCAACATGGTGAAACCTCGTCTCTGCCAAAACTACACAAATTAGCCAGGCATGATGGTGGGTGCCTGTAGTCCCAGGTACTTGGGAGGCGGAGGCAGGAGAATTACTTCAACCCAGGAGGCAGAGGTTGCAGTGAGCCAAGATCACACCACTGCACTCAAGCCTTGGCAACAGAGTGAGACTCAGTCTCAAATAAAATAAAATAAAATAAAATAAATAAGTAAATTTCATTTGAAAATATACTTATTTAACTTAATTTTCCCAATTATTAACACTTCAATCTGTTATTAATATTTAAAATATTGGTGAAATATTTTAGTTTTTTATACTAAGTCTTTGAAATCTGCTGTATATTTTATACTCACTGCACATCTCAATTTGAACTAGCCACATACCAAGTGCTCAATAGCCACATGTGACTAACAGCTATCATATTGAACAACATATGTCTAAGGCCTGAACCAAAGCTGTAGTTACTGTTGAGTTTTAATAATATCTATTTTATCATCTCTCAGGATATTAGTAATGGAATATAGATTGGCTATTTTTAAGAGGAGACATTCTAACACTTCCTCTTAAGAGAGAACCACATTGGCCACTATCAGAAAATAAGCCTTGGTAATAAAAGCATAGTATGTGTGAGCGATTGTTTCTCATGTAGTAAATGTAGATTAATTTTATGGAATGTCACGAAATTTTCAAGAGGTGAATAAATCAAGCTGCAAAGTGGTAACTGGAAAATTACAGTTTTCTGTTATATAGTAACTGCAACACTTTTAAATTGAGTCAGTATGCTCAAAGAACTGTAAAAGCAAAGCCATCTACCAGCGAAGTGACTTGACTTTGTTGCATTAAGCCATTTATTGTTAGCAAACATTTTCAATATGGCCTACTCATCAAATACAGTGGAGCACTCAGCTCTGTTAAACATCATCCCTGTCTGATGTTGGCTCAGTAAGGTTTTTGTCCCTTTTTATATCAGTAGCTTTCCTTTTCCAGACCTGTCTCTACTAGTCTTCAGAAAGCCCAAACATTATGAAACCAACAGGACATTGAACAGTGGTTCCAAAGTATTGATATGCATTCAGCCAGGAATGCAAAAGACACAGCAGGGGCAGCAGGAATCTGTTATTTCTGGCTCTGGGGTCCAGTAGTGCACAGATGTCTTAGCCTCCATGAGATTTCCCAAATCTTGCCAGCATACCATCAACATCAAGAATGAACTTCTTATTTTTGTTTTTCTCACCATTGTATCTCAGATACCAAGAAGAAATCATACTGTAAGTGGTTAAAAAATAACACTAGGGTGGATGGATGAGTCAATGAACAAATTCATACATGAATAAATGAATAAAAATCAAGTTCTGCATTCTCAAGGATCTGCGGTCCTCCTACCTGCTTAAGGGGCAAGCTCCAGGCCAAATTCTGAAGTCCAGAGGCTTTGTCTTCGATTTCTTCTCATCTCTTTTTCTTAGTGCCATTACGTCCCCATGAATTCTGCCCTGTGTCCTATTCCCACATTATCTCCTAGTCCTTTGGGATAGTATTATTATTTCTATGCACAATTATAAAAATAGAGGCTCAGAGAGAAACTCTGAATTCTAATCTCGGCTCTGACTTTGTCCAACAGGATGATCTAGAATATCTCTCCTCAATCTTCAGATTCATTTTGAACAGCTGTGTTGAGGAACAATTGATATAAAAAGAGCTGCACACACTTAATGTGTACAATTTGATGAGCTTGGTCCTGTGCAAACACCTGTGATACCATCACCATGGTCAAAGTAATAGACACATTCAACACCTCTCAAAGTTTCCTTATGTCCTTTTGGGTTTTTGTTTGTTTCTGTTGTTTGCTTTGTGTGTGGTAAGAACACTTCACATGAGATCTACTCTCTTAATAAATTTTGAAGTGCACAATACCATATTGTTAACTATAGGCACTGAGTTGTACAGCGGATCTCTAGAACTTATTCACTGAGCATAATTGAAACGTTACGGGCATTGAACAACTCCCCATTTCCCGAAACCCCAGGACCCTGGCAACCACGATTGTATTCTCTGCTTTTATGAGTTTCACTATTATAGATACCTCATATATAGTGGAATTATGAGTATTTGTCCTTCTGTGACTGGCTTATTTTACTTAGCATAATATCCTCCAGGTTCATCCATGTTGTCGCAAAAGGCAGGATTTCTTTCTTTTTTAAAAGCTGGATAATATTTCATCGTGTTACATACTGGGACTCAGATTAATGCCTTCTATTCCGACATAGCTTGGATGACTGCCACTCAGCAGCTGTGTGGATATAGGCAATTTTTTTTTTTTTGCCTTCCATTAGCCTTAGTTGCCTGACCTATGAGGTCTGAGTAAATACCTGATGGGGCAATTTATGTAATGGGTTTCTATTTATAAAAAAAGTAAATAGATGAAACAAGGCTCATCAACCACTTAGCATAATGCCTAGCATATGACAAATACTCAATAAACATTAGCCACCATCATTTTTATTATCTCCAAACTATCAAATTGTTGTCCTGCCTTTGCTGAAAAATAATACCTAGCATACGACAAAAATTTAATAATAATGCCTAGCCTAATGCCAAGCATATGACAAATACTCAATAAACATTAACCATTATCATTTTTATTATCTCCAAACTATCAAACTGTTGTCCTGTCTTTGCTGAAAAATAATAATACTGAAATAATAAACAACTAGCAAGAATTGGCCAGGACATGTTCAAATAGCTCACCTGATTCTCACAATTATAATGTCCTTATTCTACACGTGAAGAGACAAAAACTCAAAATGTATAAGTAACTTGCCTAAAGTCACAATGACTAAGTGGTAGAGTGGAGATTTTAAGGTATATCTTTCTCGTTTCAAAGTATTTTCTCTTCCCACTATATTATAAAAAGTTTTCTATCACCAAAAGTCTACGACTTCCATTATTTGATTTATGCAAATTTGGCAATTTAAAAAAAATCCATCAAAGGTCAACTCATGTACAGCTTGTGCTAGGTGCTATGAAGGGTGCATGAGTAGGACATGGTCCTTAGCCACTCATATGCTGGCAACATGAAATTAACATGTCGTTCTGGCCAGTTTTCCTCGGCGTTCTTTTGTGCTATAATCCTAGAACTGAGTAGCCATTTCTCTCATTCTCTCATTTTATAAACTGTTAGTTTAGAGATGTGTTTCTAAGAATCACATTTTCTAAATTAACAGTGCTAACAAAAGCTGATTATCTCATCACAGTATATTGTCAGCATCTATGCTTCAGCTTTTTAATTAGCTTGAAATTATTATTACTAAGTGACCCTTTATGCAACAAACCATTTCAAAAACATTTCCTGACAACCTGCAATAAGCTAGATGGTGTCCAAAAAAACCCCAACAAAACAACCTTAAAAGCCCACCCATGTTTCAGAGTTGTGGTTTTGTTGTTTTTTTTTTTTTAAGAAAGATTAAAACTTACAGGGGCTTCTCCCACTCTCCCATCTGTAAAGAGGTCTGTTCTATGGAATGCCTGCTGTGATACATGGTGCTTGACGTATAAGCTAATATAAAGTATAGGGTATGAGGAATGAGCTTATTTTTCTAAAAATTGATTTTAAAAAATGGGTTGAGAGATCACAGTCAAATGGATTATGGTTTGAAGAAAATAGTCTGAGAAACTGAGCTAATCAATCCACAGAAATCCTGTATTTACTGTTTACATGAAACACATTTTTAAATCACTTTTTATACTACCAAAAATGTATGGCAATGCTTCCCTTGTACTCCCTGCTCTCACCCAAATGAAGGGACATGAGCATAATAAAAATAATTGGGCAATTTGTATTGAATTTGTTCTCATTTCTCATGCTCTGGTTTCTGTGGTTTCAGAAATCAAAAAAATGAAAGATTTAATCACATTATTTTCACACTGATTAGGAAAGAGGAATATGTATAATAGGTTTTCATGTAGAAACTGCCCCTGTCTACCTCCCTGCTTGGATTATTCCAAAATTTGTGTTTTAAATCAGGGCAGATACTTTGTTAACTAAAAAGTGTCTTTCCATCTCGGAGTCTTTCAAAAACCAGATCCTTCTGACTTTACCAAGACCCCTGCTCTTCAACTAGTCTCTCCATTATTAACTACTGTTTCCTCTCTAACCAAGCCAGTAGGTTTTTTAGGTTAAACTTGTTGCTTAGGTTTTTGAAGCCAATATTCTCTCTAACAGATGACCACTAAATTGTTCTGAGATCAGTTGGGTAATATATGACTGAAAGTTTGAGTTGTGAATGAAATTCTGCTCAAACCACTTGTTGGTAGAAAGTCAACTACTTTCATTAACAGATGAGGACTCACAAACATTAACAGATAGAGACTCATAGTCATCACCTATGCTTTTACCAACATTTCCACACCCAATTATTCTAACATTATAAAGAAATTTCAAAGTTATGAGGGTGGTTGGGAATCCCACTGACCTAATCCTGAGGGTTGTCCTCTGTGGAAAACCATGCCTCCCTTTCTACATCTTCTTTGCCCTTATATTAATGTCTTTGCAGTCCAGTGATTTATAGCTCATAGACTAGACCACACCCATAGACCACTCAACTCTGCCCTTTTCCTGCCTTATGCAAGGTTATTCATTCACATTTATCAAATTTCCAAATGACCAGCTAGGTGAGTGATATCGTGTGCAACAGAAAAATAATTGCAAAAGATCTTGAAAGGTTGAGGTGACTGGGCTCAGTCAGAGCAGATGAAATGCAACAAGAATATATGTAAGCTTCCTCACTCTGGCCTGAATAATTCAACGGTGCAGGCTTGGAGTGAAGGGGTCAGAGCTTTTCAGGAATATGTATAGTCAAGGGTGTAGGAGTTAATAGAAGCGTAAGGATCAATGTCTTCTGTTTGGTCTCTGATTACTTCACTGTATGAAATTTTGACTTAATGTGTTCAGAGGGAGATGAAGAAAAGGCAAGAGAAAATAAAAGAAGGAAACAAGCAAAGGGAAAGATGGGGGAAAAGAAAAAGGAGAACCATAGCAGACAATCTGTTTTCTAGTATCTGAAACAGAGGATCAAAAATTCAGTCTCAGAATTCAGGCCTTTCAGCCTATCTCCATCCCATCTCTTCCGTGCCAAGTCCATCCCATGTCAAGAACTGGAAGAGTGTTGAGTTCAGCCAGTTCAGATGGCAAAATAAAGAGTAAGTAAAGGGTAAATATCCTTGTTTGAGGAGAGCAGCCTCTAATAACACATGGAGTCTGTCTTGTAATGTTTTCCTAAAGAAAAAAAAGGTCACGTTTTCCGATTTTCTCATAGAGTGGGCAAGTATAACCACTGTATCAACACAGCAGACTTTAATGGACTTGACATATGGTTTTAAGAACTTTGAAACAAGGCCAGGCGCGGTGGCTCACGCCTGTAATCGCAGCACTTTGGGAGCCTGAGGCGGGCGGATCACGAGGTCAGGAGATTGAGACCATCCTGGCTAACACGGTGTAACCCCGTGTCTACTGAAAATACAAAAAAATTTGCCAGGCGGAGTGGCACATGCCAGTATTCCCAGTTATTCGGGAGACTGAGGCAGGAGAATCGCTTGAACCCGGGAGGCAGAGGTTGCAGTGAGCCGAGATGGTGCCACTGCACTCCAGCCTGGGCAACAGAGCAAGACTGCCTAAAAAAAAAAAAAAAAAGAAAAGGAAAGAAAAGAAAAGAACCTTGAAACAAAGTATTTACACCAATAGGCAAAAAAGTCTCAGTCTAGGCCAGCAATCCATGTCTCAATGGCTCTAAATATGTATTTACCTAATGTGCCAATAAAAGTAATGTCACTCGGCGCAGTGTCCACACATGTAATCCCAGCACTTTGGGAGGTCGAGGTGGGTGGGTCACTTGAGCCCAGAAATTCGAGACCAGTCTGGGCAATATGATGAAAGTCCTTCTGTACAAAAAATGCAAAAATTAGCCTGGCGTGGTGGCACGTGCCTATATGCCCAGCTACTCGGGAGGCTGAGATGGGAGAATTGCTTGAGCCTGGGAGGCAGAGGTTGCAGTGAACTGAGATCAGGACACTGCACTCCAGGCTGGGCGATAGAGCAAGACCCTGTCTCAAAAAAAAAAAAAAAAAAATCTTGAAATTAATGTCAAAATATAAGTGCTTACACACTGAGCCAAGAGATGAAATTCAGTATCCCTTGATTTTCTCTTTGAGCTCTAACTTTTTAAACTATTATAAAGACACTCATCTGGCCAGGCGCAGTGGCTCACGCCTGTAATCCCAGCACTTTAGGAGGCTGAGGTAGGAGAACTGCTTGACACCAGGAGTTTAAGACAAACCTGTGCAACATAGTGAGACCCTCGTCTCTAAAAAAGTTTTAACAAATTAGCCGGGCATGGTGGAAGGTACCCATAGTCCCAGCTACCTGGGAGGCTGAGGCGAGAGGATTGCTTAAGCCTGGGAGGGGGAGGTTGCAGTGAGCTATAATCCCACTACTGCACTCCAGCCTGACTCATAAAGCAAGACCCTGTCTCTTAAAAAAAAGAGATACTTACCTTGTATTTAAATCATATTGAGTTTTACTTTTAAACTGCATTACTTTGATCTCATTTTGAATTCTTAAAACTTTTAAGAAGGAATAATGGTGGTGGGTGTTAGCAGTATGGGGTAACAGATATTGAAATGATGCCTCACATTTGGGTTACATTTTTAACTTTTCAAAATACTTTCATATCTTTTCATTTAATTTTTTTAAATCCCTGGAAATTCACAGAAAGGAGACCAAACTTTGAAAAGGATGGAATAGAAGGCACTGAAAAGTCAAGTGGCTTATCTTTACAATCCCAGTTGACCAACTTGAAACTCAAGTCCCTTAAAATTATTCCATTATATTTCTTGAAGTGTAGCCCTCACAGTGTTACCGTGTAATATTTTCTGTAGAAAAGGAGACCATGGTTAAAGAAGGACATGCTGCAATATATAATCACCTTAGAGATTCACAATGACATGGTCATATTAAAGGTTCTGAGAAGTTCTATATTAAAGAAACATGTTTAACTTTGTCCTGTGAAACACACTGGAAAAATTGCTCTAGATTTGTGCTGCTTTTGCAGTGGGCTAGGTCTAAATTTCCTATCTTCTATGCAAAATAGTACCAAGATAAAGCAGAACAAGTTGAACACCAAAGAGTTTACTCCAATCTGGACATCGAAAAAGTTAGAACAGTATTTCATTTCTTATGCCTGAAGTGAGATTTTCTTTTTATGGATCTCATTAAATGATGTGGTTCAAATCATTCATAGCAAATGCTAAGAGACTGTTTTAGCACATTTCAATATGTCAAATTGTACTTGGCATTAGGCCAAGAACAGGACAATTTTTCAGTGTTTTCAAAGAGGTTGGTTGGTTGTAGGGATTTAAGACTTAATGCTTTTATGCAATGGTATGTTGGGATGTAGTGATTGGAAATGTTTTTGGGAAAACACTGCCTTTTCCATAGAGCAAGTTTGGTACTTTTTTGAAGTCTAGCCATGCCTTTTTAGTTTCGTGTTTTGTTTTAGATTTCTTTTTTCCTACACATATTGTTGGATATAAAAAAAGAAAATTTCTGTTTTCCTTAGGCGTATGATGCACTTAAGTATTAAGAGATTTGAAAAAGAACAAAATTGCTGTCCATTACCTTTTGGATTGGACAAGGGTTCTCGGAAAGCTATTTTGGTTAATAAAATGACTCAGAAGCTTTTTATTTCTTGTTTTTATGCATATATAAAAAATGGCTTTTCCTCTTCTACCTAGAAAAAGACATCAAGGCTTTTCAAAATTATGTTATTGTTGAACCAGTGGCTTTTGTCCTTGAAGAGTAATGGATTGCTTGTTTCTTGGAGTCTTCCTAGGAGAGGAAGGGAATGGATGTCCAGGGCAAGTTAAAGATACAGGATTCAAGCCCTGTGGCCTTAAATAGAATGTTAGTTTCTGGTCAAGAGTTCTCCTGGCTCCACAGAGTATTAGATGCCTTCCCAAAGAGAAGGTAACCATCCCCTACCCCATTAGCTGGGGGCTGGGAGTTCGAGAGAAGCAATGGATATTATCAGAGAAGCAAACTACATTCTCAGCTAGCTGTGCTTCTGTTATTATCTGTAGAAACCTTGGACATCCAATCCCCCGGGGAATCAGCAAGACCTTTTAGTACTCATTCTAAATAAACCAACCTGCTGAATGTAGGGAAGTTACTTCTGTTAGAAAACCTCAGGCCTAAATTTGGCTCTTTTATTTTCCTTCCACAGTACAGAAATATTTCCAAAACCTGAAGTGGTTCTGATTAGTGGTGAAATCAAGAAGCCTTCAGCTCCAATTAAAATGGGCATTAAGTCATTTTGTGTGGTAATGGCTTCAGTATAAAAGCAAGTTAAATTTCTCTTTATTTTTGATCATGAATTTGGCTCTTGAATTATTCTATTCACCAGCAATGTTGGCACAGCTTTCTGGGCTGCCTGCGGAGGAGGTGTTCATGGGCTTCCCAATTAACACCCTGTTAAGCTGCACACCTGTGGTGAAATTGCCCTCAGATCACAATATTGAAGTTTTGAATCTCATGACACCTATATGATTGTCCTGAAAGTCAAACTTAAAATTATATAAAATTATTCCTGGTGTCCTTTCAAGGCAGTTTGTTTCTATGGTATTCTTGTGGAGCAGTCAGGGGTAGAGGTATATGTGGGGGAGTCATGTAGCAATGTATTTATTTATTATGAACTTTATTGAGGTATAGCTCACATACCATAAAATTCATCCATTTTAAGTGTTCCACATCAATGATTGTTAGTATATTTACAGACTTTCGCAACCACCATCAAAATCCAATTTTAGAACATTTCCATCGCCCCGAAAACAAACCAATACCTGTTAGCCATCACTTTCCATTCCCACACCCAGCCCTAGGCAACCAACAATCTACTTTCTGTCATATAGATTTGCCTTTTCTGAACATTTCATAGCATGGTCAAATTCCATTCCATACAAATGGAGTCATGCAAGATGTGGTTCTGTTTATCATTAGTCTACGGACATTTCATTAGTCTATGGACATTTTGGTTATTTCTACATTTTGGCTAGTAATGCTGACATGAACACTCACATATACAAATTTGTGTGGACATAACAATTTATATTTAACATACCAAAATCGGATTAAAACTCAGCTTAGATCTCCAGCCAGAACACTATTATTAGTGGAGCTGTGGGGGACTGTGACATTTTCAGAGTAAATGGTAGTTATACTAAAGTGCTGATAAGCAGAACACTAATTAATTTGAAAATTCATATAAATTCCCAAGGATTTTATAAAAATTTGGAGTTTTATGAGAATTTTTAGGTCATGCCTTTTCCACATCCACTAGCAAAAAGCTTAGCATTTTCCAATGGCTATAAGGTATAGGGCTGTGAAGGTTATCGTGTGTGCCAGCCTGAGTTCTGGGGACTGGTCTGGGATTCAAGAGTTCTCTATGCCTTTTCTATAGCCTTCTGTGCTACTCTGGGAAAATCTCGTGAGGCATCCTCCTCAGTTTCATTTTTGACAAAACGGGGATAGATGATTCCCATAGAAATCCCAAGGTGGTTATAAGGTTAAGCATTTTCTAGGCATTTAAAGCACCTCAAATGAGATAGAAATATACTATATAAGTGTAAAGAATTTTGTTGGCAAAGATGAAAGGAAGGTTTAGTCAGCCTTTTGTTCTTTCTCGAAAATCTAAAAAATAGATAAAACCACAGAGTTTAATTTTGTACATTTGAGCTGGCAAGAATGTGATATTCATTTCCTCCATGGCCAAAAATGTTCATGGTTCCAGTAATGTTAAGCCCTTGATTGGAGGAACTGTTTTTCTGAGCTCCCCAAAGCTTTGCTAACTGCATTCTAAAATGAAATCCTTTTACCTTCTCATCGCAACACAGCAACTATTTGGTTTGGAGCAGAAAAGGAAAAAAATTGTATAGAACGAAATTAACCCAATAAGCAATTAACAAGCAAGTCCTCATTGAATGAGATACAAGGTGTTTCTGCCCTTAAGGAAGTTACTATTCTGATGGGGTTCAAAGAGAATTAACAAGACAGAAACTATGCCTTATTTCATTTGATACAACCTCTATTTCCGTTCCAGAATGGTATCTGCCCTATTGAAGATAATTTTTTAAAAAATGGTAAACCTTTAATTCTCATAAAGATGTAAAACTTAGCATATTTTAAAAGTTTGATTTAACTCATAATGAGGGACAAGTCAGATGTTATAACCAATTCAAAGGAGAATACAAAGAACAGACATATATATATATATTTTTCAGGAATATTGAAATGAATGTGCAAATGGAGACTAAACTGACTTCTTCCACAGTAGGAGAAGGGAGTCAATTAAACCCCTACGAGAGGACAGAATTTGCATGTCTATAAATAAGAATTATTTTGCATTGCTATCAGTTATCTATAATTTAGGGAGCTGTAAAATAGCTCCCATAAAATCAGAATCAGATAACCTGAAGGAATGTCAGCTAGACCAGAGCATCAGCAAACTAAGGCTCTCACAGATGAAATCTAGCCCCATGCCTGTTTTTGTAAATAAAGTTTTATTTGAACACAGATACGCCTTCTCAGTTATGTATTCTGTATGGCTGCTTTCACACTATAATGCTAGAGTGGAGTAGTTGCGACAGAGATACTATGGCCTTCAAAGCCTAAAATATTTATGATCTTGTTCTTTTGAAGAAAAAGTTTGATGACTCTTTCTCTAGTCAATGCATGTTTTCCATTGAGACACAGTTTTTCTGTATAGTCTAGAGTGCTCAGAAAATATTTTTAAAGTTCATGGACAAAATAATCAGACAATAAAAACTAGAATTTAAAGAAGGAAACTGATAAAGGTCTGTAAGAGTTTATGAAAGAGGAGGGCAGGAATTCGACTTTGAAGAAGATATTTGGATAAGGTCAGGGTATGGGGGAGAAGAAAGATGGGCAGTTCTAGACAGGGACAAAGGCATGTGAAGAGATGGAATGACCCAGCCTATTAAATGCCCAGGCTAGTTGGAAGTGAAGAGTTGGACTGGTTACGTGATAGGAGTTAAGAGGTAGGTTATTTATACACAAATTTTCAAATAAAGAGCTGGCTGTGTCCCCAGTTGCTTTCTTAGTGTAGAATCAGCCTGTGGGCACCCAGAGCTAAATAGTGTGGTTTGAGGTGTCCTGACGCCTCCTCACAAAAGATTTTTTGGATTCACCAGACTGTCCTAGTGTCTGAACTTTCCAAATCTTGCCACTCCTCTGATTGTACCATATTGAAGGCAGCTGTTCAAATGTCAATGGCATTCATCTTGAAAGAATAAGTTATATAGCCCTGTTGGTCATTAACACCATAGCTCCTATTAGATGATTAGGTTCCTCAGAATAGGAAGGACTCCACCTAGAGGGAGGCCCCAGTCAAGATGCCACTTTGAATTTTGGCCAGTTTTGTTCTGAGCCACAAAATACTTTGGGATATGGGAAAGGAGTCTCTTCAAAGCATCCCTCATGAAAATACCTGTAGTTGGTAGACAGTTTTGCCCCTAAAGGTTTCAATGAAGAGCTTTTGGATAGGATTCTACCTAACTTGGCTGGAAGCTTAAGGCCATTCTTCTGAAATCATACCTCTATGAGTCTCTTTGAATTTCTCTGTTTCTCTGGCATAGTTTTGCTTTAATTGGCTCTCAGAAGAGGCAAGAAGAAATCTAGGAGCATGAAACCCTGTCTCACAGAAGGAGCTGGTAGAGACTGTCCTCTCAGGGGTGGGGTTTCTTTGCTAAGTGGCTCTTCAAAAGAGAGGAAGAACTGGCAAAGGAGGATGCAACTTCCTGAAATGCTTGTATTAGTCTCTTCTCACACTTCTATAAAGAACTACCTGAGACGGGGTAATTTATGAAGGAAATAGGTTTAATTAACTCACAGTTCTGCAGGCCTACCAGGAAGTATGGCTGGGAGGCCTTAGGAAACTTAGTCATGGCGGAAAGCGAACGGGAAGTAAGCACGTCTTACCATGGCAAAGCAGGAGAGAGAGAGCAAAGGGAGAAGTGCCATACACTTTTAAACCATCAGATCTCATGAGAACTCACTTATTGTTATGAGAACAGCAAGGGGGAAATCCACCCCCAAGATCCAATTACCTCCCACCAGGCTCCTCCCCTGACACATGGAGATAACAATTCAATATGAGATTTCAGTGGGGACACTGAACCGAACCATATCACTGCTTCTCCCATTTCACTCCTCTTTCTGCTCACTTGCTCAATATTTCCCATGGTGCTCAGCTCTCTAAGTTGATTCATATGTTTGGTGTGCAGCTTTTGGGGACATTCTAGATACATATTAAATTAGTTTACCAATAAGTACTGTGTTACAGGGTGTGGTACATACAGGTATGAGACTAGCCCCTGCCCTCAAGGTGTGTGCAGGAGGAAGCAAGATACAAACATGTGAAGACATCACTAATAAGTATGAGAAGGATTTTTATTAATATTGTGGAATTATCATATTTGGAACTCACCTTAATCATGAGTTAAGTTTTTCATCAAAAGATGAAAAACTGATATTTGAGAAAGTTTAATCATCCTCTGGATCAGTAGTTCTCAACCCTGGCTGCTTATTAGAGTCACATAAGAGTTTTTTTTCAAAATACCTTACCTTAGCCCAGATATTCTGCTACAGTTGAATTGTGGTAGAGCCTAGGTATTAGTATTTTGAAACTTTTCTGTTTTGAGACAGAGTTCTGCTCCATCACCCAGACTGGAGTATAGTGGCATGATCGTGGCTCACTGCAACCTTGATCTCCCGAACTCAAGTGATCTTCCTGCCTTGGCCTCCCAAGTAACTGGGACTACAGGCATGCACCACCACACCCAGCTAATTTTTTTATGTTTTTGTAGAGATTCAGTCTCACTATGCTGCCCAGGCTGGTCTCAAACTCCTGAGCTCAAGCAATCCTCCCGCCTGGGCCTCCTAATATGTTGGAATTATAGGCATTAGCCACCATACCTGGCCTTGAGGCTTGTTTACTATGAAATAAAATACAAATTTTAAAAGAACATATAATGATAATGTACAGTTTAAGAAATTGTTTTTTAATGAATACCAGTGTCATCAATATCCAGGCCAAGAAACAGAACATTTCCTACACGCCATCAGTCTCCTTTCCACGACTCCATGTGCTCTCCCAATCACAATCTCCTTCCTCCTTTAAAAGTAACCGTTATTTTGATTTTTATGGTCATCATTCATTGCTTTTCCTTATAGTTTTATCACATATATACATATACCAAAATATTAAATATGAGTTTAATCTCTCTCTGAAATGTATTTAAATGGAATTCTTTGCATTCTTTGGTGTCAGCTTCATCTCTCAGCATTATGTTTGTGAAATTGATCTAATGTGTTGATATTGTTTGTGTTCATTGCTGTATAGTATTCCATAGTTACTATTGAAATACTGTACTATCATGACTATTTCACACTTCATTTACCCATTCTACTATTAGCCAACATTTGCCTTGCTTCCAATTTTGGGCTTTTATGAACATTCTGGTACATGTCTTGATGTATTTAAATATGCCTTCCTGATGGATTTATACCCATGTGTACTATTGTTAGGTCATCAGTTTATATGTTCAGCTTTAGCAAATATTGCCAAACAGTTTTCCAAAGTGGTTGTACCAACTTACAGTTTCACAAGCAATGTCTAAAAGTTATTTTTCTCCCATGGTCTCACTAAAGCTTGGTATTATCAGCCTTTTTTAGCTTTAGGCATTCTGATGGGCTAAATTTTAAACACAATTACTATAAGACCAACAGACTCATGTGCCCATTGCATAGTAACAGATCCATTACACTGAGACAATAGGGTTTGCAGCAGAGAGTTTAATGACAGCAGGATGCTGAGTGAGGAGATGGGAGACATCCTCAAATCCATCTCCCTGAGGAAATCTGGGCTGGAGTTTTTAAGAGGATCATGGATGGGGAAGGGCTGGAAAATTGAGGTCATTGATTGGTCAGGGCAAGATGGTTGAAATCATCAGGATTTGGAAACTGCATTCTTTGCTGAGTCAGTTCCTTGTGGGATTGTTCAAACTAGCTGGTGTCAGTGGGGTCTTTCAGATCTCCTGGTATTAGTGAGGTCCTTCAGATCAGCTGAGCCAGTAGTTTCATCAATAGGCAAGACCTGAAGGAATATCTCAAAGAGAAAACTTAATATTTCATGACATTCAAGTCATTATCTATAGAACAGTTAAGAGGAACTATGATCTAGGGTCTATGGGATCCTAGGACAATAGGCACCAAACACTATGAGGAAATAGGTCAGAGAGCAAATTAACCTCATGATTAAGGCCAAACGTGCTGCAACCTTGTTTTGTTTGTCTCCCTCTCTCTCCTTCCTTGATTAATTTTATAAAGTTTATAGGGATGGTTTCATGATATCTTATTGGGATTTTAGTCTGTGTTTTCCTGATTACTAACAGTGTTGAGCACTTTTTCTTATTTATTGGCCATTTGAATTGCTTCTTTTGTTAAGTGCTAGTTTGAATCTTTGCTCATTTTTCTATTGGGCTGTCTGTCTTTTTTCTGTTGATTTGTAGGAGCTATTTGTGTATTCTGGATACAAGTCCTTTGTCAGTTATATATTTTGCAAATGTCTCTTACCACTCTGTGGCTTGCCTTTATGCTCTCTTACTGGTATCCTTCTATGGACAAAAATTCTTAATTTTAACGCAATTAAAGTTATCAGAGTTTTTAATGTCAATATGACTTCACTGTAATAAGAAGAGAGCCATAAAGAATATTTTGGCAAAGACTAGATGAATCATATTTGCAGCCAGTTATAGAAAAATAGAGCATACGTGATGTTGATATGTTTTTTAATCAAACAGAGAATAACACAAGTTTCTGATGAGAAGCCGTTATCAGAACTCATTACACAAATGCACAGGGTTCAGTTACAAGGACCAAGACCTGGAAATAAGCCCATCCATAAGGCTAATACTCATATTTTATTTGCTACTTATTTCAAACCTATTATTGGTTTCTCAATTAGATTTTAAAATCCAGTCCAGCAAATGAAATTCATTATCCTTGGACATACTATATAATGTGTGAACTTATAGGCAGAGTATAGTACAGAGAAAATGAATGCTGGGTGATACATAGTGAGCTATAGATGTGTAGGAGAAGAAAAATAACTTATTCTCTACCCATCTTAGGTTCGTGGCTGTGGGCCCTATACCGAAAGAGATTAACAAGAGAAAAGCATACAAATTTGTTTCATATAAGTTTTATGTGATATGGGAGCCTTAATAAGGAAATGACATAAAGTAACAGTTGAACTTGTGCATTTTAATACAAAGTTTGATGAAGAAGTAGTCATGGAGAAATATGATTAGAGAACAAAAGGGTATGATCTAATGGTAATAAACCAGGAGAAACTTAACAAGACCTGTTCGTTCAGACTCTTTTCTGAGTCCCTATGTCTTCAGAGACAAGAATATTCCTTTCTTCTGGGTACAAGGAGCTGTGATAGTTAATTTTAGGTATCAATTTAACTGTGTTCAGGGATACCCAGATAGCTAGTAAAACATTATTTCTGCGTAGGTCTGTGAGGGTGTTTCTATAAGAGATTAGTATCTCAATCAATAGATCAACTAAAGAAGATCTGCCCCCACCAGTGTGAGTGGGCATCATCTGATCCATTGAGATCCCAGATAGAGCAAAAAGGCAGAGGAAGGTATAAACTTTCTCTCTCTTCTGGAGCTGGAACATTCATCTTCTTCTGTCCTCAATCATCAGAAATCCAAGTTCTCAGGTCTTTGGATTCTGGGATTTACACAAGCAGGACCCCAGTTTCTCAAGTCTTCAGTCTTGGACTGAGAATTACACTGTTGGATCCCTTGGTTCTCAGGATCTTGGATTTAGAGTGAATGACACCACCAGACTCCCTGGTTCTCCAGCTTGCAGACAGTATATTGTGAGACTTCTCAACCTCCATAATTAGATGAGCCAGTTCCCATAATAAATCTCCCTCTTATCTATCTCTCTCTTTCTCTATATATACCTTTTATGGACTCGTTTCTCTGGAGAACCCTGACTAATCCAGGAAAGTACCTCTAAAATGAGGGTTTTATGGCCTGTTTTAGGAGAGAAGGGAAAGAGAAGTGTGAAAGTGATCTTCTTGCTTCTGCAGTTTTCTCAAATGACAAGATGACATATTTTGGGGTAGTGTATCTTGGAACCCATCAGATGATTTACTATCACTGGGGTGGAAAGCACTGAGAAGGAGCAGGAACATTGGAGCTAATAACTAAGTGATCTTGTTAAACTAAGGAACTTCGAACTTTACACTGAAATGGTGGTCTATCGAAGTGCTTTAAGCAGGAGACTAACACATTTCAGTTTTGTAACTAGGGTCACTGGCAACTGTATGGAGAAAGGGTTGAGATAAAGGGAATAAGACTGAATGTACAAAGGTCAGTGGCCATTAAATGGAGAAGTCCCATGATATTTAAACAATAAATTCAAAAAAATCAGTGATTATTCAGGGGTGAGGGAGGCGAAGAAAGGAAAACATATCCTAAAATCCTAAAAGTTAGTCCAGCAAGATATTTTATTTACAAATTGGGTTCTGACATAACAAAGGTTTGAGAAACACAGTGTCACTCTCTTAGGTGAACACTAGAATGACAAGAGCTCTGATAACCAATTTGACAGGGGGAAATCTGCTTATTTTTGTTTAATCCAGTAGTTCAAAATTTTATTTTATCAAATAACTTTAATTTTTACATAACACATATTAATATCGTGTTCTGGTAGGTTTGCCTGGAACTACAGGTTTGGGAAATATTGGTCTAGGATGGCTTCCAGGGAACTCTGGCTTGTTTAATAGAGTAAAGGGTGGTTTCACTAACAGAGTTAGCAAATACATTAGTAAGAGAAGATCTGTAGAATAAGATAATAAGTTTAGTTTGCATGTTTTGAAATCCATGAGGATATCTCTAACAAGCAATTGAATAGATAGGCCTGGAGCTTAAGGGTGACAGTGGGGGTGGAGGAACAGATTTGGAAATCACTGGTTAAATTCAAAGAAGTTCATTATATTTCTAAGAAAAGTGTTTATAAGTAGAAGGATGGGCTTATTAATAGACTGGACATGGCTGAGGAAAGAATCTCTGAACTTGAGGATATCTCAATAGAAATCTCCCAAATTGAAAGGGAAGGAGAAAAAAGACTGAAAAAAGCAGAACAGAATATCCCAAAACTGTGGGACAACCACAAAAGGTGTAACATGCCCATACTAGGAATACCAGAAGGAAAATAAAGAGAGAAAGAAGCAGAAGAAATTTTTAAAACAGTAATGAAATTTCTCCAAATTAATGTCACAACAAACCACAGACCCAGGAAGCTCAGAGAATATGAAATGGGATAAATGCCTCCCAAAAGCTACACATGGGCATATCATATTCAAACTACAGAAAATAAAAGATAAAGAAAAAATTCTGAAAGCAGCTAGAGAAAAAAAAACAACTTACCTATAGAGGAGCAAAAATCATAATTACATCTGATTTCTCCTCAGAAACCACGCAAATAAGACAAGAGTGAAGTGAAACATTTACATTATTGAGAGGAAAAAAACTCTGCCAACCTAGAATTCTGTACCCCGAGAAATTATCCTTCAAAAGTGAAGGATAAAAAATGACTTTCTTAGACAAACAAATATTGAGGGAAATGTCACCAGTAGACATTCCTTGCAAGAAATATTAAAAGAAGTTATTTAGAGAGAAGGAGAACAATATAGGTCAGAAACTCAGATCTATACTAAAAAGGAAAAACATCAGAGAAGAAATAAGTTGAGGTAAAACATAAACTTTGATTTGTCTTAATCTTATCTTGATTAATCTAATCTTGACTTAATGGATAGTTTGAAATGATAACAGCAGCAATGTATTATATATATGCTTATGTATAAGTGAAGTGAATGACAGCAATGATACAAGGGATAGGAGAGAAGAATTAGGATTATTTTGTTATTATAAAATACTAGTATAACCATGAAGCAATATGGTGTTATTTGAAAGTGGAATTGGATTAGTTGTAAATGAATGCTGTAAAATCTAAGACAATCACTAAAAAAAGTAGAAAAGGAAGTACAACTGATATGCTTTAAAAGGAGAGAAAATTGAGTCATATTAAATGCTCAAAACCACAAAAGGCTGAAAAATAATGGAAGTCAAAAATAAGGAACAAAGAATAAGGGCAGCAAATAGAATCAATAACAAATGTGACAGATGTTAATGTAACTATATCAGTAAACACTTTGAACATAAACCACCTAAATGCATCAGTGAAAAGAGATTGTCAGAGAACATCAAAAATCCCAAATTAACTATATATTGTCTACAAGAAACCCACTTTAAATCTAAAGACATATATAGGGTAAAAGTAAATGAATGGAGAAAGATACACCATGCTAACACTAATGAAAAGAAAGTAAGATTAGCTACATTAATTTCATACACAGTATATTTCATGTAAGGAAAGTTATCAGGGATAAAGAGGGGTATTACATAATGATAAAGGGATCAGTTCTCTAAGACTAATAACAATCTGTAATGTGTATGCACCTAACAACAGAGTACCAGAATACATAAGGCAAAAATTAATAGAACTACAAGAAGAAATACACAAATCTACTATTATATTTGGAGATTTCAATACACTCCTATCAGAAATTGACAGATTAAGCAGACAGAAAATCAGTAAGGTCATAACTGAACTTAACAACAACATCAGCCAACTGAATCTAACTGATACTTATAGAATACTTCATCCAACCAGAGCAGAATATACATTATTTTCAAATTCACATAGAACATTCACCAAAATAGACCATATTCTGGGCCATAAAACACAGATTTTAAAAATAGACATCATATAATATCTGCTCTCAGACAGAAATTAATAACAGAAAGATAGCTAGAATATCCCAAAATACTTAAGAGATTAAACAACACACTTCTAAATAACACATGGATCAAAGAATAATTGTCAAGAGAAATTTTAAAATATTTTGAAATAAATAAAAATGAAAACACAACTTATCCAAAAGTTGTGGGATGTAGAAAAAGCAGTGCACAGAGGGAAATTTATAGCATTGAGTGCATATAGAAGAAAAGAATAAAAATCATTAAAAAGTTAGGAAACAATAAGTGCTGGAGAGGTGGAGAAATAGGATCACTTTTACACCATTGGTAGGGCTGTAAACTAGTTCAACCATTGTGTAAGACAGTGCGGTGATTCCTCAAGGATCTAGAACTAGAAATACCATTTGACCCAGCCATCCCATTACTGGGTATATACCCAAAGGATTATAAATCATGCTGCTATAAAGACACATGCACACGCATGTTTATTGTGGCACTATTCACCATAGCAAAGACTTGGAACAAATCCAAATGTCCATCAATGATAGACTGGATTAAGAAAATGTGGCATATATACACCATGGAATACTATGCAACCATAAAAAAGGATGAGTTCAAGTCCTTTGTAGGGACATGGATGAAGCTGGAAATCATCATTCTCAGCAAACTATCGCAAGGACAGAAAACCAAGCACCGCATGTTCTCACTCATAGGTGGGAATTGAACAATGAGAACACTTGGACACAGAGCAGGGAACACCACACACCAGCACCTGTTGTGGGGTGGGGGGAGGAAGGAGGGATAGCATTAGGAGATATTCCTAATGTAAATGATGAGTTAATGGGTGCAGCACACCAACATGGCACATATATACATATGTAACAAACCTGCATGTGTACCCTAGAACTTTATAATTAAAAAAAAAGAAAAATTTAAAATCAATAATCTAAAATCAATAATTTTTGCCTTAGGAAACTAAAGAAAAGAAGAGCAAATTCACTTCAAAGTAAGTAGAAGAAACGAAATAATAAAAATTAGAGAACAAATCAATGAAATTGAAAATAGAAAATTAATTTTAAAAATCAATGAAACTAAAAGCTTTTTCTTTAAAAATATCAATAAAATTGATAAGCCTCTAGCCAGGTTAACCAAGAAAAAAAGAGAAGATACAAATTACTAACATTAGAAATGAAAGAGGGGATATCACTATAGCTCCAATGCACATTAAAAGGATAATAAATGCATACTTGGAACAGTTCTATGGCCACAAATTGGATAACTGAGATGAAGTAGAACAATTCTTTGAAAGAAACAGTCTGCCAAAACTTACACAAGAAGAAATACGCAATATGAATATGTTTATTGTCTATCAAATAAATTGAATAAATACTTAATTCTTTCAAAATGGAGATCATGAGGCCCAGATGAGTTCACAAGTAAATTCTACCAAACATTAAAAGAGAAATAATATCAGTTCTATATCATCTCTTTCAGCAGACAGAAGTAAAAAGAATTCTTCCTAATTCGTTCTGTGAGGCCAGCATTACCTTAATACCAAAAGAAAAGACAAACACGGACCAACATATCTCATGAACACAGCTGCAAAAGTCCTCAACAAAATGTTAATAAGTCGAGTCTAACAATGTACAAAAAGAATTATACACCATGACTAAGTGGGACTTATCCCAGGTATGAGAGTTTGGCTCAACATTCAAAACTCAATTAATGTAATGCATTAAATCAACAAGCTAAAGAAGAAAAATCACATGATCACATAAATAGCTGCAGAAAAGCATTTGACAAAATCCAACATCCATTCATGATTAGAAGCTGTCAATAAACTAGGAATGGAGAGAATCTTCCTCAACTTGATAAAGAAAATCTACAAAAACTGACAGCTAATATACATAATGGTGAGAAACTCAAAACTTTCCCAATAAGCTCAAGAACAAGACAAGAACTGGGTTGTTTGTAACATAAAAGATAAAAACTTGAGGGGATGGATACCTAGTTTTCCACGATGTGATTATTACACATTGCATGCCTGTACCAAAATATCTTATGTGCTGTATAAATATATACATGTACAATGTACCCACAAAAATAAAAATAAAAAGTAAATTTTAAAAAAGAAGAAGGCAAAAATGTCACCTCTCACCATTCCCTTTTTACATTGTACTGTAAGTCCTACCTAATGCAATAAGACAAGAAAAGGAAATAAAACATTCTGATAGGGAAAGAAAACATAAAAGTGTGTTTGTCTGTAGATAACACAATTGTCTATGGAGAAACTCTAAAGAATTTATTTTTAAAATCTCCTTGAACTAAAAAGTGATTACAGCAAGGTTGCAGGATATAAGATTAATATACAAAAGTATGCTTTCCTATTACCCAGGAAGGAACAAGTGGAATTTGAAGAAAAAAAAATACACTGCTATTTACATTAACACCCTCACAAAATGAAATTCCTAGGTACAAATCTAACAAAATATGTAAAAGATATGCTGGTTTAAGATTGCCTTGGCTATTCAGGCTCTTCTTTGGTTCTACATTAATTTTAAAATAGTTTTTTCTAGTTCACTGAAGAATCTCAATGGCAGCTTAATAGAAATATCATTGAATCTATAAATTGCTTTGGGCAGTGTGGCCATTTTTACAACATTGTTTCTTCCTATCCATGAGCATGGAATGTTTTTCCATGTATTTGTGTCATTTCTGATTTCTTTGAACAGTGTTTTGTAGTTCTCTTTGTAGAAATCTTCCACCTCCTTAGTTAGCTGTATTCCTAGGTATTTTACTCTTTTTGTGGCAATTGTGATATCAGTTCTTCTCAACGTGATCTACAGATTCAATGAAATCCCAATCAAAATCCCAGCAAATTATTTTTGCGAATATTGAGAAACTGATTCTAAAGTTTATATGGAGAAGAAAAAAAAATCCAAAAACAGAATAGCAACACAATGTTGAAGAAGAAAAAAAAAATTCAAGAACTGACACTACCCAACTTTAAGACTTACCATAAAGCTACAGTAATCAAGACAGTATAGTGTTGGTAGAAGTATAGACAAATAGATCAATGAAACAGAATAGAAAGCCCAGAAATAGACTCCGGTCAATATAGTCAACTGATAGTTGACAAAAGAACAAAGGCAATTCAATGGAGCAGCGATAGTCTTTTCAACAAATGTTGCTGAAACAACTGGACATCCACATGCAAAAGAAGTCAATCTAGACTCAAACCTTACATTCTTCACAAAAATTAAAATCAATTAAAGATTTAAATGTAAAACACAAAACTATAAAATTCCTAGAACATAACTTAGGAAAAAAGTTAGATGACCTTGGGTTTGGTGATGACTTTTTAAATATGACACAGAAAGCACACTCCATGCAAGAAAGAATTGATAACTTGGACCTAATTAAAATTAAAATTTTATGCTCTGCAAAATATACTGTCAAGAGAGTGAAAAGACAAGTCACAGTCTGGGAGAAAATATCTTCAAAAGACACACTTGATAAAGAACTGTTATCTAAAATATACAAAGAACTTTTAAAATTTAACAATAAGAAAATGAACAACCTGATTTTTAAAAATGGGTCAAGACTTTAACAGAAACCTTACCAACAAAGATGCATAGATCGCAAATACACACTTGAAAAGATGCTCCATGTAATATGTCTTCAGAGAGATGCAAATTAAAACAACATTGAGATAGCACTACATGCCTATTAAAATAGTGACAATCCAAAACACTGGCAACACCAAATGCTGGTAAGAATCTGGAGCAACAGGAATTCTCATTCACTGCTGATTGAACTGCAAAGGGTTACATCCATTTTAGAAAATATTTGGCAGTTTCTTACAAAACATTCTCTTACCATATGATCCAGCAATCATGCTCCTTGGTGTTTACCCAAAGGAGTTGAAAACATGTCCACACAAAAACCTGCACATGAATGTTTTCAGCAGCTTTATTCGTAATTGCCAAAACATGGAAGCAACCAAGATATCCTTCTGTAGGTAAGTGAATAAACTGTGTTATGTTCATACAATGGAATAGTATTCAGTTTTAAGAAGCAATGAATTATCAACCCATTGAAAGACACGGATGAAGCTTAAATGCATATTACTAAGTGAAAGAAGCCAATCTGAAATGGATCTATAATGTATAATTACAACTCTTTGATGTTCTGTGAAGGCAAAACTATGAAGACAGTAAAAAAATCAGCGGTTTCCAGGGTTTAAAGGAAAGAAAGGGATGAATAGCCAGGTCACAGAGAAATTTTAGGGCAGGAAAACTGCTCTGTATGATACTATAACGGTAAATACATGTCATCATGTACTTGCCTAAACCCATAGAATGTACAACACCAAGTGTGAATCCTAATGTAAACTACAAACTTTAAGTGATAATGATGTGTCAGTGTAGGTTCATCAATTGTAACAAATGTAACTCTCTGGCGGGCTGGGGGTGGGGGGATATTGCTAGAAGGGGAGACTGCACACGTGGGTGAAGGGGTTACATGGGACATCTCAGTACCTTCTGCTCAATTTTGCTGTGAACCTAAAATTGCTCTAAAAAATTAAAGTCTATTTTTTTTTAAAGATGGCAGCCACCTCTGTCTTGTTCTTAAGTTTTATGGCATGTTTTCAGTTTTTCAAATGATGTTTCCCATAAATTGTGATAGATACTTTTATTAGGTTAGAGAGGTTACCTTTTTTTCTGAATTTGCTAAAGGATTTTTTTCTGCATTGACTTTTATTGAGTATGTTTTTTATATCATTCTATATGATATTTCTACTTTTATCTGTTAATATAGCATATTTATTACATTAATAGACTTTTTTGAAATTCAAGTAACTGTATTTAAATTCAAAAACAATTCTTAAAACTGCATTAAGAGTCAAGACCCTTTTGTATTATAAAAATCACAAGTATTTCTAAGAGACAAAATACTTCTAGGTTAACTAGACCAGATCTGACTGACTGACTTTGGACTTTATTCTTTAAACAAATTGCAGAGAATAGAGAAAAAGGTTATTTACAGAAAACAATATCTACATATGTACTTAGAGGTACAAATTTTGTGGCAGAAAAGACTTCAGTATATGCTGGCATCTCAGAAGCAGTTCTCAAAGAGCCTAGTTTTATTTTCTTGAATTTTAAGAATGTCTAAGGTCCTTCTTCATCCTTGATCTTGGGAGCCAAGTAGTACTTTAAGTGTCCCATATCAGCAATTTTATAGTCTACAACAAGGTGTATGTCTGCAGACATATTGAGTGCCACCATTGAAGAGAGTGGAGTTGCTTTTGTAAGGAAGTTCAGGTACCTCAGTGCAAAAGTTAGCTGAACTGGTTCATTCATTTCCATGGTAACAGCTTCCTCCTCTTTATCGACAGTACTTGCCTGTGACAATTTGTTTTCATTTCCAAGGTCTCCACTTGCAGAAAATTTAATTCCATCTTTTACACAGGAAATTACAACAGCATCTCCAATATGACTGAGATAATATACATATACATGAAAATTCATCAGAAGGCATCTTTGCTATGGAGTGGTACTCTTGTTCTGCAATTCCAAGTTGTTCAACATCCAAATTCATCGACTTAATTTCATAGTCTGAAAACTTCTCCTGATTTGAAGCTTCAAATAATAGCACCAAGGTATCCACACTATCTTCAGTCCTTAGTGTGACGATATCTTCATTGCCAGCGCATTTTAGTATTTTGGATATAATACTGAGGTTCGTGCCCATGGCCAGGTTGCAGTCGCAGCAGTAAGTGTCAAAGCCCTCAGACGGCAGGGTGAACTGCACCAAGGAGACGTGGGACGAGTCTAAGCTCTGCAGGTTCACACCGCTCAAGTTGATGTCCCAGCAGGCGTCGTTGATGAGATCCTTGAGTGCTTCCAACGCCTTCTTCAGGACAGATCCCTGGACCAGGCGTGCCTGGAACATGGTGATGGAGTGACAACAACGCGGCTACAGGCGGGTGGAAAATAGGAAAGTCTAGCCCATTTTGGCTTCACGAGTCTCAGAGCAAGCGGGCAAAAGCCATGGGGAGAGGCTGAGACCTAGAATGACGACGATTAATAGACTTTTTTATGTTTAACCACCTTGCATCACCGGAATGTACTCTACTTATTCCTGGGATAAACTCTACCTGGTTGTCCTAAACAGAATTCTAAGATGGCCCCTGTGATTCCCACTCCCTGATATCCATGCCTTTGTGTAATCATCTCCCTTTGAGTGTGAGTAGAACATATAACTTGCTTCTAACCAATAGAATTTGGCAAAGCAAAGAGATTTTTCAGGTGCAATTAAAGTCCCTATTCATTTGACTGTGAGTTAATTAAAAGAGATTTCCTGGGTGGGCTTGACCTACTCAGGCAAGCTCTTTAAAAGAGGACCTAGTGATTAGAGAGATTCTACTGCTGGCCTTGAAGAAACATGCCCCTATGAGTTCCACAGCTTCAAGAAAATGAGTTCTGCCAACAACTTGTGAGCTTGGAAGAAGACTACAACACTCAAATGGGACCCAGCTCTGCCCAACAAGTTAACTGCAGCCTATGAGACCCTAAGCAGAGAATCTAGTTAGGCTGTGTCTGAATTTCTGAACTACAGAAACTGAGATAGTAAATGAATGTTGTTTCAAACCGCTACATTGTGTGGTTATTTGTTACACAGCAATAGAAAACTAATACATTGATATATTTTTTAATTTGCACTGTCAGTTTTCAGAACTTTAATATCTATGTTTATACGTGAGAAAGGTTTAATTTTTTGCACTGTTTTTATTCCATTTTTGTGATCAAGTTTTTATTAGCCTCATAAATGAATTCTTATGTTCTCTGGAACAGTTTATATAACATGGAGAGAATGTATTCCTTTAAAGTTGATAAAAATTGTCTATAAAATTAATGGGGCCTGATATCTTTTGAATAAGACAGTTGATTACTTTTGAAAACTTTTAGTGGTTAATTGATACCTTGAGTCAATTTTTTATAATTTAAATTTTCTTAGAAATTATTTCATCTTTGTCAGATGGATAGATTGCAAGAATTTTCTCCCATTCTGTAGGTTACCTGTTCACTCTGATGATAGTTTCTTTTGCTGTGCAGAAGCTCTTTAGTTTAATTAGATCCTATTTGTCAATTTTGGTTTTGTTGCAATTGCTTTTGGTGTTTTAGTCATGAAGTGTTTGCCCATGCCTATGTCCTGAATGGTATTGCGTAGGATTTCTTCTAGGGTTTTTATGGTTTTAGGTTTTACATTTAAGTCTTCAATTCATTTTGAGTTAATTTTTGTATAAGGTGTAAGGAAGGGGTCCAGTTTCAGTTTTCTGCATATGGCTAGCCAATTTTTTCCCAGCACCATTTATTAAATAGGGAAAGCCCTATTGCTTGTTTTGTCAGGTTTGTTGAAGATCAGCTGGTTGTAGATGTGTGGTGTTATTTCTGAGGCCTCTATTCTGTTCCATTGGGCTATAATCCAGAATCTACAAGGAACATAAACAAATTTACAAGAAAAAAACAAACAAACTCATCAAAAAGTGGGTGAAGGATATTAACAGCCACTTCTCAAAAGAAGACATTTATGCAGCCAACAGGCATATGAAAAAAAGCTCATCATCACTGGTCGTTAGAGAAATGCAAATCAAAACCACATGAGATACCATCTCACTCCAGTTAGAATGGCAATCATTAAAAAGTAAGGAAACAACAGATGCTGACAAGGCTGTGGAGAAAGGAACTCTTTTACACTGTTGGTGGAAGTGTAAATTAGTTCAACCATTGTGGAAGACAGTGTGGCCATTCCTCAAGGATTGAGAACCAGAAATACCATTTGACCCGCCAGTCCCATTACAGGATATATACCCAAAGAATTATAAATCATTCTACTATAAAGACACATGCGCATGTATGTTTATTGCAGCACTATTTACAACAGCAGACTTGGAACCAACCCAAATGCGCATCAGTGATAGACTAGATAAAGAAAATGTGGCATATATACACCATGGAATACTATGCAGCCATAAAAAACAGTGAGTTCATGTCCTTTGCAGGGACATGGATGAAGCTGGAAACCATCTTTCTCAGCAAAGGAACAGAAAACACAGGAACAGAAAACAAAATACTACATGTTCTTACTTATAAGTGGGAGTTAAACAATGAGAACACATGGATACAGGGAGGGGAACATCACATACCAGGCCTGTCAGGGGGTGGGAGGCAGAGCATTAGGACAAATACCTAATGCATGTGGGGCATGAAACCTAGATGATGGGTTGATAGGTGCAGCAAGCCACCATGGCACATGTATACCTATGTAACAAACCTGCACATTCTGCACATGTATCCCAGAACTTAAAGTAAAATTTTAAAAAAAGAAAAAGTTATAATTGTAAAAAAAAGCAGTGTACATTAAGAAACATGAGAAAATAGGTGTGGAGCAAGATGGCCGAATAGGAACAGCTCCAGTCTCCAGCTCCCAGCGCCAGCAACACAGAAGACGGGTGATTTCTGCATATTCAATTGAAGTACCAGGTTCATCTCACTAGGGAGTGCCAGACAATCAGTGCTGGTCAGCTGCTGCAGTCCGACCAGCTGTGCTGAATCAGGGCGAGGCATCGCCTCACCTGGGAAGTGCAAGGGGGAAGGGAATCCCTTTTCCTAGCCAGGGGAACTGAGACACACAACACCTGGAAAATCGGGTAAATCCCACCCCAATACTGCACTTTACCAAGGGTCTTAGCAAACGGCACACCAGGAGATTATATCCCACACCTGACCGGGAGGGTCCCACGCCCGCGGAACCTCCCTTATTGCTAGGACAGTTGTCTGCGATCTAATGTCAAGGCAGCAGCAAAGCTGGGGGAGGGGTGCCCACCATTGCTGAGGCTTAAGTAGGTAAACAAAGCCGCTAGGAAGCTCGAACTGGGTGGAGCCCACAGCAGCTCAAGGAGGCCTGCCGGTCTCCGTAGACTCCACCTCTAGGGACAGGGCACAGCTAAACAACAACAAAAAAAAGCAGCAGAAACCTCTGCAGATGCAAACGACCCTGTCTGACAGCTTTGAAGAGAGCAGTGGATCTCCCAACACGGAGGTTGAGATCCGAGAACGGACAGACTGCCTGCTCAAGTGGGTCCCTGACCCCTGAGTAGCCTAACTGGGAGACATCCCCCACTAGGGGCAGACCGACACCCCACACACCACATGGCGGGGTATGCCCATGAGACAAAGCTTCCAAAGCAAGAATCAGACAGGTACATTCGCTGTTCAGCAATATTCTATCTTCTGCAGCCTCTGCTGCTGATACACAGGCAAACATGGTCTGGAGTGGACCTCAAGCAATCTCCAACAGACCTACAGCTGAGGGTCCTGATGGTTAGAAGGAATACTAACAAACAAGAAGGACACCCACACCAAAACCCCATCAGTACATCACCATTATCAAAGACCAAAGGCAGATAAAACCACAAAGATGGGGAAAAAGCAGGACAGAAAAGCTGGAAATTCAAAAAATTAGAGCGCATCTCCCCCTCCAAAGGAATGCAGCTCATTGCCAGCAACGGATCAAAGCTGGACGGAGAATGACTTTGACGAGTTGAGAGAAGAAGGCTTCAGTCCATCAAACTTCTCAGAGCTAACGGAGGAATTAC
>NW_012102510.1:1403747-1404184 GCF_000951045.1 Mandrillus leucophaeus
CCTGAAAGTGAGGGGGAAAATGGAACCAAGTTGGAAAACACTCTTCAGGATATCATCCAGGATAACTTCCCCAACCTAGTAAGGCAGTCCAACATTCAAATTCAGGAAATACAAAGAACACCACAAAGATACTCCTCGAGAAGAGCAACTCCAAGACGCATAATTGTCAGATTCACCAAAGTTGAAATGAAGGAAAAACTGTTAAGAGCAGCCAGAGAGAAAGGTCAAGTTACCCACAAAGGGAGGCCCATCAGACTAACAGCAGATCTCTCGGCAGAAACTCTACAAGTCAGAAGAGGGTGGGGGCCAATATTCAACAGTCTTAAAGAAAAGAATTTTCAACCTAGAATTTCATATCCAGCCAAACTAAGTTTCATAAGTGAAGGAGAAATAAAATCCTTTAAAGATAAGCAAATGCTTAGAGATTTTGTCACCAC
>NW_012102510.1:1404234-1419022 GCF_000951045.1 Mandrillus leucophaeus
TTAAAAAAAGAAATTATTTCACCTAAGTTTCTAACAATATTATTTATATTCTCTTTATCTTTTAATTTTAGAAAACTCCTTGTTTGTAATGTTATATCTCACTGTTCCTAATATTGTTTACTTGTGTGCTTTTCGTGTGATTTCCTTTTTTTTGTTCAATATTACTAGAGATATGTTCAATTTATGGATTTTGTAACAGTTTTTATTTTTGTTGATGCTATGTAGTTTTCAACTTTATTTTTACAGCTCTTGTCCCCTTTATTCCAACTTATTTGCAATGTTAGTCTTTCTATTTTTATTTACTATTTGTCTTTATAAAAGTTTGTGTGTGTGTGTGTGTGTGTGTGTGTGTGTATGCATATATTTGGAAAAGTCACAGAATTGTGCAAATAGATTGTTTCATAACAAATAACACTGTCCTGCCACACCTTCCCCCTTCCTACTCCCCAGAAACAACCATGTTCATTCTTTTAGCTATTACTTATGATTCATGTATCTTAAAAACATGGCTTATATTGCTACTTCTTGCTTTCGTAGTTTTAAACATTATCCATTGATGTCCCAATACAGAATATTGGTATCTGGGTTTAGTTATCGCTCACTGTTACTCAATCCCCACTACATTCCCTCATGCCGTATTTTCCTTGTGCCCTGTCCTTCCAGAACAGTTATATGGTTTCTTTGGTTAAATCATAATCATTTAACCATAATTGAGTCATTATTGGGACTATATAAATGGTATTTATCTTGGAATATTTTTTACCTGCATAATCTTTTCTTTTCTTGTAGTTGATATCTTTTTGTTTTGTTCGCAAATGCTTCCCCCTAAAATTATGCTCCATTGTGTAAATAGCCTCATAATAGAATAATATAATATTGGATTCTATTTTTGTTTTTTATCTTCTTGAAGAAATCCCTTCTGGAAACTACTGATTGCTCTCTCCCTGATCTGCAGTTGTCTTTCTGAGATTTCACATCAGCAGTAATAGGGGGAATTTCCTTCCTTCTTTCTTATATCAGCCCCCATTACTTGAATCCCATGTTTTCCTCTTTCTTGGTTTACTCCTTCACTTTCTGGGAGGCAAAAATGTTTGAGATCTTGCATGTGGGGAAAAAACTGCCTTTATGCTACCCTGACACTTATTTGATAGTTTAGCTGCTTGTTAAAACCTTGGTTGTAATTATTTTCAAGAATGGTGCTGCTCTATTGGTTTTGGGCTTTCGTTGTTGCTGGTTAGAACTCCAGTGCTATTCTGACTCTTTTACATTCCTGTTAAACCTTTTCCTTTTCTCCTCTTTGGAAGCTGCAGGATCTCCAGTGCCCTAAAATTTTGTGAAGACATGCCTAGATTTGAGCCCTTCAATTGATTGATCCATTTAGTTGTGAAACAGGTCTTTCAGATATGGGAAACATTCTTACATCGTTTCATCTGTGACTTCTGCATTATTTTCTTTGTTCTCTGTATCTGTTTGTCTTTCCTTATGAATTCCTATTATTTAGATGTAAAACCTCAACAGGTAGCTTATCTTTTATCTTTCATTTTCATAATGTTGTCTTGTTGCTGTTTTCCGGGAAATTTTTCTGAAAATTACACTCCATTTTATTGAAAAATGTCCATGTTTTTATTTCTTTGTTCTTATTGTTGTTTCCTGAATGTGATTTTTTTGTAGTTTCCTTTTCTTGTTTCAAGGAAGATTTTTTTTTAAGTTTCCTAGTCCCATAAAGTCTCTATTTCTTCCATATTAACTGACTCTCTGTCATTTCTTTTCTAGTTTCTGGAGGAGAACACAACTTTTTTATTTTCAATTAAAGTCTTTATTTTCAATCTTTTTCATTTTTAAATAATTACATTTTAAAAAGACTATAAATTTCTCTCTAAACACTGCTTTAGCTGCATGTTACAAGTTTTGAAATGTAGTATTTTCATTGTCATTCAGGTCTAAATTTCCACTTTGCAATTTTCATTGTTTCTTATTAAGCATGAGTTAGTTCCAGGAACATTTAAAAGTTTACAAACATTGTGTTTTTAACTACCTTTTTCTGGTGCTTGATTTCTAATTCAATTTTATTGTGATCAAGGAAGAACATAGTCAATATGATAACAGATCTTTTACACTTTTTAGAAACTTTAAGTTCTATTAAGTGGCTAGTTTTTATAAATATTCCATCTATATTTGGAAATAATGTATATTTTATATTTATTGAATGCTAATTTTGTTGTTCCTTTGAAGAACAAAATTCCTTCTTGTAAGAGAAAAAAACCCTGTTTTTCCTTTCTGCTCTCTACTTGCGCACTCAACACATAGCACATGGACAGCAGATTCTCCAAGGGACACCAGCTGTGTGTCCTCCAATTCAATTCTGACACTATTGTCAAATTCCATAGGTTGAGGGCCCAGTCCCACAAGACTGTCCCCCACTTCGGATGATAGACACAAGCCCCAGGTTGTGATCTGTACTTTTGACCTATCAATCAGCAGTAAATTGGAGTTCCCATGACTCTCTCCTTGGATCCTATTAATTTGCTAGAGCATTGCATAGAGCTCAGGGAAATACTTATGTTTACCAATTTATTATAAAGAATATTAAAAAGGATACAGATAAACAGCCAGATAGAAGAGATGCATAGGGCAACCATGTGGGAAGGGGAACAGAGTTTTCATCCCCTTTCTGAGCATGCCACACTCGAGGAACCTCCATGTGTTCAGATATCTAGAAGTTCTCTGAACCAGCTTCATGTGTAGGTATGATTGACTAAATCATTGGCCATTGGTGATCAACTCAACCTTCAGCCCCTCTTCCCTCCCCAAAGGTTGGGAGGTGGGGCTAAATATCATGACCTTCTAATAATATGTTGGCATTTCCAGTGACTACCCTCCTTCCTGAAGATATTTAGGGGCCCCAGTCACCAGTCATCTCATTAGTATACAAAAGATTCTCATCTCTTTAGAGAACCCAAGGGTTTTGGTAGCTGTATGTAAGAAAATGGGGACAAAGACCAAATATATATTTTGCAATATCACAGATTCTACACCCTTAATAATTTTTTATCTTCTTGATCTATCAATTTATAGTAGAGATGATTTTAAATCTCCTATTATTATTGTGGATTTTTGTTGTATATCCCTTGAGGCAACATTGTCAGTTGCATACAAGTTGAAAACAAATATCTTTCTGGCAGAATTTTCACTTCATTATATTATTGCTAGTTATCTGTCTTTATTACAGTTAGTGCTTTTGGCTTCCAACTTTAACTTGACTTATATGAATATAATTTAACAGCTTTTTATAGTTAGTATTTGCATGGGTTTTTAAATTTTATTTTGTGGATAATTTTGTGGATAGGTGTGTATGTTTATGGGGTATATGAGATGTCTTGATAAGGTATGCAATGCGTAAAAATCACATCATGGAAGATGGGGTATCCATCCCTGCAAGCATTTATCCTTTGTTTTACAATCCAATTATACTCTTTTAGTTATTTTTAAATGTACATCTAAATTACTATTGACTATAGACACCCTGTTGTGCTATCAAATACTAGGCCTTATCTATTCATTTTAGATATATCTGTAACCATCCCCACTTCCAACTCAACCCCCATGACTCTTTCCAGCCTCTGGTAAACATCTTTCTACTCTCTCTCTTTTTTAAAAAAATTTTTTAACTGTTATTTTCAGTTCAGGGTACAAGTGTAGGTTTGTTACATAGGTAAACTTGGGTCATGGGGATTCGTTGTATAAATTATTTCATAACCTAGGTATTAAGCCTAGTATCCATTAGTTATTTTTCCTGATCCTCTCCCTCCTCTCATCCTCCACCCTCCAATAGGCCCTAGTGTGTGTTGTTCTGCTCATCATTTAGTTCCCACTTATAAGTGAGAACATCCAGTATTTGGTTTCCCGTTCGTGAATTAGTTTGCTAAAGATGATGGCCTCCAGTTCCATCCATGTCCCTGCAAAGGATATGATCTCGTACTCTTTTATGGCTGCAGAGCATTCCATGGTGTATATGTACCACATTTTCTTTCATGAGCATTTAGGTGGATTCCATGTCATGTCTTTGCTATTGTGAATAGTGCTGCATTGAATATTCATGTGCATGTGTCTTTGTAATAGAATGATTTATATACCTTTCCATATATACCCAGTAATGGGATTGCTGAGTCAAATGGTAATTCTGTCTTTAGGTCTTTGAGGAATCACCACACTGTCTTCCACAATGGTTGAACTAATTTACACTCCCACTAAGAGTGTATAAGTGTTCCCTTTTCTCCACAACCTCACCAGCACCTATTATTTTTTAACAGTAGTCATTCTGACTGGTGTGAGATGGTGTCTCATTGTGGTTTGGATTTGCATTTCTCTAATGATCAGTGATATTGACCATTTTTCATATGATTGCTGGCCATGTTAGGAATAAAACTTAAAATTTTAAGGAAATTGAACACTTGAATAAAGGATTTTTAGTAAAGCAATTTTACTTTTGTGTAGAGGGGTGTTTTTTGGCCAGTTGCTATGAGAGTATATTTGAACAAAGGGGCATGAGAGTTTTTATTTTTGATGCAAGTTTTGTTTTTGTTTTTTTTTTTTTGGCCGGGATTGGGTTGTATAATTTAAACTAATTTTGGTTGGCTAAACATTTGATTTTTTAAGATAAGGTGGGCACATAAAAGAAAGTGGAGAGGAAGGGGAAGGGGTGTTTGTAATGAGTTAGAAAGTTTTTCTTTTTAAGTAAGGAAAGGAATGTGAGTTGATATTGATAACATTTGGTATTGTGGCGTGTTTGGACATTTAACAGAGGCAAAAGGGAAAAAAGGGGAAAAGGGGGTGGGTATTATGAATTAAAGAATAAAAGATTGATCAGATTATTTGAAGAGAAACCTTATCATATCCCACAGCCATATGTATGTCTTCTTTTAGAAAGGGTCTGTTCATGTCCTTTGCCCACTTTTCAATCGTCTCATTTGTTCTTTTCTTGTAAATTTGTTTAAGATTCTGATGCATTTTTCAGTATGCCAGTTGCATTTTTCAACTCCAGAATTTCTGCTTGATTCTTTTACATAATTTCAATTTCTTTGTTAAGTTTATCAGATAGCTCTGAATTCCTTCTCTGCATTATCTTGAATTTCTTTCAGTTTTTTGAAAATAGGTATTTTGTATTCTCTTTCTGAACAGTCACATATCTCTGTTTCTCTAGGGTTGGTCCCTGATGTTTTATTTAGTTCATTTTGTGAGATTATGTTTTTCTGGATCATTGTGATACTTGTAGATGTTCATCTATGTCTAGGTACTGAAGAATTGGGTATTGATTTTAGTCTTCGCAGTCTGGGCTTGTTTGTACCTGTCCTTCTTGGGAAGGCTTTCCAGATATTTGAACGGATTTGGGTGTTGTGATCTAAGTTACATTTGCTTTAGGGGTCACTCCAAGCCCAGTAGTGCTGTGATTCATCAGACTCGTAGAAGTACCACCTTGACAGTCTTGCACAAGATCTGCAAGAATCTCTGGATTACCAGGCAGAAGGTCCTGTTCTTTTCCCTTGCTTTCTCCCAAGCAAATGAAGTTTCTCTCTCTGCTCTGAGTCACCTGGAGCTGGGAGTGGATTGGCACAAGCACCCTATGGCTACTACCCAAGGACTGCTTTGGGTCAGATCTGAAGCCAGCACACACTGGTTCTTACCCGAGGCCTGCTATAACCACTGCCTGGTTACTGCCTATGTTTGCTCAAGGTCCTGGTGTTCTACAATAAGGAGGTGGCAAATCCAGCCAGATCTATCTTCTTCCCTTCAGGGCAGCAAGCTCCCCCAGGCCTCAGGAGGGCCCAGCATGGCCATCTGGGAGCCAGGGACTAGAGTCAAAAACCTTGGAATTACACCTGGTCTTTTGGGGTACTGCTGCTGAGCTGAAATTCCAATCACAAGATTCAGTCCTTCCCACTCCTCCCCACCATTTCCAAAGGCAAAGGAAGCTCAGCATGTGACCACCACTACCTCAGGCCCACAGGGAGTTTTTCCAGATTACCTCTGATGTTCCCTCAAGGCCCAAGGGCTCTTTAGTTAGCTTATGGTGAATGCTGCCTGGCCTGAGACTCACCTTTCAGAGGAGTGGGCTCCTCTTTGGCCTGAGCAGGTCCAGAAATGCCATCCAAGAGCCAAGTCCTGGAATTGGGGACCCCAAGAGCCTGCTTGGTGTCATACCCATCTGTTATCAAGCTGGTACCTGAGGTGCAAGACAAAGCTCCCTTCTCTAACAGAAAGAGTCTCACCCCATAGCCAACACAGCTGAGAACATGCTGAGTCTCACTCGAGGCCTCCAAGTCTCAGCATCTCACTGGAGGCCCTCAACATAGTACCTGGGTATCACTGCTGGCCAGGGTCCAAGGGCTCTTCTATTAGCAGATGATTAATCCTGTCAGGACTGGATCCTTCCTTTTGTCAGGCCTTTGAGTCCAAGCTAAGGCATCATAACCCCTGTGACCCGCATGTATACATTCAGCTAGCCTGAAGTAACTGAAGAACCACGAAAGAAGTGAAATAGCTAGTTCCTGCCTTAACTGATAACATTCCACCATTGTGATTTGTTCCTGCCCCATCCTAACTGATCAGTTGGTCTGTGACATTCCTTCTCCTGGACAATGAATCTCAGGAGCTCTCCACCAAGCACCTTGTGACCCCTGCCCCTGCCCGCAAGAGAAACCCTCCTTTAACTGTAATTTTCCACTAACTCCCCAAATCCTATAAAACTGCCCCACCCCTATCTCCCTTTGCTGACTCCTTTCTTAGACTCAGTCCGTGGCACCCAGGTGATTAAAAAGCTTTATTGCTCACACAAAGCCTGTTTGGTGGTCCCTTCACATGGATGCAGGTAACACCTTTCAAAGCAGTGGATTCATTTCTGACCCAAGGTGTGTCTAGAAATGTCCAGGTGGTAGGGCCTGTAATGGGGGCTCATGACTCTGATCAATGCCCTATCCTGCTGTGGCTAAAGTGGTATCCAAGGAGCAAGACAAAGTCCTCCCACTCTCCCCTCTCCTCTCCTCAAGTAGAAGGAAAGGAATCTCTCTTTTTTTGCCTGCTCCCACTTTGCCCTCTCCTATGACTCTAAAAGGAGGAGGATTGTGGAAGGAGGATTGTAGAAGGAGACCTCCTTGAGGCCTCCTCAGAAGCTGATGCTACCATGATACGGAGGATGTCTTTTGGAGACACAAGCTGTGCACCCTTGGCTTAGGGAAGGAGTGATACCAGCAATCCCTTAGCTGCCCCAGATGGTGATTCAGTAGGTGAAGTTCCCGCCCCCCAACCCGCCACCCAGTTCACACTGCCTGTGGGCCCAGTTCAGCCCTAGCACTCACCTAGTGTTGCAGTCCTTGTGGCCTAGACTGCCTTTCTAGTTCATTTGGAGCCCCAGAGCACTTTAGCCCATGGTGGGAAGGCTTGCAGAAACTCGGGAAGGGCTATTCCCCTTTGGCTAGTACAGGTTTAAATGCATCCTCAGTGGTTGGGCGTCAGTTGAGTTTGGTCTCACTTTGCTTTCTGCTTTAACAAAGGCAGCTTGGGAGTTCAACGCCTAAGGGATTGCTGGCTCTCCCTCTCCCCAGAGCACAGAAAGTCTTTCGGCATCAAGCCTTCACTGTCAGGGTATGGGCGAGGAGTGGCATTAGCAATTCAAAAGGGTTTATTCTACCTCTTCAGTGCCTCTTTCAGTAATATGGAGTTAGAACAAGGTACTGTGAGTGCTTGCCTGATTTTTGGTTCTTACAAAGGTTTTTTTGTGTGTGTGTAGATAGTTGTTAAATTGGTGTCCTTGCAGGGAGGATAATTGGTGGGGACTTCTGTTGTGCCATCTTCTTCTACCCTGAATGATGTTTTTCATTCCTTTATTGTCAACATTTCTGGTGGCTTTATTTTTTGATGTGTGTCTTACATACTTGAATTTTTAAATGGCCCACTCTTTTAATAAAGAGTGTAATATGTTACATTTATTTTGATTACTAATGTATTTGAAGTTACTCGTGTAATTATTATTTGTTCCTTTTCTTAGGCCTTCTGCTGGATAGATAAACTTTTCCATTTGTTGATTTGGAGGCTGTATTTTCTAAGAAAGTTTAGTTATTCAGTATCTATATCTTTATCCCATTGGATTAGTTTTACTATCCAATGGATACTCTTGCTCTTGATTTTGTTTAATGTTTTAATTTTATACCCATTTTCAAATATGAAAAGTTGTTATAATTATTTTAAATTAATAGTTAAACAAATTTACTCACATATTTATTATAGGTGATGTGGTGTGTTTCCATTAGAAAGCATATAATGTCTGACTCTCTTTTTATGCCATTAATAGCCACTAATGACCATTACCTACATCATTAATTGGATAGGTGTTACAAAATGGTGATGTTTTATTTTTATTATTTCTTTTTCATTTATTAGTTGAAATACTTCTATAGATAGAAACTTGTACTTCTCAACTATTTGTTTACCTTGAGGTATAGTTCATATAGGAAAGGCATAATTAATCCTTGATTTTCCCCCCTTATTTATGTGGAGTTTTTCTGGAGTGCATTGGCATACCCCCTTACTTGTTAATTCTGAATAGTAAATTGGTTCTCTAGCATCCTCCAAGGAAGATCAAAGAGTATTTTTTAAAATATCCTTATGAACTCATGGATTTAAATCCATTACATGTTTTTATCCTTCATGATGTTCAGACAGACCTACCTTTGATCAGCTGGAACCTATTCGTACTGATTTCTGAGTCCTAAAGACACAATTCTATTACTCTTTGATAAAACTTCTTGCTTTTATTATATCACATGATATTTAAGCTCATCTAATACATTTTATGTCCAGGAACTCTGATCCTTCTAATGGGAAATTAGAGACCACAGTGTGGGCTGTAGGGTTACTTATTACTCTGGTTCATTTTTGTTTCTAGATCTTTTTAGTGAACAAAGCTAACAAATAGGCCTTTTAGAAAGAAAATGCATCATGAGTTCATCATGATACTTCCAATTCAAAATGAGAATCACCAGTTTTACCTAATGTCATTGAATTTGCATATTGATTTCCTTTCTCCTGTGTCAAAAATCCCGATGACACCAAAAAATTGCTCATTTGCCTTATTCAACAATAAACATACAACAGTCACAGAATAACGTTATCAACACTACCACGAACAATGTAATTACTAACTAGTTTTAGATCTAGTTTTTAGGTCTGTCTTTTGTTGTTGCTGTTTTGTCCCCATTAAGGATGTACAGACAAATTTCTGTGTTTTAAAATCAATGGGTATAAGTCTTCTTTAGGTAGTTATGCCAACAACTATATACACATAAGTTAATTTATGTCTTCTTAATTTCAATTTTAGGAGTTGCTTTGTAGAAATTTAATTTTGCCTCAAAATGCATGAAATATTTACATGGTTTCAAAGTCAAATACACAAAATGAGGTATATTCATTGAAATCTAGCTTCTATTTCTGTCTCTTTGATGCTACTTCCTCTCCCCAAAAGTAACCATTTTTTAATGTTATGGTTTATAATTTCATTTACAATGACATATGGGCATAATTATACATGCATTTATAATTTATATTTCCCCTTTCCTAGATAAAAATGGCATCTATACTGTTTTCTCCTTTTTTATTTTCTTCCCTAAACAACATACCCTAAGATTACTTCATAGTATTACACAGAGATTTTTTTATCCATTTTTGTACCTGCATAGCACTTCACTTTTTAATACCGCAATGTATTTTATCAGTTCCCTATTGATAGGCATTTAGATCTGTTTCCTGCTTTCCTATCATTATAAATAATGTTTCAATGAATAACTATACATATATATATACACACACACACACATATATATGTGTCTCTTTTTGCATTTTTGGCAATGTATCTTTGAATGAGATACTTAGAAATGAGATTGCTGGATCATAGGATAATTTAGTATGTAATTTTTCAGGATTTTGCCAATTTCCCTTTATAGGGACTTTGCATGTTCCACTCCCACCAGCAGTGTTGCCTCATAGCCTCAGCCAATCTGGTAAGTGTGAAATGGTCTTTCTGCACAGTTTGCATTTCATTCATCTTGAGTTAACCATCATAAGGTTAAGGTCCATTTGCATTTTTTTCTGTGAACTGTCTGTTCATATCTCTATCCAAGTTTTCTCTAGGACTGCTGGTCTTTTTCCTGCCTATTTTAAGGAGTCCTATATTCTTTCCCAGTTTATTATTTCTCTTTTTACTTTATTCATAATGTTTTAAATGTAATCAAATATATCAGTCTTTTTTCCCTTATTACTTCTGGATTTTAAAACATAGTAAGGAAAATTTTTCCAACTCTCAGCTTATAGAATAATTCACCCATGTTTTCCTCTGGTACTTACATGTGTATTTTCAGTATTTGAATATCTGATCCATTTAAAACTTACCTAGTGTATGGTGTGAGGGGTTTTATCTTTTTCAATAAGGTTACATAGTTATACCATACCAACTAAATAAAAATTCATCTCCCCCTACTGACTTGAGATGTCACTTTTAGTGTATACTTAAATTTTGTATAAAATGGGGTCTATTTTTTTTTTTTTTTTTGAGACGGAGTCTCACTCTGTCACCCAGGCTGAGGTGCAATGGCGTGATTTCAGCGCACTGCAACCTCCGTCTCCCAGGTTCAAGTGATTCTCCTGCCTCAGCCTCCTGAGTAGCTGGGACTACAGGCACCCACCACCATGCCCGGCTAATTTTTGTATTTTTAGTAGAGACAGGGCTTCACCATGTTGGCCAGGCTGGTCTCAAACTCCTGACCTCAAGAGATCTGCCTGCCTCAGGCTCCCAAAGTGCTGGGATTACAGGTGTGAGTGACTACGCCCGGCCTGGATTTTCCATTCTTTCTCATTGGTGTGTCTATGAACCAGTATCAAAATGTTGTAATTTTAAAAGATATGTAGTATGTTTTAATGTCTGGTATTGTTAGACCTTTCACCATTACTTTTCATTTTCAGGGTTTCCTGGATATTCTTACTTATTTATGATTCTAAATGAACTTATAATCAACTTGTTAAGCTCCAGAAAAATACCTGTTAAATTTATAAATAAACTTAAGGAGATCTGATACAATATTATGTTAATTCTTTAATGCAAGAATATGCTAAATCTATTTTGGTCTCTTAAAGTGTTGTAGAGTTTTGCTCATATCTATTTTGAATATTTCTTGTTAAGTTTATGTCTAGACATTTTATTTAAGTTTTTTCTATGGCAAAAAAGCTCATATCTCCCATTCAACCTCCCAACTGGTGTTTGCATATATGAAGGATCGCTTAGTCTTTTTTTTTTCACTTAAATTTCTCTGTCTCTCCCCACCAAGCTTAAATAATAAGTTTAGCTGTGTAAAAATGATAAATCGAGATTTATCTTTCCCCTCTGAAAATGTTACTCCTTTCTCTTTGTCATTAAGTGCTACTGGTGAGAAGTCTTCTCTCAAATTCTTATTAATATGTATATAATGTCGTTTGTAGCTATTACTACAATCTCTTCATCTCTGAAATTCTACAACTTTACTATGAAATGCCTAGCTATGCATTTGTTTTAATTTATTATATTAGGTGCTAAGAGTCCTTTTATTCTGCATGTTCAAGCTTTTGTTCTATTTAATTTAATTTTTTTTTTTTAAAGTTTCAACTTTTATTTAGATTCCAGAGGTACATATGCAGATTTCTTACATGGGTGTGTTGCATGATGCTGAGGTTTGGGGTTTACAAACGATCCCGTTACCCAGTTAATGAGCATAGTACCCAATAAGCAGTTTTTCAACTCTTGCTCCCCACCCCTACTCTAGTAGTCTCCATGTCTATTGCTCCCATCCTTATGTCCCTGTCTACTCAATGTTTAGCTCTCACTTACAAGTGAGAACATGCAGTATTTGGTTTTCTTTCTGTGTTAATTAGCTTAGGATATTGGCCTCTAGCTGCACCCATGTTGCTGCAAAAAACATGATTTTGTCCTTTTCATGACTGCATAGTATTCCATGGTGTATATGTACAGCATTTTCTTTATCCAGGCCACCATTGATGACCTAGGTTGATGCCATGTCTTTGCTATTGTGAGTAGTGCTGCAATGAACATAGATGTGCATGTGTCTTTTTGGTAGAATGATTTATTTTCCTTTGGGAATATATCGAGTAATGCAGTTTCCGGGTTGAATGTTGAATGGTAGTCCTATCTTTAGTTGTTTCAGGAATCTCCAAATTGCTTTCCACAGCGACTGAACTAATTTACATTCCCATCAACAGTGTGTAAGCATTCCCCTTTTTTTCTCTGCAGCCTCACCAACATGTTATTTTTTGCCTTGTATATAATAACCATTCTAAGTGGTGTGAGATGGTATCTCATTTGTGGTTTTGATTTACATTTCTGTGATGCATTTCTGTGTTCTGCATTTTTTCATATGTTTGTTGGTTGCTTAGCAAGGATGCCCACTCTCATCACACCTATTCAACATAGTTCTAGAAGTTCTTGCGGGGGCAATGAGGCAAGAGAAAGAAATGAAAGGCATACGAACAGGAAAAGAAGAAGTCAAGATCTCTCTCTTCACTGACGACAGGACTCTATATCTAGAAAACCACAAAGATGCCAGCAAAAGGTCCCTAGAACTGATAAATGACTTCAATAAAGTTTCATGATACAAAATCAATTTACCAAAATCAGTAGCATTTCTATATACCAATAATGTTCAAGCTGAGAGCCAAATCAAGAACACAATCTTGTTTAAAATAGCCACACACAAAAAATAAAACACCTAGAAATACATTTAACCAAGGAGTTGCAAGAACTCTATGAGAACTACAAAACACTGCTGAAAGAAATCAGATGACACAAACAAATGGAAGAACATTTCATGCTCATGGATTGGTAAACTCAATATCATTAAAATGGCTATACTGCCCAAAGCAACCTATGGGTTCAACACTATTCCTATCAAACTATCAATATTTTTTTTCACAGAATTAGAAAAAACTGTAATTCTATAATTCATATGGAACCAAAAAGAGCCCTCATAGCCAAAGCAATCTTATTTTATTATTTTTTTAAGAGACAAGATACCATTTTGTTGCCCAGGTTGGAGGACAGTGGTGCAATCATAGCCCCCATGGGCCTCAAACTCCTGACCTCAAGTGATTTTTCTGCCTCATGCTCCTGAGTAGCTGGAACTATAGCTGTGCACCACCACACCCAGCTAATCTATTTATTTATTTTTTTGTTTAGAGATGGGGATCTCACTATATTGCCCAGGCTGCTCTCGAACTCATGGCCTCAAGAGATACTCCTGCCTCAGCTTCCCAAGTAGTTGGAATTACAGTCATGAACCACCAGGGCCAGTAAATTAGGCTTAACTTAATTAAAAGAAAATTCTCACTTATTGTATCTTCAAATTATTGTGTCTTGCCATTTCCTCTGTTCTCACTCCGTTAAAACCCTTTTCGACAAATGTGGAAGCATCTCAGTCTTCTCTTTGATATTTCTCTTTATTTGTATTTCACTCTTCCATCCTGCATTCCTCAGGACTACTTCATAATTCACTAATTTTCTCTGTTGGCCTAGTCTTTATTAAATTTAAATTTTTCTGACAAGAGATCAAATTTCCAACATTCTAATGGGTTTGTTTTCAAATATACCTTTTTTTTTCTTTTTTTTTTTTTAGACAGGGTCTCACTCTGTCACCTAAGCTGAAGTGCAATGGTGTGATCATGGCTCACTGCAACCTCTGCCTCCTGGGCTCAAACAATCCTCCTACCTCAGCCTTCCTAGTAGCTGGGACTACAGGTGCGTGCCACTATGCCTGGCTAATTTTTGTCAAATATGCCAGTTCTTTTAAAATATCTCTCTGTTTTTATTTCTTTACTCTTTTAGTCAAAATTATGCTTTCATTTTTGTCTTTGAACATTTTCAATACACTTATATTCAATTCTTCATCAGACTATTACACAAAAATAATTTATTTTCCTTTCTTCTTTTTTTAAATTATACTTTGAGTTCTAGGGTACATGTTCACAACGTGCAGGTTTGTTACATAGGTATACATGTGCCATGTTGGTTTGCTGCACACATTAACTCGTCATTTACATTAGGTATTTTTCCTAATGCTATCCCTCCCCATGCCCCCGCACCGCATGGCAGGCCCTGGTGTGTGATGTTCCCACCCTGTGCCCAGATATTCTCATTGTTCAATTCCCACATATGAGTGAGAACATGCAGTGTTTGGTTTTCTGTCCTTGTGATAGTATGCTCAGAATGATGGTTTCCAGCTTCATCCATGTCCCTGCAAAGGACAAGAACTCATCCTTTTTTATGGCTGCATAGTATTCCATGGTGTATATGTGCCACATTTTCTTAATCCAGTCTATCATTGATGGACATTTGGGTTTGTTCCAAGTCTTTGCTATTGTGAATAGTGCCGCAATAAACATACGTGTGCATGTGCCTTATAGTAGAATGATTTATAATCCTTTGGGTATATACCCAGTAATGGGATCGCTGGATCAAATGGTATTTTTAGTTCTAGATCCTTCAGGAATCTCCACACTGTCTTCCACAATGGTTGAACTAGTTTACACTCCCACCAACAATGTAAAAGCGTTTCTATTTCTCCACATCCTCTCCAGCACCTGTTGTTTCCTGACTTTTTAATGATTGCCATTCTAGCTGGTGTGAGATGGTATCTCATTGTGGTTTCGATTTGCATTTCTCTGATGACCAGTAATGATGAACATTTTTTCATATGTCTGT
>NW_012102510.1:1420077-1432426 GCF_000951045.1 Mandrillus leucophaeus
CCCTTTTAAGTTGGATTCCTAGGTATTTTATTCTCTTAGTAGCAATTGTGAATGACAGTTCACTCATGATTTGGCTCTCTGTTTGTCTGTTATTGGTGTATAGGAATGCTTGTGATTTTTGCACATTGATTTTATATCCTGAGACTTTGCTGAAGTTGCTTATCACCTTAAGGAGATTTTGGTCTGAGACAATAGGGTTTTCTAAATATACAGTCATGTCATCTGCAAACAGGGACAATTTGACTTCTTCTTTTCCTAATTGAATACCCTTTATTTCTTTCTCTTGCCTGATTGACCTGGCCAGAGCTTCCAACACTATATTCAATAGGAGTGGTGAGAGAGGGCATCCCTGTCTTATGCCAGTTTCAAAGGGAATATTTCCAGTTTTGGCCCATTCAGTGTAATATTGGCTGTGGGTTTGTCATAAATAGCTCCTATTATTTTGAGATATGTTCCATCAATACCTGGTTTATTGAGAGTTTTTAGCATGAAGGGCTGTTGAGTTTTGTCAAAGACCTTTTCTGCATCTATTGAGATAATCATGTGGTTTTCATCTTTAGTTCTGTTTATGTGATGGATTATGTTTATTGATTTGCATATGTTGAACCAGCCTTGCATCCCAGGGATGAAGCTGACTTGATCATGGTGGATAAGCTTTTTGAGGTGCTGCTGGATTCGATTTGCCAGTATTTTACTGAGGATTTTTGCATCAATGTTCATCAGGGATATTGAGCTAAAATTCTCTTTTTTTGTTGTGTCTCTGCCAGGCTTTGGTATCAGGATGATGCTGGCCTTATAAAATGAGTTAGGGAGCATTCCCTCTTTTTCTATTGATTGGAATCGTTTCAGAAGGAATGGTACCAGCTCCCCTTTGTACCTCTGGTAGAATTCAGCTGTGAATCCATCTGGTCCTGGACCTTTTTTGGTTGGTAGGCTATTAATTATTTCCTCAATTTCAGAGCCTATTATTGGTCTATTCAGGGATTCGACTTCTTCCTGGTTTAGTCTTGGGAGGGTGTATGTGTCCAGGAATTTATCCATTTCTTCTAGATTTTCTAGTTTGTTTGTGTATAGGTCTTTGTAGTATTCTCTGATAGGAGTTTGTATTTCTGTGTGATTGGTGGTGATATCCCCTTTATCATGTTTTATTGCGTCTATTTGATTCTTCTCTCTTTTCTTCTTTATTAGTCTTGCTAGCATTCTATCTATTTTATTGATCTTTTCAGAAAACCAGCTCCTGGATTCATTGATTTTTTTGAAGGGTTTTTTGTGTCTCTATCTCCTTCAGTTCTGCTCTTAGTTATTTCTTGCCTTCTGCTAGCTTTTGATTTGTTTGCTCTTGCTTCTCTGGTTCTTTTAATTGTGATGTTAGGGTGTCGATTTTAGATCTTTCCCACTTTCTCTTGTGCACCTTTTTAGTGCTATAAGTTTCCCTCTACACACTGCTTTAAATGTTTCCGAGAGATTCTGGTACGTTGTGTCTTTGTTCTCATTGGTTTCAAAGAACATCTTTACTTCTGCCTTCATTTTGTTATTTACTCGGTAGTCATTCAGGAGCAGGTTGTTCAGTTTCCATGTAATTGTGTGGTTTTGAGTGAGTTTCTTAATCCTGAATTCTAATTTGATTGCACTCTGCTCTGAGAAATAGTTTGTTGTGATTTCTGTTCTTTTACGTTTGCTGATGAGTGCTTTACTTCCAACTATGTGGTCAATTTTGGAATAAATGTGATGTGGTGCTGAGAAGAATGTATATTCTGTGGATTTGGGTTGGAGAGTTCTGTAGATGTCTATTAGGTCTGATTGGTGCAGAGCTGAGTTCAAGTCCTGGATATCCTTTTTAACATTCTGTCTCATCGATCTGTCTAATATTGACAGTGGGGTGTTAAAGTCTCCCCTTATTACTGTGTGGGAGTCTAAGTCTCTTTGTATGTCTCTAAGAACTTGCTTTATATATCTGGGTACTCCTGTATTGGGTGCATATATATTTGGGATAGTTAGCTCTTATTACATTGATCCCTTTAACATTATGTAATGGCCTTCTTTGTCTCTTTTGATCTTTGTTGGTTTAAAGTCTGTTTTATCAGAGAGTAGAATTGCAACCCCTGCTTTTTTTTTTCTTTCCATTTATTTGGTATATCTTCCTCCATTCCTTTATTTTGAGCCTATGTGTGTCTCTGCACATGAGATGAGTCTCCTGAATACAGTACACTGATGGGTCTTGACTCTTTATCCAGTTTGCCAGTCTGTGTCTTTTAATTGGGGCATTTAGCCCTTTTACATTTAAGGTTAATATTGTTATGTGTGAATCTCATCCTGTCATTATGATGCTAGATGGTTATTTTGCCCATTAGTTGATGCAGTTTCTTCCTAGTACCAATGGTCTTTATAATTTGGCATGTTTTTGCAGTGGCTGGTACTGGTTGTTCCTTTCCACGCTTAGTGCTTCCTTCAGGAGCTCTTGTAAGGCAGGCCTGGTGGTGACAAAATCTCTCAGTGTTTGCTTGTCTGTAAAGGATTTTATTTCACCTTCACTTATGAAGCTTAGTTTGGCTGGATACGAAATTCTAGGGTGAAAATTCTTTTCTTTAAGAATGTTGAATACTGGCCCCCACTCTCTTCTGGCTTGTAGAGTTTCTGTCGAGAGATCCACTGTTAGTATGATGGGCTTCCCTTTGTGGGTAACCTGACCTTTCTCTCTGGCTGCCCTTAACATTTTTTCCTTCATTTCAACCTTAGTGAATCTGACAATTATGTGTCTTGGGGTTGCTCTTCTCAAGGAGTATCTTTGTGGTGTTCTCTGTATTTCCTGAATTTGAATGTTGGCATGCCTTGCTAGGTTGGGGAAGTTCTCCTGGATAATATCCTGCAGAGTGTTTTCCAACTTGGTTCCATTCTCCCCATCACTTTCAGGTACACCAATCAGACGTAGATTTGGTCTTTTCATGTAGTCCCATATTTCTTGGAGGTTTTGCTCGTTTCCTTTTACTCTTTTTTTCTCTAAACTTCTCTTCTCACTTTATTTCATTCATTTGATATTCAATTACTGATACTCTTTCTTCTACTTGATCAAATTGGCTGTTGAAGCTTGTGCATGTGTCACGTAGTTCTCATGCCATGGTTTTCAGCTCCATTAGGTCATTTAAGGTCTTCTCTACACTGTTTATTCTAGTCAGTCATTCATCTAATCTGTTTTCAAGGTTTTTAGCTTCCTTGCAATGGGTTCAAACAGCCTCTTTTAGCTCGGAGAAGTTTGTTATTACCGATCTTCTGAAGACTACTTCTGCCAGCTTGTCAAAGTCATTCTCCATCCAGCTTTGTTCCAAAGTCATTCTCCACCCAGTATTTGGGCAGGAGCATCCCATTTTTCTAGGTACCATCTGTCATGGCTTCTTTTGGCTAGGAAAGGGAAATCCCTTTATCCCTTGTGCTTCCGGGGTGAGTTGATGCCCCACTCTGCTTCAGCTCACCCTCCATGGGCTGCACCCACTGTCCAACCAATCCCAATGAGATGAACTAGGTACCTCGATTGGAAATGCAGAAATCACGCTGGGAGCTGTAGATGGACGCTGTTCCTATTCGGCCATCTTGGAACGGAATCCAAAAATAATTTCTTGTGCAGTAAATTTCTGTTTCAATTATTTGTTTTATCGATTTTTTTCATAGTCTTAGACTTATTCTTGCATTTTGGAGTTTTTGTTTGTAGCCTCAGTTTTCTTTCTTTTACTCCCATCTGTTCTCCCCCTTTCATTTTGACAGTTTTGTAGTTGCTTATTCTTGTCCCTCTGTACTTTTCATTCAAAGCTAGGTCTAATAATAACTTTTGGGAGGCTTTGTCTCATAGTGATCTTAAGGACCTGACAGATTCAGTAAAGGCCAGCAGGTGGCTTAGTTCAGGCCCAGGTTTCAACATGGCATATCTATTCTTTTACCTTTCTGGACCTGCAGCATTATTCTAGTTCTGGGTTCTTCACTCTAGTTCTCCTAGGCAACATTTGGGGTAATTTCTTTAAGCCCCTTTCAGAGGGGATGAATTGGGACCCGATTCCCCTGACCCATTGGTTTACACTGTGAGTCTGCATCTGTTTTCCATGTCTTTTATGAATTACTCTCGTCTCCATGGCCATACAGGAGCTAAATTTCTGAATACTATTGCCTGTTCTTAGGTTTCGAGTTCAGCAAGGCTCAGCCCATCCCCGGTTCACAAATACATATCTCTTGCATTTGATCTCAACTACATTCTTTTTTATTTTTACTTTTTGTATCTTATGCATCATTGCTATGTGTTTAGATCCAAAAGGGGTTTCAAAGCAAGGAATCACTAAGGAATGTTAATTGGAGGTCTGTGATTCTGATTGTTTTCATCATTTACCCTGGATTTAACATCCACTGTGGCTGCAAATAATTGTGTGACTCCAGGTCACATCCCTGTATCAAAACTTTAAGGGAGACTAAAAAGTATCTGGCATTTTCAGTTCCCACAGAGAGAGATAGCTCTGCCTCCCACCAAAACTCACAATTTGTTTATCTACCAGACTTAGAAAGGGTGTTCAGATTTAGGGCTGCCAAACAAAATAACAATCTACTATATTATATACCCTGGAAACCTATGAAGAGATATCCTCTATTTGAGAATTACATATATTTTCTGCTTTCTGTAATGAACCATATAAATACTGAAACATCAACCAGATAAAGTTTAATCTCCATGCAGTGCAGAGCTGCAGGCTCTACAGATCAACAAGACCACATGAAGCAGAGCTTTTTTGTTAAAAGCCCAACTGAAATTCACAATGGCCTGATTTTATACTTTATAATAGCTTTTAATCTGCATTGGTTGGAACTCTAGAGGCCCATCTGTTCTAACAGAAGACTTTGTCAACTTTATATTTTTATGGTACTACTGTAATTGCAGGTTTTTGTGATATTTGTAGAGTTTGAGCTGAAAATAATGAGAAAAAATAATCTATAAAAAGTGTTGGGATGCCATCACTTTTTAGCAGTTACCATGTGATCACAGATGCCAGGGACATTTAATGATTTAATTATATTGAACTTGAGGTTCTCTTTCCCGTTTCAAAATTTGTAGACTTTTGGTATCATAGATTGTGAGGAAAAGAAAAAAGAATGGGGTTTCCAGATTCTCTTTCCCTTCCTATCTAAGAAAATATTTCCTTTGCCTTATGCCCACTGGAAAAGATTACCACTCCCTTGTATCCTATGAGAATCTCCCTTTATAACCTTTTGTAAACAAAATGTACTACAAGTCTTTACTTGAACCTTTGTCAATGACTCTGTGCCTTTCCTTCATATGCCAAATGTGAGTGAATATATGGGCCTCTATTCTTCCCCAAGATCTGTACCAACCTCTTTAATGTCAAAGCCTGCAGGTTCTCTGGCAAGATTTTATAGTTAAAATTCCAACATGATATTTGTTTGCTTCCCAAACTGATTCTCATTAATAATTAGGGCAATGTCTGACTCCATATAGGAACACTGTGACCATTTTAACACTTTTTTTTTTTTTAGATGGAATCTCACTCTGTCACCAGGCTGGAGTGCTGTGGCACAATCTCGGCTCACTGCAACCTCCACCTCCTGGGTTCAAGTGATTCTCCTGCCTCAGCCTCCCGAGTAGCTGGGACTACGGGCACCCACCACCACGCCTGACTAATTTTTGTATTTTTAGTAGAGATGGGGTTTCACCATGTTGGCCAGGATGATCTTGATCTCTTGGCCTCATGATCTACTCGCCTCAGCCTCCCAAAGTGCTGGGATTATAGGCGTGAGCCACCGTGCCTGGCCTAACACATTTTTTTTAAGAGACGAGGTCTCGCTCTGTCACCCAGGCTGGAGTGCAGTGGAATGACCTCTGCTCACTGCAGCCTTGAAATGTTGGGCTCAAGCAATCCTCCTACTTCAGCCTCCCGAATAGCTAGGATTACAGGTGTATGACTCCACACTGAGCCATTTTTTAAAGTTTTTTGTAGAGATGGGGTCTCACTCTATTGCCCAGGCTGCTCTTGAACTCCTGGGCTCAAGCCATCCTCCTGCCTTGGCCTCCCAATGTGCTGGGATTACAAACATGAGCCACTGCATCTGTCCCATTTTACCACATTTCGTGTTAGAATATAACTCGACTGTAACAATTGTCTATAGTTTCTGCTTTATGCCTGATTACTCCTTCAGCATATTCTTTGGGAATCCTCTTCATCTTCTTGACTCCATTTTAGAGGTGCCTTAGAACATTATCATAGATTCTCTGTGCATTCACCAGATGAGAGATTTTATTGATTGACTGGAATTTGGTGACAATATACCGCCTTTTTCTCTGAATATTTGCCCCTCTTTCTTACCATCTAACTTAGATATATTTTTACCACCTCAAGTTGTATATTGGTTAAGACTAAGTTCTCCTTACCCTGAATACAACTGGTAACACTTTGACTAGAAGGGGTAAGGATGGAGTGAGAGGCAAACAGGCCTGGGAGCCAAGCTTGGGAAAGAAGTAAGAAATGTATGTTTTCCAACTAAGAAAAGGAATAAAATATGCACCTATTTGCTAGCCTTATCTTCTCAAAGAAAGGGTCCTTGAATTAGCTACTAGTGCACTTGTGACCTTCTCCATGGTACCTGACATGCTGTGAATAGTCAGAATGGGTCGTACTTACCTTCTCTTTTATATTGTTTAGTGTTAAATTCAAGGTTTCGTGAAAATATAACAAATATAACAAAACCCAGTGAGCCTATATTACACCATTTGTTGTGGTTAATCAAATGATAAAAATTGTACTGAAAGTATACAGTTAGAGAGATGCACTCCTCAGATTTTTCAAGATAAAGAAACACAAACATATTTCATAAATTTTCTAAATAGCTGTACATTTACAATGGAATAAATAAATTATTTATTTAACTAAATACCCCCATCTTTATGGATACATTCCTTTTGAGAATAATATGAACAGAAATAAGTACCATTTTACTAAGAAAGGTGTGTTGTCATCTGGCATCAGCAAAATCAAAAAGAGCACTATTATACCACTAAAAATCTTGCTCTTTGTCTTCTAGTCTTTGAAGCTGTGATTACTGCAAGTTTACTTCAGATTTACATCCAAGCAAATAACCTCCTTTCCACTAGTCATTTTACCTATTATCCTCAGAATTAAATTAAGCTATTTTGGTGGGGGAGGAAAGGAATAGATTTGCATAGTGAGATTAACTCCTCTTCCAGGAGTAGGCCCTGGTCACACTGTAATAAAAACAAGTACCAAAAACAAATGAAGAAAATAGGCTAGACCTCAAATCAAAAGTTAATATTAATGCAAAAGTAGGGATGAGACAAAGGGAAAATTGCAAAGTAATTGTCAACACAACATAAAGTGAAAATGAGTGGTCACCCCTTGCATCATACACGCATGTCACACTGCTGCTACCTGCCACAAACCAGAGATAAGCTTGTGGAAGAATTGATACCCTCCCTGAACCAAACTAGGGGTGGAGGTGGGGTGGAAGTCTAGAGAAGGCTGGATGAATAGTTATTCTTTAAGTAACACATAGGAAGGGTGGAGGAGAAGGTGATAGATGAGGAGGAGTAGAACTAGGAATAAAATGTTATAATTTGACAACTCCCTCCTGCAATTCCTTTATAGTCACATCTCCTCCCCCTACACCCCCAACTCCTGGCAACCACTGATGAATTATCCATCTTTATAGGTTTCTCTATTTCAGAATAACATACAAATAGAATCACACAGTATGTAGCCTTTGGGTCTGGCTTCTTTGACTCAGTATAGTTCCTTGAAGATTCATTCAATTTGCTGCATATATCAATAGCTTGTTCCTTTCTATTGATGAGTAGTATTCCAGGATGTATATGACTGTACCACTGTTTGTCTAACCATGAATTTATCTGAAGGACAGCTGGGTTGTTTCCAGTGTTTGTCTGTTATAAATAAATCTGATATTCATGTACAAGACTTTTTGTGAACATATATTTTCTTTTTATTTTTTAATGATACATGATCAAGAGTGCAATTGCTGGGTGATATGATAACTGTATGTTTAGTTTTATAAGAAACTGTCAGAGTGCTATGACAACAGCAGTGTATGAAAGATTCAGTTGCCCCACATCCTCACCACCATTTGGAATTAATAATATTTTTATTTTAGCCATTCTAATTGGTATATAATGGTATCTTATGGTGATTTTAATTTGTCAAATACTTATATGATTTTCAATTCATAGCATTGTGTGTCTTTTCCTTCCTAAATCTGTTAATATAATGGATAACCTTAATGGATTGGGGGGAGGAATAACTTTTTTAAAAATAGATTTTATTTTTTTAGAGCAATTTTAAGTTCACAGCAAAATTGAGCAGACAGTGCAAAGTTCCCATATACTCCCTCACCTCCACACTCGCACGGCCTCCACCACTATCAACATCCCCCACTAGTTACAATCAATGAACCTACTTTGACACATCATTACCATCCAAAGTCCATAGTTTGCGTTAGGGTTCACTTTTGGTTTTGTATATGCCATATATTTTGACAAATGTATAATGACATGTATCCATCCACCAGCATAGTATAGTATAGTATAGTACAGTATAGTATAGTATAGGTGTAGTATAGTAGGGTAATAGCATAGCAGTGTTGTATATACAGAATAGTCTCATTGCCCTAAATATCCTCTGTGCTTTGCCTATTTATTGCTCCCTTTCCCCAAACCCTGGCAACCACTGATCTTTTTACTGTCTCTATAGTTTTGCCTTTTCCAGAATGTCATATAGTTGAAACCATACAGTATATAGCAGACACCTCACTGAAGAAGGTATGCATCTTGCAAAGCAACCCTATAAAAAGGTGCTTGACATCATATGTCACTAGAAAATTCCAAATTAAGACAGCAATGAGATACCACTATATACCTATTAAAACAGTGAAAACCCGAAACACTGACAACACTAATTGCTGGTGAGGATGTGGAGCAACAAGAACTCTCATTGCTGGTGGGCATGCAAAGTGGTACAGCCACTTTGGAAGACAATGTGACTGTTTCTTACAAAACTAAGCACACCCTTACCAAACAATGCAACAATCATGCTTCTAGCTAGTTACCTAAATGAGTTAAAAATGTGGGTCACACAAAAACCTGTACATGGATGTTTATAGCAGCTGCATTCAGAATTGCCAGCACTTGGAAGCAACCAAGATATTTTTCAGTAGGTAAGTGGATAAACTGTGGTACAATGAAATTTTATTGAACACTAAAAAGATATGAGCTACCAAAGCATGAAAAGACATGGAGGAACCTCAAATGCACATTACTAAGTGAAAGAAGCCAATCTGAAAAGGCTATATACTGTATTATTCCAATTGTATAACATCTGGAAATGGCAAAACTCTGGAGACTGAAAAGTTGAGTGGTTGCTACAGGTTTAGGGGGTGGGAAAGGGATGAGTATGTGGAGCACAAAGGATATTTAGGGCAGTGAAACTGTTACATATGCAAAATTGAACAGCCACTTTGGAATATAGTTTGGAAGCTTATTACAACACTAAATAGTCTTACCAACAATTGTGCTTCTGGCTATTTACCCAAATGAGCTGAAAACTTACGTCCATGCAAAAACCTGTACATTAATGTTTATAGCATCTTTATTCATAGTCATCAAAATTAGAAGCAATGGGTGGCTGGCAAGATGGCTGAATAAGAACAGCTCCAGTCTGCAGCTCCCAGTGAGATCAATGCAGAAGGTGAGTGGTTTCTGCATTTCCAACTGAGGTACCTGGCTCATATCATTGAGACTGGTTAGACAGTGGGTGCACTGTAGCCCATGGAGGGTGAGCCGAAGCAGGGTGGGGCATCACCTCACCTGGGAAGCACAAGGGGTCAGGGAAGTCCCTCCCCTAGCCAAGGGAAGCCGTAAAGGACTGTACCATAAGGAATGGTGCATTCCGGCCTGGATAGTATGCTATTCGCATGGTCTTCACAACCCACAGACCAGGAGATTCCCTCGGGTGCCTGTGCTACCAGGGCCCTGGGTTTCAAGCACAAAACTGGGTGGCTGTTTGGGCAGACACAGAGCTAGCTGCAGGAGTTTGGTTTTTTTTTTTTCCATACCCCAGTGGTGCCTGGAATGCCAGTGAGACAGAACCTTCCTGGAAAGGGGGCTGAAATCAGGGAGCCAAGTGATCTAGCTCAACAGATCCCACCCCCACGGAGCCCAGCAAGCTGAGATCCACTGGCTTGAAATTCTCACTGCCAGCACAACAGCCTGAAGTCAGCCTGGGACACTTGAGGTTGGTGGGGGAGGGGCGTCTGCCGTTATTGAGGCTTGAGTAGGCGGTTTTCCCCTCACAGTGTAAACAAAGCCACCCGGAAGTTCGAACTGGGTGGAGCCCACCACAACTCAGCAAAGTCACTGTAGCTAGACTTCCTCTCTAGATTCCTCTTCTCCAGGCAGGGCATCTCTGAAAAAAAGGCAGCAGCCCCAGTCAGGGACTTATAGATAAAACTCCCATCTCCCTGGGACAGAGCACCTGGGGGAAGGGGCAGCTGTGGGTGCAGCTTCAGCAGACTTAAACATGCCTGCTTGCTGGCTGTGAAGAGAGCAGCGGATCTCCCAGCACAGCACTTGAGCTCCGCTAATGGACAGACTGCCTCCTCAAGTGAGTCTCTGACCCCTGTGCCTCCTGACTGGGAGACACCTCCCAGCAGGGGTCGACAAACACCTCATACAGGAGAACTCTGGCTGGCATCTGGTGGGTGCCCATCTGAGATGAAGCTTCCAGAGGAAGGAACAGGCAGCAATCTTTGCTGTTCTGCAGCCTCCACTGGTGATACCCAGGCAAACAGGGTCAGAAGCGGACCTCTGGAAAACTCCAGCAGACCTGCAGCAGAGGGTCCTAATGGTTAGAAGGAAAACTAACAAACAGAAAGGAATAGCATGAACATCAACAAAAAGGATGTCCACACAGACACCCCAACCGAAGGTCACCAACATCAAAGACCAAAGGTAGATAAATCCACAAAGATGAGGAAAAAACAGTGCAAAGAAAAAAAAAAACGGAAAATTACCAAAATCAGAACACCTCTTCTCCTCCAAAGGATCACAACTCCTCGCCATCTAAGGAACAAAACGGGATGGAGAACGAGTTTGATGAATTGACAGAAGTAGGCTTCAGAAGGTGAGTAATAATAAACTCCTCCAAGGTAAAGGAGCATGTTCTGACCCAATTCAAGGAAGCTAAGAACCTTGAAGAAAGGTTAGAGGAATTGCTAACTAGAATAACCAGTTTAGAGAAGAACATAAGTGACCTAATGGAGCTGAAAAACACAGCATGAGAACTTTGTGAAGCATGCACAAGTATCAATAGCCAAATCAATCAAGCAGAAGAAAGGATATCAGGGATTGAAGATCAACTTAATGAAATAAAGCATGAAGACAAGATTAGAGAAAAAAGAACGAAAAGGAATGAATAAAGCCTCCAAGAAATATGGGACTATGTGAAAAGACCAAATCTACATTTGATTGGTGTACCTGAAAGTGATGGGGAGAATGGAACCGAGTCGGAAAACACTCTTCAGGATATTACCCAGGAGAACTTCCCCAACCTAGCAAGACAGGCCAACATTCAAATTCAAAAATACAGAGAACACCACAAAGATACACCTTGAGAAGAGCAACCCCAAGACACATAATCATCAGATTCACCAAGGTTGAAATGAAGGGAAAAAGTGTTAAGGGCAGCCAGCGAGAAAGATTGGGTTACCCATAAAGGGAAGCCCATTAAACTAACAACAAATCTCTCAGCAGAAACCCAACAAGCCAGAAGATAGTGGGGGCCAATATTCAACATTCTTAAAAGAATTTTTAACTCAGAAATTCATACCCAGACAAGCTAAGTTTCATAAGCAAAAGGAGAAATAAAATCTTTTATAGACAAGCAAACACTGAGAAATTTTGTCACCACCAGGCCTGTCTTACAAGAGCTCCTGAAGGGAGCACTAAATATGGAAAGGAAAAACCGGTACCACCCACTGCAAAAACATGCCAAATTGTAAAGACCATCGACACTATGAAGAAACTGCATCAACAAATGGGCAAAATAATCAGTTAGCATCATAATGACAGGATCAAATTCACACATAACAATATTAACCTTAAATGTAAATGGGCTAAATGCCCCAGTTAAAAGACACAGACTGGCAAATCGGATAAAGCGTCATGACCCATCGGTGTGCTGTATTCAGGAGACCCATCTCATGTGCAAAGACACACATAGGCTCAAAATAAAGGGATGGAAGGATATTTACCAAGCAAATGGAAAGCAGAAAAAGCAGG
>NW_012102510.1:1434236-1435520 GCF_000951045.1 Mandrillus leucophaeus
CGATCATTAAAAAGTCAGGAAACAACAGATGCTGGAGAGGATGTGGAGAAATAGGAATGCTTTTACACTGTTGGTGGGAGTGTAAATTAGTTCAACCACTGTGGAAGATAGTGTGGTCATTCCTCAAGGATCTAGAACCAGAAATACCATTTGAACCAGCAATTCCATTACTGGGTATATAGCCAAAGGATTATAAATCACTCTACTATAAAGACACATGCACACCTGTGTTTTTTGCAGCACTATTCACAATAGCAAAGATTTGGAACCAACCCAAATGCCCATCAGTGATAGACCGGATAAAGAAAATGTGGTACATATACACCATGGAATACTATGCAGCCATAAAAAAGTATGAATTCATGCCCTTTGCAGGGACATGGGTGAAGCTGGAAACCATCATTCTCAGCAAACTAACACAGGAACAGAAAACCAAACACCACATGTTCTTACTCATAAGTGGGAGTTGAACAATGAGAACACATGGACATAGGGAGGGGAACATCACACACCGGGGCCTGTCGGGGGTTGGGGGGCTAGGGGAGGGTTAGCATTAGGAGAAATAACTAATGTAGATGACAGGTTGATGAGTGCAGCAAACCACCATTGCATGTGTATACCTATGTAGCAAACCTGCACGTTCTGCACATGTATCCCAGAACTTAAAGTATAATAAAAAATAATAATAAATTTAAAAATTAGAAACAACCAGTATGCCCTTCAATAAGTGAATGCAGAAACAAACTGTAGAATATCTGTATAGTGGAGTATTATTCAATGATAGAAGGGAATGAGCTATCAAGCCACTAAAGACACAAAGGAATCTTACTTGCATATTACTAAGTGAAAGAAGTCAGTCTGGAAAGGCTACACAACATATGAGCCCAACTATATGACATTCATTTGTGAAAACTCATAGAACCATACAACACAAGGAGTGATCCTTAAACTATGGACTTCAGTTATTAGTAATATATCAATATTGGTTCTTCGATTGTAACAAATATACCACACCTTTGGAAGATATTAATAATAGGGTAAAATTTGAGGGGGGAAGGGAGGAGTTGGCATATAAGGGAACTCTGTACTTTATGCTCAATATTTCTATAAACCTAAAAAACTCTGAAACATAAAATCTATTAATTTTTAAAAATACACTTACCATATGACACAGTAATCCCACTTCTAAGTATTTAGAGAAACGAAAACATGTTCTCACAAAAAGGAACATGTTCCCACAAAAAGTCTGTACATGGATGTTTATAGCAGTTATTCATCATAACC
>NW_012102510.1:1438320-1439200 GCF_000951045.1 Mandrillus leucophaeus
GCATCATAATGACAGGATCAAATTCACACATAACAATATTAACCTTAAATGTAAATGGGCTAAATGCCCCAGTTAAAAGACACAGACTGGCAAATCGGATAAAGCGTCATGACCCATCGGTGTGCTGTATTCAGGAGACCCATCTCATGTGCAAAGACACACATAGGCTCAAAATAAAGGGATGGAAGGATATTTACCAAGCAAATGGAAAGCAGAAAAAGCAGGGGTTGCAATCCTAGTCTCTGATAAAACAGACTTTAAACCAGCAAAGATCAAAAAAGACAAAAAAGGCTATTACATAATGGTAAAGAGATCAATTCAACAAAAAGACCTAACTATCCTAAATATTTATACACCCAATACGGGAGCACCCAGATTCATAAAGCAAGTTCTTAGTGACCTACAAAGAGACTTAGACTCCCACACAATAATAGTGGGAGACTTTAACTCCCCACTGTCAATATTAGACAGATCAACAAGACAGAAAATTAACAAGGATATTCAGGAATTGAACTCAGCTCTGCACCAAGCACACCTAATAGACATTTACAGAACTCTCCACCCCAAATCCACAGAATATACATTCTTCTCAGCACCACATCACATTTATTCTAAAACTGACCACATAATTGGAAGCAAAACACTCCTCAGCTAATGCAAAAGAAGAGAAATCATAACAAGCAGTCTCTCATACCACAGTGCAATCAAATTAGAACTCAGGATTAATAAACACAGAGCCAAATCATGAATGAACTTCCATTCACAATTGCTTCAAAGAGAATAATATACCTAGGAATCCAACTTACAAGGGATGTAAAGGACCTGTTCAAGGAGAACTACAAACCACTGCTCAGTGAAATAAAAGAGGACACAAACAAAT
>NW_012102510.1:1442745-1445337 GCF_000951045.1 Mandrillus leucophaeus
GTATTTAGAGAAACGAAAACATGTTCTCACAAAAAGGAACATGTTCCCACAAAAAGTCTGTACATGGATGTTTATAGCAGTTATTCATCATAACCTCAAACTAGAAACAATCCAAATGTCCTTAAATAGGTGAATGGATAAGCAAACTGTGGTATGCCCATAAACTGAAATCTTGGCAATAAAAAGAAGCTAACTATAGATACATGCAACAAGCTGGGTGAATCTCATATGCATTTTTCTAAGTGAAAGAAGTCAGATTCAAAGGGTTACCTATGTTACAATTTCATTCTATGACGTTATGGAAAAGATAAAACCAAAGGGACAGAAAACAGATAACTGGTTACCTAGGGTAACTATAAAGAGGTAGGATGAGGTAATATTTTGGGTTGAGCAGACTGCTCTGTATCTTGATTGAGATGGTATTTACACAACTCTATGCATTTGTCAAAACTCAAAGAACTATACACTAAAAAAGAGATTATCTTACTGAATGTAAATAACAAAAATAAACAAAGGGTAACAGATGTCCCTCCTGTAAATGCCTCATGCATCACAGAAATAGGTTTAACATTTTTAGATACTGAAGTTACAGTGGCCTTGGAAACTTAGGTCTTTGCTTGAAAAAAAAAAAAAAAAAAGGTTAAAAGATGTTGCATTCTTTTTTTCTTTTTTTTTTTTTTAACCAGTTATTTTGATCCTGAAACAAATGATTAATTTCAGAGGCATTCTTTTTCACAGGTAGTCCTAAGTGTTAAGGCAGCAAGAATAAACAACTTCAGCAGAGTCTCAGGATACAAAATCAATGTGCAAAAATCACAAGCGTTCCTATACACCAATAACAGACAAACAGAGAGCCAAATCATGAGGGAAACTGTCAGGAAAAACTTCATAGATTCCGCTATAGTATCTCTGGTATTTTATCAGGACCATCTATAAGACATTTGGAGCTACACCAGTTGAAAGGTATTGGCTCAGGTCAGCCCCCTTATTCAGTTTTGTAAATTAGGGGCCCACTTGAAGAAAATTCTATGGTTTATGCTAATACACATGTAGCTGAAAATGTAATTACATTTAAAGTCTGTTGAATTTAAATGTACTACAGATTTTCTTAAAAAGATCATGCTATCCTTCAGTCAGTCTTGCAGCAATTTTCCAACTCAATGTAGAACTACCAATGAAAAGTGATACCCTCAGGGAAACTACACACAACACAGACACAACATACACATGCACAGACACAATCTCACCAGCACACACAGGCAGACAAACGTACACACCCACCTATATTCACGTGCACATACATTCATCCACATGCATGCACACACATGTAGTTATATATAGGCACACACATAAACACACAGTGACAGATCTATGTACGCTCATATGCAAAAAAGCACAATCCCACAATGCGCATTACTTTTGTTTCTCAAAAATTTAGACCATTCAACCTGGGCAACATAGTGAGACCCCATCTCTACAAAAAATTAAAAACTTAGCCAGGCATGGTGGGGTGCACCTCTAGTTCTATAACTACTTGGGAGGCTGAGGCAGGAGAATGGCTTCAGCCCAGGAGTTTGAGGTTATAGTGAGCTGTGATCTTGCCACTGCACTCAAACCTGGGCAACAGAGGGAGACCCTGTCTCAAAAACAAAAAAATTAGACCATATATTATAATCCATAGGGTGAGAACCCAAAGTGTAAGTTCCACAATGAGATAACACTTTATACCTACTACCAGTTGCCTAAAACCCAGCAAATTCACTCCTAAGTATATACCCAAGAGAACGGAAAACAGATGCTCAAAGAAAAACATGGCCATGAATGTTCATAGTAGCACTATTCACAATAGCCAAAAGGTGGAAACAACTTAAGTGTCTATCAACTGATGAATGAATAAAAAAAGTGATATATCCATGCAATGAAATATTACTCAGCCATAAAATAAGTGAGTTTCAACGCAATAAAAAAGGAGTAAAGTATCAGTACACACTGCATGGACGAACCTTGAAAATATTATACTAAATGAAAGCAGTCAGACACCAAAGGCCACACACTGTATAATTCCATTTATATGAAATGTCCAGAATACACAAATTAATAGAGACAGAAAACATATTTATGGTTTCCGGGGACCGGAGAGGAGAAAGAATGGGATGTGACTGCTTAATGAGTACAGAGATTCATTATGGGGGGATGAAATTATTCTGGAATTAGAGAGTGCTGATAGTGCACAACATAGTGATTATAGTAAAAGCCACTGAATTGTTAACTTTTAAATGATTTAGAAAGGTGAATTTTAGCTCAAAAAATAAATAAATAAATAAGTCTAGGTTGATTGTTCTTTTGTTTCAGCACTTGAAAAACACTGTGTGTCGCTTTCGTCTGGCCGCCACGATTTCTGAAGAGAAGTCCAGTCAAATTGTTGTTCTATTATAGGTGATGAATAGTTTCTTTCTGGTTGCTTTAAATAATCTTTCTTTGTCCTCGGTTTTCAGAAGTTTGATTACGATGTATCTTGGCAAGGATTTCTTTGGATTTATATTGTTTGAGATTCACTTGCTTTATTTTTTGTTTTTTTTTTTTTGTTTTTTT
>NW_012102510.1:1445602-1489508 GCF_000951045.1 Mandrillus leucophaeus
CGCCCGCCACCTCGCCTGGCTAGTTTTTTGTATTTTTTAGTAGAGATGGGGTTTCACCGGGTTAGCCAGGATGGTCTCGATCTCCTGACCTCGTGATCCAACCGTCTCGGCCTCCCAAAGTGCTGGGATTACAGGCTTGAGCCACCGCGCCCGGCCTGCTTTATTTTTTAAATAAACTTTTTATCTTAGGATAGTTTTAGATTTACAGAAAAGTTGCAAAGATAGTACAAAGAGAACCTGTATACCCTGTATCCAGTTTCCTCTATTGCTAACACCTTACATTGTACTATGATACATTCATCACAACTAATGAATACATTATTATTAACTAAAGTCCATCTTTTTTCAGATTTCGAAAGTTTTTACCTAATGCTCCAGGATCCAATTCAGGATACCACATTATAGTTAGTCATCATATCTCCTTAAACTTTTCTAGACTATGAGAATTTTTCAGACTTTCCTTGTTTGAAATTTCCGATAGCAGTCATTGACAAGCATCACCTAGTTAACTTGTGTCCCAGGATTCACTCTGCCATGTTATAAACCTGAAAGTATTTTATCTTCTATGCTGAATTTCCCCTTGACCTGTTTTCCTTGAGGCCATTTCTATTTAACACATTAAACTGTCACTCATCTTATTGAATCTGTATGTTTATGTCTTTCTCTGATTTGGAACATTTTCAGCTATTATTTTTAAAAATATTTTTCAGCCTTAATTTCTTTCCCTTCTCCTCATGGGTGTCCAATGGCATAGATGTTATTGTTTCATAGATTCCTGAGTGTCTTTTTGTCTTTTTTGTAATCTATTTTCTCTTTGTCCTTCATATTTGATCATTTTTATTTAAGTTCACTGACTATTTCCTGTGTATTCTCCATATGCTATTGAGTCCCTGTGATGGTTAACACTGAGTGTCAACTTGATTGGATGGAAGGATGCACAGTATTGATCCTGTGTGTGTCTGTGAGGGTGTTGCCAAAGGAGATTGACATCTGAGTCAGTGGGCTGGGAAAGGCAGACCCACCCTTAATCTGGGTGGGCGCCATCTAATCAGCTGCCAATGTGGCCAGGATATAAAGCAGGCAGAAAAACGTGAAAAGGCTAGACTGGCTTTGCCTCCCAGCCTACATCTTTCTCCCATCCTGGATGCTTCCTACCCTTGAACATCAGACTCCAAGTTCTTCAACTTTGGGACTCAGACTGGCTTCCTTGCTCCTCAGCTTGCAGATGGCCTGTTGTGGGACCTTGTGATGGTATGAGTTAATACTACTTAACAAACTCCCCTTCATATATATGTGTGTATGTGTGTGTATATATCTATATATCCATATATAGATATGTATATATCCTATTAGTTCTGTCCTTTTAGAGAACCCTGACTAATACAGTCCCCTAGTGAATTTTTTTTTTATTTTGGCAAATGTATTTTTCAGTTGTAGGGTTTCCTTTTTTTACAATGTATTTTATTTATTTTCTGAGGTTTTCTATTTTATTTATTTCAAATGTGTTTCTAAGCACTTATTTAAGCATATTTATGATAGTTACTTTTAAAATCCTTGTTGGATAATTCCAATATCTGTGCCATCTTGGTGTTTGCATCTGTTGATTATCTTTGCTCATTCAAATGGAGATTTCCCAGTTCTTGGTATAAGTGATTTCCAATTATATCCTGACCATTTTGAGCATTATGAGACTTAGATTCATATTCGTATCTTATTATATATTTTTGCCAGGCTGACATGGTAGTGAGAGCTCTCTTCATACAAACAGCCTCAGCTGATGTCTGCTGCCTGGGAGGCAGAACCACTTCATTACTGCTATGGCTGGATGGTAGACTGGCCATGCTCCCACAAATCACATCTGCAGACACTCACGGGTAGTGGAGAGGCAGAGCTCCTCATCCACACCTCCTTGTTGGTGTGGTATGTTAGGCTCTATTCTCATAGACAGCATCTAGATTCCTGCTAGCCAAGAAGCAGAGAAATGTCATTATCAGGGCCAGTAGAGTAACAGGCTTAATTCTCAGGTACAGCCACTGTTGATGCCTGCCATCCAGGAAACAGAGCCACCTTGTTGCATAGTGGGATGGTAGATAGTCTCCATTCTCATACTAAGCCTCCTTAGATGCCCGTAGGCCAGCATCAGGAGCCGTCTCATTGTCAGCACTGGTAGAAAGGGTTAGTTCTTATATACAGTGTCCATAGATCCCTCCAGTGGGTAGGCAGAGTAGTCTCATTACTGGGGCAGAATGGTAGACAGGCTCAACTCTCAGGCATAGCCTCCACAGATTCCCATAACTGATACACAGAGTCATCTTATTTCCATAGCATGGTGATAAAAAAGTTCACTTCTCAAGCAGAGCATCTGCAGTCAAGCCAAGATATGGCAAGCACCTGCCAGCCAAGATATGGAGCCACCTTGTTGGAGTAGGGTGGTCAAACAAATTATGTTCTCTCACAGCATCTGTAGGTGCCTGCCAATCAGTATGCAGAGCTAGCGCATTATTATCAAGGCTGGATGGTAGTCAAATCTCCACTCACACAATCCTGGTGCTGGCAGGGGTTGTGGATGTGGGCATAGTTATTCCCATGGTGTTTGGCTATAGTAGAGCTACTAGTATCAGAAAGGTGCTGTCATTCAAGTCTGACCTGTGCCCAGAAGGTCAGGCCTGTCCTTTTACTTTTTTTCTTTTGGCTGTGCCCATTGTTGTTTCCAGATTTAGATCTCCTGTGCCCATTCTGGGACATGCAGGAGGTAAAATAACAATAACAATAATAATAGTAATAATTCAGAGAACTCACCAATGAATCATTCCTTGAATCCTGAGGTCCCTAGATAGTTTGCCTTCTTTTCTCCACCATTCAGTTGCCTGCAGTCCATTTCGTTTATTTTATCAAGGGCATTTAGGAGTGGTAACAGTGAAGACTAGGGTGAAATGCGCTTACGCTATGTTTTTCTGATCCTCCATAAATTTCAAAATGTTTTAATTTTCCTTCAGTTGAAAATTATTTTTCTAATATATTTTCTAATTTCCCTTGTGATTTCTTCTTCAATCCAAGTATTCTTTAAAAGACTGTTGCTTAATTTTCAAACATTTTTTATTTCTCAAATACTTTTTGTTGATTTCTAATTTAATTCTTTTGTGGTCAATGAACATTCTTAGTATGATTTTAATCCTTTCAAATTTATTTGGATTGGTTTGTGGCCTAGCATATGGTTTATCCTGGAGAATGTTCCACATGTACTTTAGAAGAATGTATTTTCTGCTCTTATTAGGTAAAGTGCTCTAGAGATGCCAGTTATGTCAAGTTGGTTCATAGCATTGTTCAAGTCTGTACCCTTCCTGAATTGCTGTCAGTTCATCCATCTCAGCCTCAGCCCAGTTCTGTGCCTTTGCTTAAGAGATGTTGCGATCATTTGGAGGAAAAAAGGCACTCTGACTTTTTGAGTTTTCAGCATGTTTGCATTGATTCTTTCTCATCTTCATGAGCTTATCTACCTTCAATCTTTGAAGCTGCTGACCTTGGATGGGGTTTTTGTGGGGTCTCTTTGTTGATTTTGTTGTTGTTGTTGCTTTCTGTTTGTTTTTCTTTTAACAGTCAGGCCCCTCTTCTGTAGGGTTGCTGCAGTTTGCAGGGGTCCTACTCCAGACCCTATTTGCTTGGGTCCATCCCACACCTGGAGGTGTCACCAGTGATCCTGCAGAGTGGCAAAGATGGCTGCCTGCTCCTTCCTCTGGGAGTTCCATTCCAGAGGGGCACCAACCTGATGTCAGTGGGAATGCTCCTGTATAAAGTGTCTGGCAACCCCTGTTGGGGGGGTCTCACCAAGTCAGGAGGCACGGGATCAGGGATCCACTTAATGAAGTACTCTTGCTGCCCCTTCATGGAGCAGGTGCACTGCACTGTGGGGAATATCCATCTTCTGGACTGCCCAGACTCTTCAGAGCCAGCAGGCAGGAAAGACTAAGTCCTCTGAACCATGACCACCCCTCCCCCCAGGGCCTCCGTCTCATGGAGATCAGAGTTTTGTCCATAAACCCCTAGCTGGAATTGCTGAAATTCTCCTAGGGATGCCCTGCCCAGTAAGGAGGAATTATTCCAGGTCCCACCTAAAGAAGCAGTCTGGCCATGATCTGCCGCAACTGCTGTGCTGTGTTGTGGGGAATTCCTCCCAGCTAAACCACCCAGTCTCCCCAGCACCAGCAGGGGAAAATGGCAGAGTGGAGCTGCAGTGATGGCAGCCACCCCTCCCCTTGGGGAAATCAGTGGTCTTAGGCAGTATCCAGTCTGCTGCCACTGGCCACAATCCAAGTGGTTGCCAAGCATCTGCATAGCTCTGTGCTTGGGACCCAAGGCCCTGGTGGCATGGGCTCTCAGGGAGATCTGATCCTGGGGTTGCACAGATCCATGGTAAAAATGTGCTTTCCTTGGCAAGGTAGCACAAACTCACTGTCTCCCTTGGCTGAGGGTGGGAGCTCCCCTTGCCCCATGTGGCTCCCAGATGGGCCATTGCTCCATTCTGCTTTTCCTTGCTCTCTGTGGGTCATGCCAACTGCCTAGTCAGTCTCAATAAGAGAACTTGGATACGTCAGGTGAAGGTGCAGGATTGACTCACCATTTTTGTTCTTCTCAGTAGGAGCCACCAATGGTAACAGCTTCTAGTCAGCCATCTTGGCCTCTCTCAACATTGATTATTTCTATCCATGAGCATGGAATGTTTTTCCATTTGTTTGTGTCATCTCTGATTTTTTTTTTTTGAGCTGTGGTTTGTAGTTCTCCATGTAGAGATCTTATACCTCCCTAGTCAGCTGTATTCCTAGGTATTTTATTCTTTTTGTGACCATTGTGAATAGGAGTTTGTTCCTGATTTGGCTCTTGGCTTGACTATTATTAGTGTATTGCAATGCTAGTGATTTTTCCACATTGATTTTGTATCCTGAGACTTTGCTGAAGTTGTTTATAAGTTTAAGAAGCCTTTGAGATGAGACTCTGAGGTTTCCTAGATATAGGATCATGTTGTCAGCAAACAGGGATGGTTTGACTTCCTCTCTTCCCATTTGGATGCCCTTTATTTCTTTCTCTTACCTGATTTTCCTCCCCAGGACTTCCAATATTATGTTGAATAGAAGTGATGAGAGAAGGCATTCTTGTCTTGTGCCAGTTTTCAAGGAGAATGCTTCGAGCTTTTACCCATTTGGTATAATGTTGGCTGTGGGTTTGTCATAGATGGCTCTTACTATTTTGAGGTATGTTCCTTCAATACCTGGTTAATTGGGAGGTTTTTTTTTTAACATGAAGGGTTGTTTAATTTACGAAAAGCCTTTATGCATCTATTGAGATAATTATTTGGATTTTGTCTTTAGTTCTGTTTATGTGATGAATCACACTTATTGATTTGTGTATGTCAAATCAACCTTACATTCCAGGGATGAAGCTGACTTGATCATGGTGAACAAGCTTTTTGATTTGCCTCTGGATTCAGTTTGCCAGTATTTTGTTGAGAATTTTTGCATCAATGGTCATCAAGGATATTGGCCTGAAGTGTTGTGTTTTTTTTTATTTTTTTTATTGTATCTCTGCCAGGCTTTAGTATCAGGATAATGCTGGCTCATAGAATGAGTTGGGGAGGAGTCCCTCCTCCTCAATTATTTGGAATAGTTTCACTGGGAATGGTACCAGTTCTTCTTTGTACATCTGGTAGAATTCAACTGTGAATGCATCTAGCCCTGGGCTCTTTTTGGTTAGTAGGCTATTTATTACTGCCTCAACGTCAGAGCTCATTACTGGAGTATTCAGGGATTCCATTTCTTCCTATTTCAGTCTTGGGAGGGTGTATGTGTCCAGCAATTTATCCATTGCTTCTAGATTTTCTAGTTTATGTGCATAGAGGTGTTAATAATATTCTCTGATAGTTGTTTGTGTTTCTGTGGTGTCAATGGTAAAATCCCCCTTGTCATTTCTGATTGTGTTTCTTTTTTCAATCTTTTCTCTTTTCTTCTTTATTAGTCTTGCTAACTGTCTGTCTATGTTATTAATCTTTTCAAAAATTTAGCTCCTGGATTCCTTGATCTGTTGAATGGCTTTTTGTGTCTCAATCTCCAATTCAGCTCTGATTTTGGTTCTTTCTTGTCTTCTACTAGCTTTGGGTTTTGTTTGCTCTTGGTTCTGTAGTTCTTTTAGTTGTGATGTTAAGCTGTTATCTTGATAACTTTATAACTTTTTGATGTGGGCATTTAGTACTATAATTTTCTCTCTTAACACTGCCTTAGCTGTGTCCCAGAGATTCTGGTATGTTGTATCTTTGTTCTCATTACTTACAAAGAACTTCTTAATGTATGCCTTAATTTCATTATTTGCCCAAAAGTCATTCAGGACAATGTTGTTCAATTTCCATGTAATTGTATGGTTTGGAGTGAATATCTTAGTCTTGAATTCTAATTTGATTGTGTTTTGATCCAAGAGACTATTTTTTATTATTTCAGCTCTTTTGCAGTTGCCGAGGAGTGTTTTACTTCCACTTATGTTATCAGTTTTAGAGTATGTGCCATGTGGTGCTGAGAAGAATGTATATTCTGTTGTTTTGAGGTGGAGAGTTCTGTAGATTTCCATCAGGTCCATTTGATCCAGCGCTGAGTTCAGGTCCTGAATATCTTTGTTAATTTTCCATCTTGATTTTCTTTCTAATGTTGTCAATGAGGTGTTAAAGTCTCCCACTACTACTGTGTGGGAGTCTAAGTCTGTTTGAAGACCTCTCAGAACTTGCTTTATGAATCTGGATGTTCCTGTGTTAGGTGCATATATATTAGGATATAAGATAGTTAGCTCTTCTTGTTGAATTGAACCCTTTACCATTATGTAATGCCCTTCTTTGTCTTTTTTTTTAATCTCTTTTGGTTTAAAGTCTGTTTTGTCAGAAACTAGGATTGCAACCCCTGCTTTTTTCTGTTTTCCATTTGCTTGGTAAAATTTCTTCCATCCCTTTATTTTGAGCCTATATGTGTCTTTGCACATGAGATGGGTCTCTCAATAACAGCATACCAATGAGTCTCAGCTCTTTATCCCACTTGCCACTCTTTGTCTTTTAATTGGGGCATTCAGCCCATTTACATTTAAGGTTAGTATTGATATGTGTGGATTTAATCCTGTTATCATGATGCAGACTTGTTTGTGTGGTTGCTTTATAGTGTCACTGGTCTGTGTACTTCAGTGTGTTTCTGTAGTGGCTGGTAATGATCTTTCCTTTCCATGTTTAGTGCTTCCTTCAGAAGCTCTTATAAAGCAGGTCTGGTGTTGACAAATTTCCTAATTCCCTCACCATTTGCTTGTCTGAAAAAGATCTTATTTCTCCTTTGCTTGTGAAGCTTAGCTTGGCCAGATATGAAATTGTGTGTTGGAATTTATTTTCTTTAAGAATGTTGAATATTGGCCCCAAATCTCTTCAGGCATGTAGGGTTTCTGCTAAGAGGTCCTCTGTTAGTCTGATGGGCTTCCCATTGTAGGTGACCTGACCTTTCTTTCTGGCTGCCTTTAGCATTTTCTTCCTTCATTTTGACCTTGGAGAATGTGATGATTATATGTACTGGAGATGATCTTTTTGTGAAGTATGTTACTGGGGTTCTCTGGATTTCCTGAATTTGAATGTTGGCCTGTCTTGCTAAGTTGGGAAAGTTCTCATGGGTGATATTCTAAAATTCGTTTTCCAAGTTGGTTCCATTCTTCTCATCTCTTTCAGGGACACCAAACATTCATATTAGTTTGGTGCAAACATAAGTGTGGTTTTTGCCATTACTTTTAACTGGCTATTTTGTCTGTCAGTTTCTACAATGTTTTATCAGATTTTAGCTTCCTTCCCTTGGGTTACAATGTACTTCTGTAGCTCAATGAACTTCTTACCTATTCATATTCTAAATTCTACTTCCCTCATTTTAGCCATCTCAGCCTTAGTCCAGTTCCAAACCCTTGCTGGAGAGGTGATGCCATAATTTGGAAAAAACCACTCTGGCTTTTTGAGTTTTCAGTGTTCTTGTGCTGATTCTTTCTCATCTTTGTGGGCTTATTTAACTTCAATCTTTAAGGTTACTGACCTTTGGATGGACTTTTTTTTCTTTCATCTTATTTGATGACTGAGGGTTTGATTGTGGTATAAGGTGGATTCAGCCAACTGGTTTTGTTTCTGGGAGATATTAGGGGGCCAATGCTCAGCTCCCAACTTCTGGACTGTGTGCTCTAACTCTGGAGGACTTGCAATGAGTCCCAACTTTGTTCTCTGGCCCCTCAAGGTTTGGAGTCCATTGTGATGCAGGGGTCCAAGGTGCAGCAGCTGCAGCAGAGTGCCAGCAGATTCAGGGGTGCTTGCCTCCTTGCCAACGTTAATCACAGTGGTGAAAGCAAGGCAACTGGGAGGGGGAATGGGGGGTCACTGCTGGATACTGTGTGCACAGTTGCACTGGAGGTGGTGTTGGCTTGGGGAGGGGTGCTGCCCAGTGCAGGTCTGGGTGCCGTCTCTGTGCCCCACAAGCAGGAATGATCACTCAGGGTGTGGGAGGATCCCCTGTTCACTTCACAGTGTTAACACAAGGGCAAGGTGCTAGTAGGGGCAGGGCTTGCTGGCTCTGTGCCCACCAAGGCTCTGTGTGCAATGGCAGTTGGCAGGGGTAGGGAGTAGGCTGCATTCCCACATGCTGGCAGGGCAAGTAGAGCAAAACCTGCTTGTGCAGACACGTTTTAGCAAAGTGACATGGGGAGTTGCCATGGGCTAAGGGGAAGCTTCAGTATGAGGAGGGAGCATGCAGGCTGGTGCATGGCTGTAGGGGCTGCCTTGTTGGAGTTCTCCACTGTTCAGGCATGGTCCATTGGTGCTGAAGCTATGGTGTGGGTCCCCAGGGCACCCAAGACTGCCCTGTAAGCTGGCATGGCCAGGTTGGGGCCGTGGGAGAGACCAGCAGACCAAGAGGTGCTCACTTTGGACCAACACTATCTGATGTGCAAGACAGCCCTGCAGAGATCAAGTTCAACAGTTCCTCTAGGGCAAAAGTCTCTTATGGGAGCAAGTTGAGCCCAAGGGGATGGCTGTCCCTGGCTGTGCTCCACTACAGATGCTCCTGCACCAACCCCTCTGTGCTCCACATCCACTGTCTTGCTGCCCCACCATTTCTCTAGGCAGCTCTCCCTGCCACCTCAAGTGTCCATGGCAGTTGAGGGATCCTCTCGTGCTGGGGTTCCAGAGGCCTGTGGTGAGAGCGGGTTGCTCCTTACAGTTCAACTCACTTATTCTCCTGGAGCTGTTGTGGTTCAAAAATGAGTCCCAGTATGCAGTAGCCCATGCAGGGTTCCCAGCTTTCTCCTTCTTCATCCCAGCTTCTGTGTTTTCCCTCCATCCACTCTTGGCACCTTTTCCTCTGAAGATCTATTAAAAGTATGCCAGTCGTCTCAGTCCCTCCGTGGGAGCTCTTCCACTTGTCTGTGTCTAGTCAGCTATCTTGCCCTCACATGATATATCTTTTTCCATCTTTTTACTTCCAGCCTTTTTGTATCTTTGACTATAAAGGGTGTCTCTTGTAGACAGAATAGTTATGTTTCTAAAAAAGTATGGACTGACAATCTCTGCCTTTTAATTGGAGAGCTTACACAATTCACATTTAATGTTATTATTGATATGATTTTATTTATATCTGCCATTTTGCTATTTGTTTTGTACATGAGTCACTGTCTTTTGGGGTTCCTCTTTACCCCCCTTTAATGCCTTTTTTGTTGTTAAACCAATATTTTCTAGCATAGCGTTTTAATTTCTTTGTTGGTTCTTGACTATATTTTTTGAGGTATTTTCTTAAGGGTTGCTCTGAGGGTTACCAGATAGATCTTAACTTTCAATTAATGCTAATCCAAAAAATATATAAAAACTTTTTCCAATAGAGATTCATTTACTCCTCCTACCCTGTGCTTTTGTTGGAATATATATTATACTTTTATATGCTTTGTTAAAATAATTAAATTGAAAGCCATTAGAGGGAGGTGACTTTAATGTCCTCCATTCCTACATAAGCAAACTGAAACCTAAGAATTTTAAAGAAAACCAAATGTAAGCTGAAGCAATCACATGTGCCAGTTGGGTATTAGTTATATTGTCTTGAACTTTCCCATAGGGATAGTCTAAATAAGGCAATTATGCAAAATTTAATTAATCAAATAACTTCTTTGCTCTGCTTCCACATTCACCCTATAAAAGCCTTCCCTCTGTTCCCTTTCAACAGAATCTTGAACCACTTCTGGTTTAGAGCTGTCCAATTCATTAATTGCTGTTTGCTCAAATAAATTCTTTAAAATTTTAATGTTCCAAAGTTTGTCAACAGTTCTAAGCCTAAAAATAGTTATATAATATTGTTTTTGAATTATGCTTTAAATTAGTTAAGAGAAGAAAGTCACACTTTTCTGGGTTTTTTTCCATGTCTCATAATTTTTTGTTGAAAAATGTATTTTTGAAAATAGTGTATTCTAGCAAATCTGAATTCTGGTTCCTTTCCTCCACACCCAGGAGTAGATATTGATTGTTGTTCATTGTTTAGCCTCTTGCAAGGACTATTTCTGTGGATAATGTTCTTCCCACAGTGTGTAGCTGTTGATTTCTCTGAGAAGTTGTTTTTTTAATTTTATTTTGTTTTTAATTTTTAAGCCTAACCTCCTAGGAGTCATTCTTGGGTCAGCAATGCAGCACAGCTTGGTTATCAGCCAAATATTGATCAGAGGTTGTGCTTAAACACATTAGGAAGTAAGATTTCTACCCTTTGCTGATGGATTTGTGTGCTGCATGGGGAAAGGATTCAACATTCAGACATCTTACAGGTCTATTACAGCCTTTGCCTTTCTGCACTTACACAGCATCACAGTTATCCAGGAATAAGTAATTCACTAAGGCTCTCTCCAGTCCCTCCTGAGCATGAGCACTATACCGTACACACACTCTCAGTCTCTCAGACCCCCAGGGATATTTGACAGCTTATCAAGGCCCACTGTGGCTATCTTATTCTCACCATTAAATTTCTTGCTGTTATGCTGTTCTATTGCTTGTCCCAACCAGTACCATGATCTCAGGCTAGCTGTGGTGTTAGTCCTTCCCGATTATTTGCCACTGAGATCACTGTTGTTTTCCAAAATACCCCTCAGCATGGTTTTTCTGTGCTCCAATACAAATCAAGTACAGCTCCCTCATGCAGCTGAGAAGAAATAGGAGCAGCACCAGACTGAAATGCCACAAAATCACACTGTTGTTGCCTAAATGTTTCTCAATTTGATGTTTGACTTTAGTCAATTTCCAGAGTCTTGATACGGTTGTTTTTGTTAATTTTATCCAGTTTTATTATTACTTTTGATGGAGAGGACTTACTGAGCTCTTCACTCCACCATTCTGGAAGTCCTGTCCCCTGGTCGATGCAATTTTATCTCTGATTAGGATATTGATGTGTTGAGCATCCTATGTAGCATAAGTTTCTGATTCTTGTATTCTTTCCCTTTTCATATATTTAGTAATATATAAATGAGTGGGTTAACATGAGCTCAATGGCATCGTGGAACCAGAAACTCAGCTGAGGCAGTACTACAAGACCCAACAGTATATGAACAAATAGGGAAAGCATATTTATGCTCATGTCCAGCTAAGAATACGTGACATTTTTTCAGGTATTCTTCAATACAATGGATCCAATTTCTTCAGTTACAAAATCTATGCTAGTGAATTTCAAGATAACTAGGGGTACTCTCAGTTGTTTTTAATAGAATTTAGTAATACTTAGATACATATGGCCATGATTCTCACAAAGAACCAAAGATCAAAGCAGTTATTAGTGCTGTATTTTGTGCTTCTTCCAGTATCTGAAAATTACCTCTTATTTCTGGATTGTTACCTTAGGCTTAGAGTGAATTTGGCAGAATTATATAATGTCAGTATGAACTTCATTGTTTTTTTAATTAATTGTGTCACACTCATTCTGGTTATTGACCCCTAATTATTATGGCACCATTTTGAGGAAAGGAGTAATTTTAGGGATGGGCTCATTTTTTACCTAAACCATTGTTGATGTAACAATAATTTAGCATTTGACAATTAGCTAGGTCAGATATGGACCAGATGCACAGGAAATCTGTGAATTTTTGTTTCTGATGTCTTTCTGCTTGGAAGCCTCTTCTCTTCCCACAAACCTTTAAACTCAGCTGAAGAGAAAATGCCGTTTCCAAGAAGGTATCTTGGATGTTTATTGTTCAGAATTAAGCCCTCTTCACCTTATATTACCAAAAGAGTTTGCTGATGGACTGTTTGAGGGGATTGCTTTCTTCTCTTCTCCCTGGATTCTCTTTCCCAATTTACTCTTCATTGGAGAGAAGTTGTTTAATATGATTGATAAGCTTGGGGAAACTAAACTGGGCAACCTCAGCTCAGCTCTGCCGTTTTTCTCCTTGAGGGCAATCCTACTTTCGGGTAGCAGAAGATTTTCTCTGGAACTCAGTAGCATGGTTTTGACCCAATTTTGCCTGTGGCAGAGTGAGTTAATCTGCCTAATTAGTTACCTATACCCCCCTATTTAGCCTTTATTAGTAATAAAAGTTCATAATTTGGCCTCTCAATCATTCTTTTACATTTTTTTCTCAAATTACTCAAAATCTCTTGAGGGTGTAGAAAGAAAGAGGGACTATTTATTTGACCCTCTTGTAGAGCCCAGCAAAGATTTTAATATCTCATAATCAGGTGGCTTTTTACCGTGAATATAAGAGTTACTACTGAAGCACACTTTCCTCTAGAACATTGCTACACAAACAGTGGTACAGGAGCCAGGTACCTTAGTATCACACATGGTCTTCTTAAAAATGCAAAATATCGGTCCTTACCCCAGACTTAAAAAGTTATAGCCTTCATTTTAACAAGATCTCCATTTGCAGATTTAGGTGCACATGAACATTTGAGAAGCACTACCCTAGATATCTCACCTCTAGAGAACAGGTGCATACACTGGTCATTCTTTGATTTCTCTCAGTGCTTAATACACTTCTTGTGTCATAAGGTTCTAATGATTTGTTAACTAAATTTCTTAAAACAAATTCTAAAAACTGAAAATGCGCTCATACTTTATTTTAATTTTTTCTTATTAAGATAAAATTTACATTACATAAAATTCACAATTTTAACCATTTTTAAGTGTACAATTCAGTGGGATTTAGTATATTTACAACACCGTAAAACTAACATCACTATTTAATTCCAGAAGATTTCCTTCATCCTAAAAAGAAATTCTATACCTTCCAGTATCCCTTCCCCCCACCTCCTGGTAAGAACTACCTTGCTTTCTTTCTCTGTGGATTTGCCTATTCTGTAAGTTTCATATGAATGGAATGATACAGTGATACATTACGTGGCCTTCCTTTTGTGGCTTCTTCCACTTAGCAAAATGTTTTCAAGGTTCATCTATAAAACTTTATTCCTTTTTATGGCTGAATAATATTCCATTGCATAAATATACCACATGTTATTTTTCCATTCATCATTTGGTAGTCATTTTGGTTGTTTTTACTTTTTGGCTACTATGAATATTGATATTCATATGAAGATTTGTGTACAAATTTTTATGAGAACATGGTTTTTAATTTTGGAGCAGTAAATTTGTCGGAGTGGAACTACTAGGTCATATAGTAACTATATATTTAACTTTGAGGAACTGCAAAACTATTTTCAACAGCAGCTACACCATTTTACATTCCCACTAGCAATGTACAGGAACTAAAATTGTTTATACCCTTGCCAACCCTTGTTATTTCTTGTTTTAAAAAAATTATACCCATTCTAGTGAGCATGAAGTGCTACCTCATTATAGGTTTTATTTTTGGTAGAGATGGAGTATCACTGTGTTACCCAGGCTGGTCTCCAACTCCTGGGCTCAAGTAACCCTCCTGCCTTGGCCTCCCAAAGTACTGGAATTATAGGTGTGAGCCACCACACTCAGCCTATTGTAGTTTTGCTTTACATTTCCTTAATGACTAATGATGTAGAGCATATCTCCAGGTTCTTATTGGCCATATCTTCTTTGGAAAAGTGTTTATTAAAAAACTTTGCCCATTTTTAACTGTTACTCATCTATCGTTGAGTTGTAGGAGGTCTTTATATATTTGGAATATTAGACGTTTAACAGATATATAATTTGCAAATATTCTCTCCCGTTGTGTGGGCTGTCTTTTTACTCATTTAATAGTTTCTTTTGATGCACAACTTTTAAATTTTTGATGAAATAAAAATTATCTAATTTTTTCTTTTGATGAGTATGGTTTTGGTGTCATATTTAGGTACCCATTGCTTAGTCCAAGTTCACAAAGATGTACATCTATGTTTCCTTCTCAGAATTTGATAGTTTTAGTGCTACATTTAGGTCCCTGATTCATTTTGGGTTAATTTTTGTATATGGTGTAACATAGGGGTTCAGCTTCATTCTTTTGCACATGGATATCCAGTTGTCCTAACACCATTTGTTGAAAAAACTATTCTTTCTCTATTAAATGGTCTTGACACCATTGCAGAAATAAGTTGACTGTAGATGGACGGACTCATTTCTGGATTCTCACTTCTATTGCATTGAGATTACATAGATAGATAGATAGATAGATAGATAGATAGATAGATAGATAGATAGATGATATAGAGATATCTTATGCCAATACCATACTGTTTGAATACCATTGTTTTGAAATTGAAAAGTGTGAATGCTCTGACTTTGTCCTTCTTTTTAAAGAGTTTTGGCCATTTTTGGTCCCTTGCAATTCCAAATGAGTTTTAGTATCAGCTTGTCATATAAGATCGTGTCATCTGCAAATAAGGATAGTTTTATTTCTTCCTTTCCCTTGTGGATGCATTTTGTTTCTTTTTTCTTTTCTTTTTCCCCCTAATTCCCTGGGTAAAATTTCCAGTACAAAGTTGAAAGGAAGTGACAACAATGGACATCCTTGCCTTTTTCCTGATCTTAGAAGAAAAGCTTTCAGACTTTCAACATTAAGTATGATGTTAGGTGTGGGTTTCTCATAGAAACCCTTTATGAAGTGTTTTTATCATGAAAGCATACTGGATTTTGTCAAATGCTTTCTCTTTGTCTATTGAAGTGATCACATGTATTGTTTCTTTCATTTTGTTAATACAGTGTATTACATTGATTGATTTTTAAATGTTGAACTACCCTTGCATTCCTGGAATAAATCTCACTTGGTAATGGTGTATAATCCTTCTAATGTTCTGCTGTAATCAATTTGTGAGTACTTTGTTGAAGATTTTTGCATGTATATACATAAGGGATATTAGTCTGTAGTGTTTTTCTTAAAAACAAAAAAAGATACATGTCTTCGGCATGGTATTGAAGTAGTATTAGCCTCATGATACGAGTTAAAAATCATTCCTTCCCCTTCTTTTTTTTTGGTTTTTTGTTTTTTTGTTTTTTTTTTTTTTTTTGGAAGAGTTTCAGAAGAGTTAGTCTTAACCCTCCTTTTAATATTTGGTAGAGTTCACCAGTGAAGCCATTTTGCTCCTGAACTTTTCTTTTTGGAAGTTTTATGATTATTGATTCAACTTCCTTATTTGTTATATGTCTATTCAGATTTTCTATTTCTTCTGAGTCAGTTTCAGTAGTTTGTGCCTTTCTAGCAATTTGTCTGTATTATCTAAGTTATCTAACTTTTTGCCATACCATTGTTCATAGCATCCTGTTATAATTGTTTTTATCTATGTAAAGTCAGTAGCAATGTCCTTCCTTTCATTCCTGACTTCTTGCTACTTTCAAAATTATCTTTGTCTTTTTCTTTCAACAGTTTGATTATGATTTTTCTAGGGGTAAATCTCTTTGAGTTTATCCCATTGGGTTTTGTTAAATTTCTTGGGTGTGCAGATTAATGTTTTTCATCAAATTTGGGGAGTTTTGAGCCATTATTTATTTAAATATTCTTCTGCCTTTTTGCTCTTCCCTCTCCTTCTAGGACTCCTGTTATGTGTATGTTGGTATACATGATGATGTCTCACAGATCTCTCATGCTATATTCATTTTTTCTTTATTCTCTTCTCTTTCTGCTCCTCAGATTGGATAATCTCAATTGATTTACCTTCAAATTAACTGATATTTTCTTCTGCCTGCTCAAATCTTCAGTTGATGAATTTTTCATTTTAGCTATTGTACATTTCAACTCTTAAATTTCTATTTGGTATCTTTTAATAATTTCTACCCCCTTATTTCTAGTCTCTATTTTATGAGATGTTCTCATGTTTTTCTTTTTCTAAGCAGGATTTCCTCTAGCTCTTTGAACATATTTAAAATAGCTACTTTTAACTCTTTGTCTTATAAATCTAATGTCTGAGCTTTCTTAGGAGCCAGTTATATTAATTGCCATTTTTTCTATGTATGGGCCATACTCTTCTGTTTCTTTTCTTGTCCCCAAATTTTTGTTGCAAATTCAAGAAGTTGGATATTACAACATGGAAACTCTGGAAATCAGATTCTTCCCTTCTTCAGAGTTTGTTTTTTCTGCTTTTTGTAGTTGTTTGTATTTTCGTGATTTTTTAAAACTAGTTAAAAAAAATTAAGCTAATTTACAAAACCAGTTTTAAAAAATCACTAAAATTAATTCTGTATTATTTGCCATGTGTGCCCCCTGAAGTCTCTGTTCCATTAGCTTAGTCATCAGCTAAAGATTTAACTAAGATTTCTGTAAATACCCTGAACAAAAAAATTTCCCAATCTTTGCAGAAGTGTCTGTTTTGATGCATGACTTCAATATTCAGCCTGGCAATTTACAACTCTGCTTTGTGCAATCAGAAAGCAAAAGCTGTAGCAGAGTTGTACATGTCCATAGCCTTCTAGATTCTTGGAATATGTTGGAGCTTTTCAAAACTTTTGTTCCCCAAAATATCTCATTCCCAGCCTTTCTGATCAATCATTTTGTTTAGTATATTGTTTTCCCTGTTTTCCATTGCCTCATGTGACAGGGGAAAAAATATTTGCCTATAAATGTTTTTGAGCAACACTTTCCAAGTAGTGGCTTTAGTACTTGGTGACTTCTGACTCTGGTAAGATAAAACAAATCTTTTGAGCCAACATTCCAAGGAACCATGAGGCAGACCAAGGACAATCTTTGCAAAAGAGGTCTATTCTGCTTCTTCAGTGCTGGAACTGGCAATGAAGGCTGTTATTGTCAAGGCTACTGCTGAGCTGAGGAAAAAAGGATAGAACTAGTGTAAGTTAAAACACCACAAAGCTCACTATAATTATAAAGATTCAGCAGTTTTTCTTGAATAAATGCTCCGTGGGTTGTTGCAAGCTTTTGTTAGTTTTCAGCGTTCCAAAAATATTGATTCTGACAGGTTTTTTCCCCATTTTTTAGTTGATTTTAATGAGGGATAGACTTTTAGAGTTGCTTACTCTGCTTCTTGTGCTGACGTCATTCCTCTGCACACATACTTGTAATCAGAATGAGTCAGGTACATAAAGGACCAAATGCATTATAGGTCAACAGGTTACTTTCCAAATTGTCTCTTCAAATTCTCTTTTCTTTATGAGAAAATATTTTGCTCAGACTTGCGTCTTAAGAAAATGACCTGTGATTTACATCATGATTCAAATTTTATGTTGCAAAACTTCATATGGGCAAAAGCATCTCTGAAGAGATCCAGTGAGAGAGTCGCTCAGTCATCAAGATGAAACGAGAGCACCAGGCCAGGATGAAAAGAAACTAGTAATGAACAAGAAAAAAGATAGATGGTGAGTGCTTATCCAAGTTACAGGTTTGAGCAATGTAATGGGTAGTGCTAGCCCAGGTAAATCAAACTTGGGCAACCTTATCTAACAGTTTTTGCCACCTCAATATGGACATAGATCAATAAATTCAAATTAAGAACCTATGTTTACCTCATGGAAAAGTGAAATCATTTCTATGTTACTCCAAAACACAGAAGATCAAAACAAAAATCAGATGCTTCCTTCCTACAGAGCTAGACACTGTAGTAGGACCACATGGTGTTTGGGTATGCAATAAGAAATATATTTAATGATTTTATTGACTCTTATTCTCAAATTAATGCCCTGTTTATTACTGGCAATCTACTTAGGAGGCCATAGCATATTTAAACAGTGTTTCTTGAACAAAGAAAAAAAATACATTGTGATATACTTATATTTAATACCTTTTCATGTACTAACAGACCGTAAGATGCAAGTTAAATAAACTAACCATTAGGAGGACACAGAGAAGTCAACCAAATAATTTGCTCATTAGATGATCTTTGAGAGAAATTGCTTACCATATTTACAAGTTGTTCAATCTATTTATTTATTTATTTATTTATTTATTTATTTATTTATTTATTTTTGAGACGGAGTTTCACTCTTGTCGCCCAGGGTGGAGTGCAACGGCGCAATCTTGGCTCACCACAACCTCTGCCTCCTCTGTTCAAGCGATTCTCCTGCCTCAGCCTCCCGAGTACCTGGGATTACAGGCATGCACCACCAGGCCTGGCTAATTTTGTATTTTCAGTAGAGACGGGGTTTCTCCATGTTGGTCAGGCTGGTCGTGAACTCCCAACCTCAGTTGATCCACCCGCCTCGGTCTCCCAAAGTGCTGGGATTACAAGCGTGAGTCACCGCGCCCAGCCGATCAATTTATTTTAGTTGCAAGAAGCCTTTGCAATAAACAGGGCCAATGTTTTCACTTAAAAATTATTTGTTAATACTATTGTCAATTATTCTAAACATAAAATACGAATAGAAAATAATATAATAAACTTCATACATCACCATCCAGCTTTACAAAATATGAACATCAAATACATATTTAATTACATCTAATGATTTTCATGAGTAGTACTTTCATTATTTATTTCTAGATATTATATAGTTCTCAAAATGATCCATAAGTCATTCAGATGTGCATGTTAAGTTTTCAAATGTGTGTATTGTTTATGTATGCATCTGTTTGCATTTACTCTTTTTATTGTTAATTAGTAAATTGTAATAAGCAAAAATTATCTATATGATATTGGGTCTTTGAAATATCTGAGACTACTTTGCAACCTAGTATGAGGTAAATCTTCATAAATGTTTTATGTAAACCTGAAAAGAAAGTATATTCTCTACCTATTCTGTATATATCCATTAGATATAGATTATTAGTTTTTCTGCTCAAAGTTTTAAAATTCTTACTAACATTTGTGTCTCCTTGTCTAATAGAGGTATATTAAAGTTTCCCCATGATTGTAGATGTCTCAACTTCTCTTATAATCCTTGTTTTTAAAATGTTATATATTTTAAGGATATGGTATCAGGTGGTTACAAGTTCACCACTGTTATGTTTTTGTTTCTTTTAATGTGTGTCAATGTGATGTGTAGTATGTTGGTCACGATAGACTATGTACTTCTATAGTGACAAACAATCCCAAAATCAATGATGTAAAACAGTTTTAAAAAGTATTTTGCTCACACTACTCTACATATTCAACATGAGTTGACCCCATTGAGGTTTTATCTCAATATCTCACCAGTCTCCATGATCACCACAGTAGTGGGAAGAGAATATGGCAACTTACGCAATGCCTCTTAAAGCTTCCACCTGGACATAACACACATCTCTTCTACTTACATTTCATTTATCAAGGCAAATCACATGGCCATATCTATCATTAAGAGGGTAGGGAAATGCAATTTTACCACGTGCTTGACAGGGGAAAGAACTGAGACTATTTGGTGAACTATATTTAATGACTGCAATATGTAATGTCCCACTTAATTCCTACAGAAACCAAAAGCAGTAGCTGATGAATAGGCAAAAATAAAAAGGATAAAAAGGCATAATGTGGCCCCTTCTCCATTACATGTTTCTGAGCCTGAGGGAGGCCTGAGCTATGGGAATGGGAAGATGCTTTGAATTCATTAGAGTGACGTTTTCATTCAAATTGACTTTTTAATACCTAGAAATCTGACTTTCCCGATGTCAGAGAAAAAATTTAAAAATTATTGGATCTGCTAGAAATGTCATCTAGTTAGGAAAGAAGAGCTAGAATAGTTCTGAACGTCAATGGTGAATAGATTGGCTCCCCATTAACACATTCAGTCGGATGTGTTAACACATTTCTGACTATGAGTCTCACTAATTAAGTCAGTTTTTCATTATTTCTATTCTGCCCCAGTCTAGAATTTAAGCACTGTTTATTGAACACCATCCCAATCTGATTACTGCATTGAATTTTGGCTTTCCCCTAACAAACAAACAAAAAAATTAGGATTCAAAGCAGAAAACAACTTCATTTATTTCACCGTCTCTTTTAATTTGTTGAATAATTATTTCCTTATCTCTGAATGAAATCCTAGATTGGCCTCTAGCTTTTATAATTAGTATTATATAACAAAAAGCCCTCTTGTCATATTCAGTCACAATACATTCAATTTAGTACTTCAAAACACCTAATCAGTATGTTAATCAAAACTCCTGTCTGGTCTAGTGTTATAAACCACTCCAGCTCATACCCACTTGATTCATGGATGCCCCTAGTGTGGGAGAGGGCATAGTCACCTGCTCCTATCTTCCTTATTCTTCTCTTCCCATTCATTAATTTTCTGGTTCCTAAGGATGAGAGGGATTAGGGGAAAGGGCAGAATGTTAAGTTTTTGGTACAGGTGTCCTCCGACATTGATCACCTCTAGATGTGGCATATGTATAATTGCTAGCCCTCTCCCTCCTAAAAAATCACGTGGGTTTTTCAGAGACGGTACCACTGGGGCTACTGACCGCAGTTCCCTTGGCAGAGGTTTCAACCACAAATGGTTAGCACCCACAAAAGGTTTTCGTGAGTAATTATTGTAATTGAACAAATATTGCTTGCAATTAGTACTGTTCTCTGAATGAATGAAATAAATCAAGTAAATTGGTGGTACTCTTGACATCTCACAGTTACCTAACATTTACTTGGCATTTGTTTTTTTAATCATACATTTCAGTTCAGCAGTTCATATTATAAAAAAATGAACCCACACATCATAGCTGGAAATAACCAGACTTTATCATTTTCAATATTTTGTATAAAGACACTTACATAGGTTAAAAATGTTTCCGCTCTGCAACTATAAAGTAAAGGAGCTCTATGGGATTCCAGCTCTATTTAGATGTTCTTGACATCATCAACTGTACGTTCAGTGCCCTGGGTCATATTTGCAACTCTAAGAAAACCCCTGAAGTGATGAACACACAATTATAAAAAAGAAGAGCCCTAGTTTTTAAAAACCAGATAAAACCACATAGGGCTTCGCAAACTACAGCCCACAGGCCAAATCCAGCCCACGGCCTGTTTCCACACAGCCTATAAGCTAAGGATTTTTTAAAAATATGTGTTAGAGAGTTAGAAAAAAAAAAACAGAAGAAGAATATTTTACGACATGTGAAAATCATATGTAACTCAAATTTCAGTGTCCACAAATAAAGTGTTACTGGGGCACAGTCACCCTCATCCATTTATGATTGTCTATAGCTGCTTTTGTGCTACAAAAACAGAGCTGAGTTGTTGTGGCAGAGACTATATGACCCTCAAAACCTAAAATATTTACTACCTGGCCCTTTGTAGAAAAAGCTTGTTGATCCTTGATTGTTGATTGTAGTTTTGCTCAATTCAGATGAAACATTGTTCAATTAATGCATCGATTTTAAACTGTCTGCACAGCAAACTGAGGTAGCTCCATAAATATCAAATTATTTCTGCCTGATTAGTTGTCCTGACGGTGATACCACCCCGCTAAATGCTTCTTGTTCAGCAAACCCTATTAGTCGCCCACCCAGATCCCTCAGACTTTACTATTACAGTGTCCTCTGTTCGATGTTCAATGGCTGGTATCTGCGTCTCTGTATCCAAAGGCTTTGTGTCAGAACCGGGAACGGCTGCTCTGCCTGCTCATGTGTAGCAGGCTGAAAATGCCAGGCGATTAACACCTCCCCGGCCCCAGCAGCCCTCAACAAATGACTTACAGGATTTGCTGTATAAATACCCCAGTTCTATTGACTATGGAGTGGGCTAATTCTGAGCTGTGGTGTTTATCTTTTCTTTTCTTTCTTTCTTTTTTTTTCTAACACCATTTCTCAAGAGTTTCTCTCTGAGATTAAGCACCAGTTGCCCATTATAGCAGCTAGCTTAATCATACACTTTTCTTTTCTGGCTGCCTTTTCTTCCCAGTATTAGTTCTTCATTTCCCTGCCTGCACCTCTATCCACCCCTGAATAAACTACTTGCACTGAAATCCTTGTCTCAGGATCTGCTTTGAGAATCCAAACTAAGACATCACACAATTAGACAACATTTCGCTTCTAATATTGGCTTCCTAGACAACCTCAAAATGTCCGCGTTCTCAGATAGCAAAGCACCTCAGTTTCAATATTATCGTTACAATTCTGAACTGTCAGCACCACTTAACAATGGAGGTTGAGTGAATCTGAGAGATAGAGACCATGACATGAATCAAAGGAAGGCTTGAAACACAGCATTAGAACTAATGTCTTCCATATATCTGCACTCTTTAGCTAGATGTCCTAAACACTCCCCAAATTCTACCCAATTTCCCCAATATATTTCTAAGCCTCTATGAAGTCACCATTTTTCGCATTAGGATGCTGAGATTGAGGAAGGTTAACCCAGATTGCCAGCATGCTGTACATTTTCATCAAAGACAGACCAGAGGAAAGGGGCTGAAAAAATAGCTGTGGTTTACATTTGATACTAAAGAATTTTGAACTGTATAAATGTAAATTGCTAAAAAGGCTGTCAGATAATGAAACAAGTTAGGGAAATCAGCATAGTGTGGAGTGACACAGACTCAAACTTAAAATTTGGGGTTCTCCACTTAAAAGCTGTATGATTTTGGGTTAAGTGGCTTAACCTTTTAAACCCTCAGTTAAGCATCAGTGAAACAAGAGGTAGTGATTCATCTCACAGATGGAAAGATTAAATGAAATAATGTGCTCTCAATAAACAGTAGCTTTTATAATTTTTTAATTTCCATTTTTTAATTTTTAATTTTTATCGATACATAATAGTCATACAAATTTATGGAGTATATGTGATATTTTAATATAAGCATATAATGCGACTTTTTATCATTTTTATTTTCCTGGGAGCTTATTGTTAAATAAGATATTATTTTAAGACTGGGCACAGTGGCTCACGCCTGTAATCCCAGAACTTTGGGAGGGTGAGGTGGGTGGATCACCTGAGGTCAGGAGTTCGAGACCAGCCTGGCCAACATGGTGAAACTCCGTCTCTACTAAAAATAGATCACTTGGACACAGGAAGCGGAGCATCACACACCCGGTCTTATTGTGGGGAGGGGATGGGGGGAGGGATAGCTTTAGGAGATACACCTAATGTAAATGACGAGTTAATGGGTGCAGCACACCAACATGGCACATGTATACACATGTAACAAACCTGCACGTTGTGCACATGTACCCTAGAACTTAAAGTATAATAAAAATAAAAAATAAAAATAAAAAATTTTTTAAATAAAAATATATAAAAATTAGCCAGGCGTGGTGGTGGGCACCTGTAATCCCAGCTACTTGGGAGGCTGAGGCAAGAGAATTGCTTGAACCCAGGAGACGGAGGTTACAGCGAGCCGACACGGTGCCACTACACTCAAGCCTCGGCAACAGAGTGAGACTCCAGCTGAAAAAAAAAAAAAAAAAAAAAAACAAGAAGATATTGTTTTGGATGAAGATTCTGGCATTTCCCACAGTTATTCCACTCCAATACGGAAAAGGAGCTGATCATCTTCTACTGGCGCAAATGCTAGCTCATATTCAGGATAAAAAGTTCTATCTTTTTTTCCTGTCCCACAGTTTACAAATCTGCACTTAAACAGCAGAATGCCATTATTTTGGTCACTCATTACAGAATATAATTTAAACTCTCTGCTATTCATCCTTTGTTGAAAGCACAACAAAAACAAATGACGTAAAGGGAAGGTAATCGTATTTCTACCTTTGGAATGGGGAAAAACTTGAATTCCTCTAGGTGATGTCAATACTCCTTTCTGGTAAGAATAGCCACGTACTTTCTCGCATTTTCCTCTTTGCTTTGACCTTAGACTTCTAGGGATTTAGGCTCACATTTTCATATACGTATTTATATATTTACAATGAAATATTCTATTATATGTATTCTATTTTTATATATAATTATTTTTCCCTCAAATCAAATTTTTATACTTTCTGTTTTATCCTTGTTATTTCTGTAATTTTTTAAAAGCTTCTTCATTTTGTTGTTTGTTTATTTGTTCATTTGGGTTTTTGTGAAAATGTGGTTAAGCAATAAAGTCAATAACTTAAAAAAAATGGAAATATTAAATGCAGTGAATCTTGGCATTGGAGGCAAAGATTTTTGCAGGCTCATTTGAACCATGACTATTGAGCTAGAGTCTTCTTTCCTCATAATTATGGTTGCTTCTGGTGTATCATTTATTCTCCTAAATATGTCATTTGATATTTTTTATCATAAACAAAATGAAAAACGTGATGCCATTCTTATTTCTTTGTTCATTCCCTCAACAGATGTTTATTGAGACTCTATCCAGAGCTGAAGATACAGCAGTCATCAAAGCATAGAAGTTCATGACTCTCAAGGACCTTACATTCTAGTAAGAGAAGAAGAAAATAAATAAACCCTGTTCTCTCTGTTCTGTCGTCTATAAAGAGCCACAGTATGCTGGTGATTTGGTTTAACCTTACTTGACCTCAATTTCTTCATGTGACAGGAAGTGATCAAATTTGAATTTTTAAGTGCTATGTAGGAAATAAAGACAGGGGGGAAAAGTATAGTAAGTAATGAAGGGGGGTATTATTTATGACAGAGTGGTCAAAGATGTCTTTGAGAAGGTGGCATGTAAGCAAAGACCTGAGCTGAAGTGAAGGAGCATGCCATTCAGTTATCTGGGGGAAGAGTGTGCAGCAGAGGGGACTGCAGGAGCAAGGTCCTTGAAGTAGGAATATATGTGGCATGTTCAAGAAATAGCAAAGAGGTCAGAGTGGATGAAAGGCAACAGGCAAAGCTGGAGCATTCAGAGATGAGCTCAAAAAGATAGACAAGGAGCAAGATCACGTAGATCGAAAAAGCCTTTGGTTTTATTCTGATTAAGATTGGAAGCCATTGCCAGCAGGGGAGAATAAATTTAAGAATGACATTATACTTTTAAGATATTCTTTTGGCAACTGTAGAGTTACAAGCATAGACACAGAAAGACCAGTTAGGAAGTTGTTGCCATAATCTGGGCAAGAGATTAGATTATTGAGGCCTGGACTAGGGGATATGGTAAATCATCAGTGGTCAGAGTCTAAACATATTTTGAAGGTAAAGCCGACAAGAATTGCTCAAAGGGTCGAATGTTGGAGAAAGAAAATGAATAATTTTCTCACAGACTAGCTTCTGGTAATGAAGCCGAGCACCACTTCATGAGCTGGGCACCATAAGATAGGTCCATATCCTGATATGAACTCTGGCTCTGCATCTTCATGTCAACATATCTGGTGAGTCAGCATAGTGGGCAGTAAATGTCTTTCTAGAAGCCATTTCTACAGCTAGCAGTAACTTAGCTATATATGGAAGTGACTGTGAATGTAACCCAAACTAAATATAGTCTCAACTCAATTTCCCTTTAGCTGGATCTCAAAATTGCCCATGGCCACTCCAACATCACTCAACTCAAGGGAAAGTGTGATGGAGTGAAAGTCGAAGTAGAAAGAGCCAGCGGTTTTTAGCTGTTTGCAGCTAAAATACCTAATTTTTGCAAATTTTACAAAGCTGAAGTGTTATAAGAACACGTTGCTAGGGCTTTCCCAAGAGCCTTAGAATGAGCTTTTTTAAGTGCAGGCCCCTGCATCTTAAAGCCAATTAGCTTCACAATCTTTTCACTTCTGTATGTAGTTTTGGAGATAAGAGTAGGAATCAGTCTAGTAGACTGAGTGAATGAGCTGTCAATGCAGAAGGAGAACTAAGAGAGAAGAGTAACTTATAAGCCAAATTAAGCCGGTAACTTATAAGCCGGTCAGATGAGGACTAAGAACTGAGAAATGTATTTGGCAACATGGAGGTCATAGCGAACTTAAGAGAAGATGAATTATTGGAGAACAAGAGCGAATGAATGAATGCGTTCAGTCAAGAGAGACCAGGGAAAGGAGACAATGAGTAAGCACAATCCTTTGACACTGTCTTTTCACTTACTTTACAGATCCAAATGTTTTGTGAGTTATATGAGTAGTTATTATATCAAGATTTCTTCCTGTAAAGAAATAATCCCTCCTGCACTCAATCCACCTCCTATATCACACTTCAGGTCCTACATAATTTTTGGCATTTTCCCAACTACATCCACCTCCTTGACACATTAAAATAAGTGTTGTACCAAATGCTCATCAATGATAGACTGGATAAAGAAAATGTAGCACATATACACCATGGAATATTATACAACCATAAAAAAGAATGAATTCATGTCCTTTGCAGGAACATGGATGAAGCTGGAAACCATCATTCTCAGCAAACTAACACAGGAACAAAAAACCAAACACCACATGTTCTCACTCATAAGTGGGAGTTGAACAATGAGAACACAGGGAGGGGAACTTCACACACCAGGGCCTGTCAGGGGATGGGGGGCAAGGAGAGGGAGAGCATTAGGACAAATACCTAATACATGCGGGGCTTAAAACCTAGATGATGGGTTGATGGGTGCAGCAAACCACCATGGCACATGTATACCTATGTAACAAACCTGCACGTTCTGTACATGTATCCCAGAACTTAAAAAAAAAATTTTTTTTAAGTGTCATATTGCTTTATCCTATGAAAGGTAGTGAACTTGACATTTAGAAAATTAAACGGCATTTATTAGAAAAATGGGAAATTCTCTATTGATATCCACATTAAGACATTTGTATGAAAACTGTAGAATGATGAGGAAACCCTTGTCTGTGGCACATGCCAATTAGATTAAATCTTGGCACTTAACATATCATGGGAATCTGGGGGAGAAATCCAGTATTATTAAACATAGAGGATGGGGACTACAGAATAACATGTAAAACACTACTTACTGAGTAGAGTTATGAACTAAAAATAGAATTGCTACGCCATTGGGATTGAGGTGAAAAGAGAGCTTTCAATTAGAACAATGTTAAATTCCCTACCTATGCTGATAATATCAGACCTAACAACTGCCACCAAAACCAGAGCAATTATACAGTGTGGGTTCAGGATTGTAAGGATGTCAGTAAGGCAGGATAAAACCTAAGGTAGAAGAACAAAACAAGATGTGATCCGCTGTGATTCTGAAGAAGGGAAAGCCAGTGAAAACATTCCTCTTTTGCCTTTATTCTAAAGGATGTGCCTTTGGGTGATTTATACAGCAAAGTTTAGCTCCTTCTCAATTTTGTGAACATCTCTGTTGCTCTAAGGGCAGCTATTTCTAGACATTGCCAAGCTTGGATTGAGGTATATGTTTGGAAATGATATACAGGCAGAGGAGTACAGTGGGGAAGAGATCTACATTCAGGGTCAGAATATTTGGATCACATCCTGATTTTTCAATGAGCCTTATAATATTTTATTTGTATAAACTTAAGGGGTACAAATATACTTAATGTTGCATGGATATATTGTGTAGTGGTGAAGTCTGGGCTTTTGGGATAACCATCACCTGAATAGTGTACATTGTACCCATTAAGTAATTTCTCATCCTTCACCCTGCTTCACCCTCTCACCCTTATGAATCTCCAGTGTTGATTATCTCACATTCTATGTCCATGCATACACATTATTTATCTCTCACTTATAAGTGAAAACATGCAGTATTTGACTTTTTGTTTCTGAATTGTTTCACTTAACATAATGGCTTCCAGTTCCATCCATGTTGCTGCAAAAGACATGATTTCATTCCTTTGTATGGCTGATTAGTATTTCATGGTATGTGTGTGTATATATATATATTTATGTGCATACATATTTATATGTACATAATGTGTTTCTACGTACATATATTTATATGTACATAATGTATTTATATGTAAATGTGTACATATATTTATATTTATATACCTATATATTTATGTCTATACACACACACATCACGTTTTCTTTATCCAATCATCCATTGATGGGCACTTTAGAGGCAAACAAACTCTGACTTCAGCTGCAATACTTGTAATTACACATCCAGTCATGTCATTCCCTTATCTAAAACCTTTCAGGTGTTAGAAATTGTGAGAAAAATGGGGCTCATGCTCTTCATGGCACACAAGGCCCCCTATGGCTGTATCCTACCTCTTTCACCAATGTGATCTCTCTCTACCCTTCACCCAACTCCTAAAAGCCTAGTGAGACTGAACTGCTTGACATTTCCTCCTGAACTGTGTTCTTCCAGAGAAGACATTGTTCCCTTCTTTTCCCACCAAACTCATTTATATTTATTCTCAATGTTCAGTTCAGCTGTCATCCCCTTCAAAAATCCTTCCTGGATCCAGTTGGACTGAGGCCCTCTGCCTGCTGTTTCCATAACACGTCATATTAGAATGAAAAACATCTGTGACCCTGACTATGAGGGCATGGCCTGTGTTTTTGTTGTCTGTATATCCCGAGGCCCATCACGGGAACAATAGTCACTCCAGAAAAAAAATATATCCTACCAAACAATCATAAATTGAGGGAAATAACACTTGCCTAATACCTAACAGATTACTGGCAAGCAAAAGTTGGGTATTAACATAATACATGTAAGAGTGTATGGAGGAATGAGCATTAACTTAACCCTTAACATGTTATGCATTCATTCCCAAATATTTTGAATGAACCCTTATGCATTCATTCCCAAAATATTTATTTAATATCAACCATGTGTCTGCAGCACTCTAATATAACAGAGAATATCATTGACCAAGTCTTTCTCTTCATAAAATCTACCTTACAATAATAACATATATCTGCCTGTATGCCATTTCCAAACATATACCTCCATCCAAGCTTAGCAATGTCTAGAAATAGCTGCCTTTAGAGCAACAGAGATGTTCACAAAATTGAGAAGGAGCTAAACTTCATTTTATCAATCACCCAAAGGCATGACCCCCAGAATAAAGACCAATAAATATATATCCCATTAGGTGAAGAAATAGTATAAAGAGAAACAGAGCAATGTGAGCAAATGGAGATGGAAGAGCATTATTATTTTAAACATGGTGTCCAGTAGGATCTGTTTGATGAGGTGGTGATTAACCTAAGGGAAGTAAGAAAGCAGGCCATTTGATACTCTTTCTGACAGTGTTCTAGACAAAGAGAGTACATCAAGTCTGAAGGCCTGGAGATAGGACCAATGTTTGCCATGTTCGAGGAACAGCAAGGAGCCTGGTGTGGATCGAGGGCACTAAGTGAGGGAGAGTCTAATAGGAAATGAAACAGAAGTGGTAGTGAGGAGACCAGATGATATAAAGGCCTTGAAAACTATGGACAGGACTTGGCTTTTGTTTTAAGTGAGGTGAAAGTCAGTGGTAGAAAAGATGAGGGAGCAGACGTGATCTGACTTATAGTTTAGAAGGCTTCCTCAGGTAAGCTGGACTAAATGGGAAGCAAGGATAGATGCTAGTGATCAGAGGATCATAGCGTGGACTGGGGAGACAGTAGTCAGATTTTGGATTTAGCGTGAAGACAGGGCAAACAGGATTTGCCAAATATTTGAATGTATGAGAGAGAAAGGTGAGTTAAAGAGGCCTCTGGGATTTTGAATCCCCAAAAGATTGGAGTTGGATTTATGAGATGTGAGGAGCTACAGAAAGGACAGGTTGGGGCAAGGGGTGGGTAGGTAATCAGAAGTCTGGTTAATTAATGTCATAGCATAGTTATATGCTAATGGGAGTTATGCAGCACTAAGTAAAAAAAAATCATATAGGAGAGTGGAAAATTGTTAAAATGATGTCTGTGAGATGACAGGGGGGAATGGGATCTAGCATTGACCTTAGATAAGAGCATAAACAGTATCAGATATTACACTGGGGGCTTAGGCCCTGTGAAACACTGCACAAACATAAGGCACTTATAGGCACAACTTCATTAACTAGATTTATGAATATTCTAGCTGTTGTATTCTTTGAGAGCTAAGTACATTTTCCAGTTGAACTAGTTCAATGAATTAAAATGTCTAAAAGGCCATAGCAATGACATGGTGCATATTGGATTTGGGCTCCCTGGAGTCATCCTCAGGCATAGAACTGCAAATTTAAAGATCGTTTGGCCTTTTCAAGACTATATCCATTTCCACGGTCTCCCTTGATCCTCAAATTCTAGATAAAGCAGGCATTATAATCATTTTATAAGTGGAAAAAAAAAAAAACCAATGGAGGCCCAAAATACTAAAGAGTTTACCCAAAATCACATGGTTTGTTAGTGATGCAATTAGGACTGGAACCTGGGTTTTCTGTCCTACACCCCAGGACTTATCCTAACAATTGGAATCACGGTCATATTATGCATCTGCCTCCTTGACCTGACCCAGAAGAGACTTACATACTCCCAAAGGGGCATTACCCTGGTCACTTGGTCTTTCAGTTCACTGATTTTTCCTGCTTTCTTTTCTTCATCTTTCTCATCCTTAGAGTAATAGAAAAGGCTTATAACCTTCTCATAGGAAAGCGATTAACTATGGGGATAAAGAACTGGACTCCTGTCAGGATGCACAAGAAAAACTGTGTCTCTCCTCCTCAGGTAAGAAAGCTAACCTGTTGCCATGGTTCTTTCTGACATCCTGGTTTAATGTTTCTCATCTGCACGCGGGGGCTTAAAGGATATTGATTCTCCAGGCACTTTAGATAAGTAGAAAAACTTCCACATGTTTGTTTATGGGTTATATTGCAGATTCTGCCTTTTTTTTCTTCCTCTGCTTCCTCTTCTTCTATTTTCCAAATGCCTTAAAAGGGGCTTACAGAATTCATACTGTCAAACATAGCAAAAACAAATAGCAGGGACAAAAAGGATGAAGGGAAGATAATAAGGATTGGATGATTGTGAAGTGGGATTAAATTAAAAGTCCAAAGCCCTACACATCTTCTAGAGGTAGTACATATTCTTGGCTCTGTGCTTCTCAACAGGCAAAGCAAAGGGGAAAACATGACCAAATAAAATATCCATGAGTGTCCACAGAATTATGACAAATTAGTTGCTCAGAAATGTAGCTTTTTCTGATACTAATATGGTATTAATTTTCTGGTACTTGGGAAATAGAATAGATGAAGTCCCTATAAAATCCTCACAGTGAATACTGCAGTGTTTCCCAAGGCTAGGGACTAGAGATTAGACTCTTCTAAGAGGAGAAGAGGGAAGGGGAGAGGAGAGGAATCTGATAGTATAAGGCTTTAGATGAGCTCAGTTCGGTAATAGTAACTCAAGGAAGAGACATTGCAAATTGATCCAGGTGAAAAGCTTTCTGTTAGTCTGACTTGATGCATTCCTCAAACATTTTGATCTCAGGACTACTTTGCATTTTTTAAAATTATCGAGGACTCCAAAGAACCTTTGTTTATGTGGAGTGTATCTACCAATATTTACTTGATTCAAAATTTAAATGACAACTTTGAGAAAATATGTATTTGAAAAATTCATTTAAAAATAATCCATTACATGTCAACATAGCAACATATTTTTCAAAACAAAAAATTTAGTGAAAAAGTGACATTGTTTTATATTTTGGCAAATCTTCTTAATGTCTGGCGTAATAGAAGACAGCTGGGTTCTCATATTTCCTTCTGCATTCTAATTGTTAAGACATATTTTGGTTGAAGTACATGAAGAAAACCCAGCATCACATAGATATGTCATTGGAAAAGGGAAGAATATTTTAAGAGCCTTTTCTGATAACTGTGAGTATTCCTTGATACTACAACAAAATTTGACAAGTGGCTATTTCTTAAAGGTTTTAGTTGCAATGTGGAATCCAAAACTGTATTGAGGAACACTTCATTGCTCTATCTTGCATTTTTAATAGATCTTTTACCCATGCATGATTTTGTAGTGTCATTCGTCATTCGGAAAATACAGATTCACTGAGTTGAGTAGATCTTCTAAATGTTGATATATTTTATTATATCAAAAAATTACATTTGCTAATATTGCCACCGATCTCATTAGAAAGCCCTTAAGTATTTGGAAGCTGTCAAGCTCGCAGTAACGGATATAAGTTTTCCAAATTTCCAATTTTCAGTTGAAAGCTAAAACCTTGTCTTTGGTAACAAATCTAATCAGTTGTTTTCCTTGAAGTGACAGGTTCTTTTTGTTCATTTTGAAGAAAATGTCTGCCAAATGCCCAAATCTGAATAACCACAGTTTGATTGTTAGTCATTCTTCAAGTAAAAATGGTGTTTGAAGGGGGAAAAAAGAAGAGAGACTAGTTCAGCTTATAAGTCAGTTGCACAAGTGCTCTTCCTGGAGACAACTCTCATGCTTCAGTGTGCAGTGGAGTTTTGTTTTTTGTTTTGTTTTTTTTGTGTGCTTTCCGTTGCATCACACATTCTGTGAGTTCAAAGGTTGAGATTTAATAAAAGTAATCACTTTTACCTTAGCATCAAGGACATTCTTAACTAAAGTTTACTCTTTCCTTTTATTTTGCTTGTTGTTTCTTTTTGTTTTGTTTTATCTTTTAATGTGAGGGAATGGCAGTGAAGAAGATGATGACTACTAGTATAGTTGGTGCTAGTGCCTTGATTCATGCCAGGGTGCCAGCCATTTACCATTACATTTGTGCCATCACATTGTAAAAGGCAATACATCTTAGTATTAATTAGCATAATTATAGGTTAATATAGAAAAGCACACCTAGTTTAATTGCACTTCACTTTACTGTGCTTTGCAGATATTGTATTTTCTTATAGATTGAAGGTTTGTGGCAACCCTGTATCAAGCAAGTCTATCGGTGCCATTTTTCCAATAGCATGTGCTTACTTCGCTTCTCCATGTCACATTTTGATAATTATCACCATATTTCAAACTTTTTCATTATTATTCAATCTGTTTTAGTGATCTGTAATCAGTGAGCTTTTATGTTACTATTGTAATTGTTTTGGGCTGCCACAAACCGCACCCTTAGAAGACAGCAAACTTAATCAATAAATTTCACATGTTCTCTGACTGCTCCACCGACTGGCTGTTTCTCCATCTCTCTCCCTCTCCTTGGTGTCCCTATTCCCTGAGATACAACAGTATTGAAATTAGGCCAGTTAATAACCCTACAGTGGCCTCTAAGTGTTCAGTTGAAAGAAAGAGTCATGCACCTCTTACTTTAAATGAAAAGCTAGATATGATTAAACTTGATGAGGAAGGCAAGCTGAAAGCCAAAATAGGCCAAAAACTAGGCCTTTTGTGCCAAACAGTCAAGTTGTGAATACAAAGGAAAGGTTCTTGAGGGAAATTAAAAGTACTACTCTAGTCAACATATGAATGATAAAAAGCAAAACAGCCTTGTTGCTTATAAGGAGCAAGTTTGAGTGGTCTGGATAGAAGATCAAACCAGCCACAACATTCCTTTAAACCAAAGCCAATTCCAGAGCAAGGCCCTAACTCTTTTCAATTCTGTGAAGGCTGAAAGAGGTAAGGAAGCTGCAGAAGAAAAGTTTGAAGCTAGCAAAGGTTGGTTCATGAGATTTAAGGAAAGAAGTCACCTCTATAACATAAAAATGCAAGGTGAAGTAGCAGGTCTTGATGGAGAACCTGCAGCAAGCTATCCAGAAGATCTAGCTAAGATCATTGATGAAGGTGGCTACACTGAACAACAGATTTTCAATGCAGACCAAACAACCTCCCATTGGAAGAAGATGCCTTCTAGGATTTTCATACCTAGAGAGAAGTCAATGCTTGGCTTCAAAGCTTCAAAGGATAGGGTGACTCTCTTGTTAGGGCCTCATACAACTGGTGACTTTACAGTGAAGTCAATGCTTATTTACCATTCAGAAAGTCCTAAGACCCATAATAATTATGCTAAATCTACTCTGTCTGTGCTTTATAAGTGAAACAAAGTCTAGATGACAGCACATCTGTTTACAGCATGGTTTACTGAATATTTTAAGCCCAGTGTTGGTACCTACTGTTCAGAAAAAAAAGATTCCTTTCAAAATGTTGCTGTTCATTAATGGTACACTTGGTTACCCAAGAGCTCTGATGGAGATATACAAGGAGATTCATGTTGTTTTTGTGCCTGCTAACACAACATCCATTCTGCAGCTCATTGATCAAGGAGTAATTTCTATTTCAAGTATTATTTTCTAAGAAATACATTTTGTAAGGCTATAGCTGCCATAGACAGTGAATCCTCTAATGGATGTGGGCAAAGTAAATTGAAAATTTTCTGGAAAGAATTAACCATTTTAGATACCATTAAGAACATTCATGATTCATGGGGGGAGGTCAAAATATCCACATTAATAGGAGTTTGGAAGACATTGATTCCAACCCTCATGGATGACTTCAAGAGGTTGAAGACTTTAGTGGAGAAAGTAACTGCAGATATGGAAATAGCACAAGAACCAGAATTGGAAATGGAGCCTGAAGATATGACTGAACTGCTGCCATCTCATGATAAAACTTGAATGGATGAAGAGTTGCTTCTTATGGATGACCAAAGAAACTGGATTCTTGAGATCAAATGTGCTGCTGGTGAAGATGCTGCGAGTGTTCTTGAAATGTCAACAAAGAATTTGGACTATTCCATAAACTTGGTTGGTAAAGCATGGGCAGGGTTGGAAAGGATTGATTCCAATTTCGAAAGAAGTTCTACTGCAGGCAAAATGCTATCAAACAGCATTGCATACTATAGAGAAATCTTTTGTGAAAGGAGGCATCATCAATCAGTGTGGCAAACGTCATTGCTGTCTTATTTTAAGAAATTGCCACAACTCTATAAAAACTGGTCATAGAGCGACCATACCTCTACATATACATAATAAAAGCCATATACGATAGACCTACAGCTAGCATCATACTGAACGAGGAAAAAAATGAAAGCCTTTTCCTGTGAGTTATGGAACATGACAAAGATGCCCACTTTCACCACTGTTATTCTACACGGTACTGGAAGTCTTAGCTAGAGCAATCAGACAAGAGAAAGATATAAAGGGCATCCAAATTGGAAAGGAAGAAGTCAGATTATCCTTGTTTGCAGATGACATGACCTTAGATTTGGAAAAACCTAAAGACTCTACAAGAAAATTATTAGAACTGATAAACAAACTCAGTAAAGTTGCAGGATACAAGATCAACATACAAAAACCAGTAGGGTTTCTATATGCCAACAGTGAACAATCTGAAGAGAAAATCAAGAAAGTAATCCCATTTACAATACCCACACATAAAGCTAAATGCTTAGGAATTAACATAACCAAAGAAGTGAAAGGTCTCTATAATGAAAACTATAAAACATCAATAGAGGAAATTGAAGAGGACACCAAAAAAATGGAAAAATATTCCATATTCATGGATTACAAGAATGAATATTGTTAAAATGCCAATACTACCCAAAGCAATCTACAAACTTAATGCAATCCCTGTCAAAAATACCAATGACATTCTTCACATAAATAGAAACAACAATCCTAAAATTTATATGGAGCCACAGAAGGCTCAGAACAGCCAAAGCTATCCTAAGTAGAAAGAGCAAAACTGGAGAAATCACATCATCTGACTTCGAATTATATTACAGAGCTATAGTAACCAGAGTAGCATGGTACTGGCATAAAAACGGATACATAGACCAATAGAGCAGAATACAGAATCTAGAAACAAACACATACACCTACAGTGAACTCATTTTTTACAAAGGTGCAAAGAACACACACTAAGGAAAAGACAATCTCTTCAATAAATGATGCTGGCAAAACTGGATACCCACATGCAGAAGAATGAAACTGGACCTCTATTGCTTGCCATATACAAAAATCAAATCAAGATGGATTAAAGACTTAAATTTAAAACCTGAAACTATGAAACTAATACTAGAAAACATTGGGGAAAATATCCAGGACATTGGTCTCGGCAAAAATTTCTTGAGCAATACCCCACAAGCCCAGGCAACCAAAGCAAATGGGACCACATCAAGTTTAAAAGCTTCTGCATGGCAAAGGAAACAATCAACAGAGTGAAGAGACAACCCACAGAATGGGAGAAATCATTTGCAAACTACACCTCTGACAAGGGATCAATAACCAGAATATATAAGGAGCTCAAACAACTCTATAGAAAAAAAAATCTAATAATTCAGTCAAGAAATGGGCAAAAGATTTCAACAGACATTTCTCAAAAGAAGACATACAAATGGGAAACAGGCATATGAAAAGGTGCTCAGCATCACTGCTCATCAGAGAAATGCAAATCAAAACTGCAATAAGATATCATCTCACTCCAGTTAAAATGGCTTATGTCCAAAAGACAGGCAATAACAAATGATGGTGAAGATGGAAAAAAGGAACCCTTGTACACTGTTGGTGGAAATGTAAATTAGGACAACCACTATGGAAAACAGTTTGGAGGTTCCTCAAAGAACTAAAAATTGAGCTACCGTATGATCCAGCAATCCCACTGCTGGGCATATACCCAAAAGAAAGGAAATCAGTATATCGAAGAGATATCTGCACTTCTATGTTTGTTGTAGCACTGTCTACAATAGCTAAAATTTAAAAACAACCTAAATGTCCATCAATAGATGCATGGATAAAGAAAATATGGTACATGCACACAACAGAGTACTATACAGCCATGAAAAGAATGAGATCCAGTCATTTGGAACAACATGGAAGGAACTGCAGATCATTATGTTAAGTGAACTAAGCTAGGCACAGAAAGACAACACACATATTCTCACTTACTTATGTGATCTAAAATTCAAAACAATTGAATTCATGGACATAGAGAGTAGAAGGATGGTTACTAGAGGCTGGAAATGGTAGTGGGGGCTGGGGTGTAGAGAGTATGTTTAAGGAGTACAAAAAAATAGAAAAAGTGAATAAGACTTACTATTTGATAGCACGACAGGGTGTCTACAGTAAATAATAACTTAATTGTACATTTTAAAATATCTTAAGAGTGTTATTGGCTTTTTGGAACTCAAAGGATAAATACTTGAAGGGATGAAAACCCCATTCTCCATGATGTAATTATTTCATGTTGCATGTCTGTGTCAATACATCACATACCCCGTAAATATATACGCTCACCAACTACCCACAAAAATTGAAAAAAAAAATTTTAAGAAATTGCCACAACCACCCCAACCTTTAGCAACCACCACCCTGATCATCCAGCAGCCATCAACATGGAGGCAAGAGCTTCCACTGATAAAAAGATTACAACTCACTGAGAGCTTAGATGACTATTAGCGTTTTTAGTAATAAAGTATTTTTAAATTAAGGTGTATACTTTTTAAAGACATAATACTATTGCACACTTCCTACACACTACAGTAGGTATAAACATAACTTTTATATGTACTAGGAAACCAAAAGAATTATGTGACTTGCCTTATTGCAATATTTGCTTTATTGCAGTGGTCTGGAATTGAACCCACAATATCTCCAAGGCCTGCCTACATTCATATGTACTTAGTATAATTGGTCTTTGTATTAATATGCAAATAGTATTGACACTGAAATGCTCTGAAAAGGTCTCTGTAGAGAACTCTTTGAGAACTGCTCATCTTGGGGAAAGGATGGGCTGCATATCCAACCAGGTAATTTTATATGCATATTATTATATATTTTATATGTACACAAAAATTTTAAGGATCATATACTACAATATAATGGATTTTTAAAATTAAATTTTATATTTTGAGACCATTATAAACTCACAAGCAGTTTTAAGAAATAACAGGAAGAGATCCTGTGCATCTTTCCCCAGTTTCCCTCAACAGTAACATCTTCCAAAACTACAGTACAATAGCACAAACAGATCATCGACGTTGATACAGTCAAGATACAGAATAGCTTCATCACCACAAGAATTCCTTGTGTTACATTTTCATAGTCACACCCACTTTTCCCCTTTCCATTGCCACCTATCTCCTACTCCCCGCAGTCATTAATCTGTTTTTATTTCTAAATTTTGTCATTTCAGTAAGATTATCTGAATGGTATGGCATGTAACCATTTGGGATTTTCAATCTGCATAATTCTTTGAGGATTCATCCATGTTGTGTAAATATTTTGTTCCTATGTATTGCTGAGTAGTATTCCATTCCATGAATATGACACAGTTTCTTTATTAATTCACCCTTTGAAAGGCATTTCAGTCAGATTCTGGTTATTACAAATAAGCTGCTATGAAGATTGATGTATAGGTTTTTGTGTGAATGAAAGTTGTCTGTTCTCTGGGATATTTGCAGGTTTTTGTTTTGTTTAGCTTAAAGACATGGTCTCGCTTTGTCACCTAGGCTAGAGTGCAGTGGCGTGATCATAGTTCACTGTAACTTCAAATTCCCAGACTCAAGCCATCCTCCCCGCTCTGCCTCTGGAGTAGCTGGGACTGCAGGCACACGCCGCCATGCTTGGCTAATTTTTTTGTTTGTTTGTTTTTTGTAGAAACGAAGTCTTGCTATGTTGCCCAAACTGATCTCAGACTCACAGCCTCAAGTGATCCTTCCACCTCCGCCTCTCAAAGTGTTGGGATTACAGGCATGAGCCACTGTGCCCTGCCAGGTTCGTATTTTAATAAACAGTCAAATTGTTTTCCAGAATAGCTGTGTTATTTTCCATCCCCACCAGCAAAGTATGAGTGATCCATTTTCTCTACCTCCTTGCCAGCATTTGGTATAGTCATAATGTTTTTATTTTAGTCACTCTGATATGTGTATAGTAATATCTCCTTATGGTTTTAATTTGCATTTCTCTAATGGCTAACAATGTTGAATGTCTTTTTATGTGCCTATTACCATCTATATATCCCTGTCATAAACATGTGTGTTCACGTTGCACCCATTTTCTAGTTGGATTGTTTGGTTTTTTTACAGTTGAGTTTTGAAAGTTCTTTATAAATTCTGGAAACTAGTCCTTGCTTTTTTATAAAACTTTTATAGTTTTACATTTTACATTTAGGTCTGAGATCCATTTTCAATTACCTTTTCTATAAGGCATGAGACTTAGGTTGAGGTTTTTTTGTTTTTGTTTTTTGTTGTTGTTGTTGTTTTGCCTATGAATGCCCAGTTTCTCCCGTGCTGCTTTTGCACTTTTGCCAAAAATTAGTTTGGCATATTAGTATGGGTCTGTTTCTGGGTCATTTTCCACTGAGCTCTGTGTCTATCACTGCTTCATCACCACACTGTCTTGATTATTGCAATTATATGATAGGTTTTAATGTCAAGTAGAGTGACCACTCTTACTTCATTTTTCTTTTTTTAAGATTAGTTTAGCTGGCCGGGCGCGGTGGCTCAAGCCTGTAATCCCAGCACTTTGGGAGGCCGAGACTGGCGGATCACGAGGTCAGGAGATCGAGACCATCCTGACTAACACGGTGAAACCCCGTCTCTATTAAGAAATACAAAAAACTAGCTGGGTGAGGTGGCGGGCGCCTGTAGTCCCAGCTACTCGGGAGGCTGAGGCAGGAGAATGGCGTGAACCCGGGAGGCGGAGCTTGCAGTGAGCCGAGATCCGCCCACTGCACTCCAGCCTGGGCGACAGAGCGAGACTTCGTCTCAAAAAAAAAAAAAAAAAAAAAAAAGATTAGTTTAGCTATACCAAGGCCTGTGCCTTTCCATTTAAATTTTAGAATAAGCTTCTCTATGTGCACAAAAAATTTGCTGGGATTTTGATTGCATTGAACTTCTTTACTACGCTTTGTCTTTCCAATTCATGAACACAATATATTCCTCCATGTATGTATTTCTTCTTTGAATTCTTTTATCAGCATTTTGTAATTTCCAGAATAGGGGTTCTGTATATGTTTTCTTAGGTTCATACCTAAGTATTTAATTTTATTTGGAACAATTGTAAATGGTATTGTGATTTAATCTCGGTTTCTACATGTTCGTTGTTAGTGTGTTGAAAGGAGATTTCTGTGCTTTCATTTTACATTCCATGACCTTGCTAAACTCATGTATTAGTTCTAAGAGTTTTTCTTGAATAGATTTCTTTAGATTTTCTATGTAGATAATCGTGTAACCTGCAAATAGGGAAAGTTTTTTCTTCCTATTCAATTGCTATTCATTCTCTTTCTTTTTCTTGCCTACTATAGTGGCTAGAACTCTCACTACTATGTTGAATAAGAGTAGTGAGAACAAACATGCTTCCTTTGTTCCCAGTCTGAGAGGGAAAGCATTCAGTCCTTCACCATGAAGCATGATGTTAGCCGTAATTTTTTTGTAGATGTTTAAGTTTAAGAAATTCTTATTTCTTTCTACCTGGCTGAGAGATTTTATTATGAATTGGCAATGGGTTTTTGTCAAATAGTTTTTCTGCATTGATTGATATGAAAATATGGTTTTTCTTCTTTAGTCTATTGATATGATGGAGTATATTGACTGATTTTTGAGTGCTGAACCAGTTTTAATAACTATACTAAATCTCACTTGGTCGTGGTGCATAATTCCTTTTGTAAACTGATGAATTCAATTTGCTAATATTTTGTTGAAGATTTTTACATCTAATTTCATGAGAAATATTGATGTGTCTTTTTTTCTATCATCTTTCTATTAATTTGGTATAAGGGTAGTACTAGTTTATAAAATGAGTTCAAAAGTGTTCCCTCCTCTGAGATTTTCTGAATGAGATTGTGTAGATTAGTGTTAATTTCTCTCCTCCTCCTCCTCCTTTTTGTAATTCTTCTTCAAATGTATCTCCATTAAAAATCATCTGGACCTGGAGATATCTTCTTTGAGAGCTTTTGAGAGCTTTAAAATTACAAATTCAATGGTTGTAGGACTATTTAGATTGTCTATTTCATTTTACTTGAGTTTTGATAGTTTGCCATTTTCAAGAAATTGGCTCATTTCTTCTATTAAATTGTCAAACTTATGAATGTAAAGTTGGATGTAGTATTCCCTTATTTTCTTTTTCATGACACAGGATATGTAGTGACAGTCATGTTTCATTTCTAATATTGTGTTGTCTTTTCCCTTTTAAGTTTTCTAAAGGTTAATGAATTTTGTTGATTTTTTGAAGAACCTGATTTTATTTTATTGATTTTCTTTATTATTTTCTTGTTTTCAGTTTTATTTATCTTTATCATTTCCTTCTTCCTGCCTGCTTTGGGTTTATTATCTGCTTCTTTCACTGATTTCTTGAGACAGAAGCTTAGATTGTTGATTCAAGACTTCTTCTTTTCTAGCATTTAGTGCTATAAATTTCCCTTTCTGTTTTAGCTGCATTCCAAATATATTAATATGTTGTGGCTTTATTTTCTTCATTTCTATGTATTTTTATATCCTTTGAGCCCTTCTCTTTAGTCCAAGGAATATTGAGAAGTGTATCGTTTAATTTCCAATGTTTGGATATTTTCCTGCTGTTTTTCTGTTATTGATTTCTAATTTGATTCCATTATGGTCAAATAACACACTTTGCATTATTTAAATAGTTTTACATCTGTTGAGATTTATTTTATGGCCCAGGGTATGGTCTATCTTGTTGATTGTTTCATGAGTGCTTAAAAATGTATATTCTGCTGTTGTTGGATGGAGAGTTCTAAGTACATCAATTATATTTTGTTGGTTGGTGGTATTGCTCGGTTCTCCCGTAGTCTTGATGATTTAATATCCAGTAGTTCTATCAATTGCAGAGAGAGGGATACTGAAGTTCCAAGAATAGTTGTAGATTTGTTTATTTCTCTTTTCACTTATATTAATTTTTGCTTCATGTATTATGAGGCTCTGTTGGTTGGCACATACACATAGGATTGTTGTGTCTTACTGGTGGGTTAATTTTTCTATCATTTGCAGTGTAACTTTTTGTGTCCAGTAATTTTCTTTGCTCTGCAGTCATTTCACCAGATGTTAACTTGGCCACTTCTGCTTTTTAAAAAATTAATATTTGCATAGTATATATTTTTCCATCCTTTTACTTGTAATCTACTCTTATCAGTTTTCTAGGGCTTTTGTAAAAATGTATCACAAACTGAGTAGCTTAAAATGACTAAAATTCATTCTCTCAAATTATGGAGGCCAGAAGTCTGAAATCAAGGTGGACCAGGCCATGGTTTATCCAAATCCCGTAGGAGAGTATCCTTCTTCGCTTCTTATAACTTGTGGTAGCCCCAGGCGTTCCTTGACTGTGGCAGCATAACTCCAGTTTCTGCCTCTATCTTCATATGATGCTCTCCCTATGTCTCTGTGTTTTTATGGCCATTTTCTTATAGGAGCATGAATTGTATTGGATTAGGAACCCACCATACTCCAGTATGACCTTATCTTAACATATATCTGCAATGACCCATACAATTTACATCTATCAAGGTATTTGAAGTGAGGTTTTTATAGACAGCATATGGTTGGATCACTTCTTTTATCAATTTTTGTCTTTTAATTGATGTGTTTAGATCAGTTACATCTAAGGTAATTATTGATATGTTAGGGAATAAGTCTCCATTTTATTATTTGTTTTGTCAGTTTCTCTAGCTCGTTTTGCTCTCCTGTAGGTTATTTGAATATTTTTCAGTATTTATTCTTGAGTATATCACCTTGTATAATTTTCTTTGTGGTTGCGCTAAGGATTATTTTATATAAGGATTATATAAATATATGAAATATATTTCATATATTTATATGAAAAACACTTATTACATTCTACTGGTATCTACCTTTAACACTGACTTAAGTGTAGAAAACTTACTTCCACTTAGGTGCCTTTACTCTCTCCTTTACAGTTTTACATTATTGGACACATTACTATGTGAGTAAAGGAAATGCCTTAAGCATTTGAGTACATAGATTGAGTAATACATCCATTTCCTTTACATACATTGAGCATTATGTCCAATAATGTTGTAATGTTTGTATCAACCATCAAATATGATTTAAAAATCTCAGGAGAATATTGTATTTACCATCCCCTCCATTTTTTTACCCATTCCAATGTTCTTCTTTCATGACTGAAGTTCTAATCTTTCTGTTACCATTTCCTTTCTGCTTAGAAAAATGTCTTTTAGTCATTCTTTAAGAGTATATGTGACAAATTTTCTTAGTTTTCCTTTGCCTGAGGATGTCTTCACCTCCTCTTCATTCCTGAAAGATATTCTTTCCAGATATAGAATTCATGGTTGAGAGTTCTTTTCTTTCAGCACTTGAAAAATGTTATTCTACATCATTTTAGATTCTGGGGTTTCAGATGACAAATTTGCTGCCATCCTAATTGGTGTTTGCCTATAAAAGTAACACACTGTTTTTCTCTGGCTGCTTTCAAGATTTTTTCTTTGCTTTAATTTTCAGAAGTTTAATTATGATGGAGTTTGGCATGGATTTTCCTACATTTATCTTATTTGGGGTTCACTCAGCCTTTTTGAATATGTAGGTTTATGTCTTTCACCAAATGTGGGGTTTTCAGTGTTATTTCTTTAAATAATTTTTTAGTCTATGTTTCTCTTACCCTTCTGAAACTCTAATATTACAAACATTATCTTTTTGGTTATTCTCCCTGAGATTCTGTTCATTTTGTTACAGCCTATATTCTCTCTCTTGCTTAAACTGGGTAGATTCTATTGATTTGCCCTTAAGTTCATGGATTCTATCCTTTGTCATCTCCACTCTACTATTGATCCCATCCAGTGAGGTTTATTTTCTTTTTTTTTTTTTTTTTTGAAACAGAGTTTCACTCTTGTCGCCCAGGCTGGAGTGCAATGGCGTGATCTCGGCTCACTGCAGCCTCTGCCTCCCAG